>NW_022436996.1:14471568-14596367 GCF_009761245.1 Sapajus apella
TTTTTTTTTTTTTTTGAGACAGAGTCTCGCTCTGTTGCCAGGCTGGCATGCAGTGGCACGATCTCGGCTCACTGCAGCCTCCACCTCCTGAGTTCAAGCAATTCTCCTGCCTCAGCCTCCTAAGTAGCTGGGACTACAGGGGTGCACCACCACACCTAGATAATTTTTGTATTTTTAGTAGAGACAGGGTTTTACCATGTTGGTCAAAATGGTTTCCATCTCTTGAACTTGTGATCCACCCGCCTTAGTCTCCCAAAGTGCTGGGATGCCTAGCCAAGAAAAATTTTTTTTAATCTTTTTTTTTCTTCAATAGAGATGGGGTCTCGCTACATTGACCAGGCTGGTCTCGAATGCCCAGCATCAAGTGATCCTTCTGCCTTGGCCTCCCAAAGTGTTGGGATTATAGGCATGAGCCATTGTGCTTGGCCTTAAGAAAATTTTAAAAGAGAAAAAACTTAAAATGGGGAGAATTAGACTATTTTCTCCCAGAAAATTGAAAAAGATCATCCTTATTCAATTTTAGCAGTAGTTTCTCAACACACCCTGAGCAGATGCCCATGTTCTTGATAAAGGCTTTATCTATCACAAGACAGATTCTTATTTTTGATGATGATATTTTGTTTTGGGTGTGGGCAGGGGTGCTGTCAGGAGGAAAGAGAGATAGGGAGGACTTTCAAGTCAACACATCAAAAGTAAGAGTATGCTGTTTTATAGTACTCCCTGCTCCATGCAACAACAAGGGAGCCTAAGAAGGAAAGGAAGCTTCAAGAATTGTGGGGAAAAGGACCAAAACGCAGATTTAATAAAACTGTGTCAAGCAACTGCCAGGTGTTGGGCACTGTTTTACTTTAATCCCTGGGGACAGAGTGAAGAGAAAATTCCTGCCGTCATACAGCTTAAACTCCAGTTTAGAAGCCAACTGGGGCAGGAGCTGGAGCTTTTTCTAGGTATTAATTATATTAACTAAATACAGCAGGAACACAGGGGAACTCAAGTTTTCTAAGAACAGTTGGCTACTGGTCATTCCTTAAGGGATTTAATTTCACAGAAGTTGGAGAGACAGCAAAAGATTCAGATTACTCCAGAAAAGAGCAATTACTCCTTATCCAGGTCCAATAGTGTATTAAATCCCTGGATACAGGAGGAGAAAATGACCACAACTGTCCTTGTTTTGTTAGTAATGACACCAAGTAACAGGCCAAGCTAAAGAGAAAGGAGAATTCCTCTCTCACCTTTATATCACAGATCCATCAATCAATTAATGCCATTAGTTCTTTTGTCACAATATCCTCGTATTTGTTTTTTACATGATATCCACAGTTTTTTAGGCAGATTAATTTTCATCCATTCATTCAACATTTGTTAAGTGCTACCATGCGTCAGGCAGTGCTCTAGGCCTGGGGACAGAGCAGGGAATGAAAAGTTCAGTTCTTGCCCCATAACCTCTTTCCTCAGTGCAGCCCCTCCATGGCAACCTTCCTGGAAAAAAATTCACCCCATTATTTCCTACTTATGCTCCCAACTGTTCTATACTTTTACCTGCTGAAGTCCAAAATTTCAGTTATGACTAAAGGTTTGTAATGAGGTAAACCTACTTCACGTGTCCAGCCACATCTCACATATTCACACAGATGCTGTTTTAAAATCAGATCCAAGCACTTGCTTAGGAAGAAGGGAGACACAGCATGCTCTTTTAATTTTAGTGTGCTTATCATGTTGTATTGTTTCTTTTCCCACGACAGACTCTAGATATTACTCTACAACCATGTAAATCAAATTACTCTGGGTGCAAAGCCTTATCCTATTCACAAAACCTCTTTAAACTACCCTCACTTAAAATGATGTATTCTTACTGCATACTCCTTCCTAAGCAGTTTGTACTTTGCTAATTTCACCCTTGCTTACATGAGGCCTGTGAATTAGTCTTAAGCTATTTCATGTATATTTACTTTATTTTCCTGAGTAACTGGTCTGCTCCTTAGAGAGGCATTTCCTTTTGCTTTTCTGGTAGTAACTACTGTAGTCTGAATCACATTGTAGGACCTCAGTAGACTATACTCTGTGGTAATTTTAGATCAGGCTGACAATAATATTAGCTATTTACATCTGGCCATGCGATAGATTAAAACTAATTATATGAATGTTTGGAAAAAGTGACCTTTAAATCAAACTATAAGCCCTTTATGGCACTGATTGTGTTATAAGAGTTATAGTTGGCATATTTTATGGATGTGCTGTGAGCCAGGTACTGTGCTAAGTAAGCTCTTAAATGCATAATCATCACAACCAACCTAATGAAGTAGGTACAAGGACTATCTTCATTTTATATTAAGGAAACTGAGATGGAGGGATGCCATTTAACTTCTTTATCTTCACGTAACTAGTAAATGGTGAAGTCAGAATTTGACTCTGAAGTTAGAGCTATTAAATGCTATTGTTTTCCTCTAGGATGAAAGGCATGCCTTTATGTCTTCTAATCCTCATCCTGTGGTCCTGGGTCTTAAAGGAGTAAAACAGACTGCATGAGAGAAAGAGGGGCAGCAGCAGCTCATGGAAAAGGAAGAGTCAAAGGCCAACACAAATTCTGTTCTGCAATCCTGCATGGCCCACGAATGATAAGAAGAAAGGAGGCAAGAGTGGAAGGCAGGGAAGCAGGGAATACATGGAACAAGTAAAAAGGAGAAAAAGTGAAAGGAGATAAAATAAGGAGGACAGGAAAAAGACAGATCAAAAATCCATAACCGGAATGAGTAACCAAAAAAAGGGCACCAGAGTTAATAAAGCACAGAAAAGAGTAAGAATTCTCAGAAAGGAAGCAAGGACACGGAGAAGAGAGCCCTGACAACAGGGTATGGTGGTGCACAGAGAGCTGACCAGCCTGAGAGTCATGGGCTGCCCAAGTCCCAGCACACCCCATGCATTGGGAGACACTTACAGAGCAAGAGAGGCGGTGGCAGCAGTGAACAGAAGGAGGTGCCCAAGGGATCCAATAGCACCTGAGAGGAGCAAACAGGAAAGTGAGAGCTGGTGGGAGGCTGCCCAGGAGCCACCACCCAGATGCTGGTCTGCCAGGGCACTCACCTCCACGGCAGGCCTGGATGAAGAACATTTTCGGTTTGTTCTGTAGGCTTGGGCAGTTGGCGTTGTCAAAGAGCCGAAAAACCTCTTGTAGCTGCCAGAAAGAAACAAGGAAGAAGGGAGGTTAAGCAGTTGCTGGAGCCTCCTGAGGTCCTACACATGCAACAGTAGCCATCACTGGACAGACATCAGGACGCAGGTGAAGCAGCCTGGTTTCAACAGTTGGCTTCCCCTACCATATCCGCACCTGGAGCAGTTTCCCATCCACACCATAGATGGCGCCCTCCACACCATGCGAGAGGAGTGCTATGATGCAGGAATCCGTGACTCGGTGTGCAGGTAACTGTGCAAAATTCTGGAGTTTCTCTTGCATTTCCTAGAAAAAAGGAGTGTTTAGTGTTGTGCCTTAGAGTCAGCACCAATATAAGCATAAATCTTTGGTTTCTTTTTGAAACCCTAAGCTATTAGAAGATAAAATGCTTTCCGTATATTCCTGCAGTCAATGATAGAAGAAGAGACCTTTTGAGAGACTACTTTCTCTCTCAAGTAAAAAGAAAGCTATGGACTAACAAGAAAAATGCATATGAGCTGAGACACAACATTCTGAATATAGATTCAGACTCACTGAGATAGAGAACTCCCGGATTAAAGCAAGTTACTAAAGAAGCTAATCATGAGCTGATCAACTCTGATTAGTTCCCTGTTCATAACCAGATCCTTCATTACAGCAAGTGCCCTTGTATATAAATGGCACAAGGGTGACTATAAGTGTGGCTATGAATAAGTAACATGCACATTCAGCTACAAGAAAATAAACTATTCTATGACAGCACCATGACAGAAGAGAATAACAATACTTGTGTATTGTCTTCTAAGATTTTAAGTATCTGAGAGAGAGTGATGATACCTGTATAAAATGCCTTGTTTCCGAAAGGGCATGCTATGAAGGAGGATCTGTACAGGGCAGTGACTACATATGCAGGCCCTGGGGTCTGATTAATCTAGGTTTGAACCTTGGGTTCATAAGTCGGAACAACTTACTGGCTGTTGAGATTCCAATTTCCACTTTATAAAAGAAAATTTGAGTACATTTTCTTTAAGTTTGTGAAGATTAAAAGAGATATTATAGACAAAGGCCTTAGTCTGGGCAGCCTAGCAAGACTCCATCTTTAAAAAAAGAAAAAATTAGCCACGCATGGTGGTGCATGCCTATAGTCCCAGCTACTCTAAAGGCTGAGGTGGAGGGATCACTTGAGCCTAGGAGACTGAGGCTGCAGTGAGCCATGATTGCACTACTACACTGTAGCCTGGGTGACAGAGACCCTGTCACCAAAAAAAAAAAAAAAAAAAAAAAAAAAGACCAATCACTGTATTTGGGACACACTGCAAAAATCTGCCATTATTATAATGTGCACATCTAATAAAGAGTACTTTTTTTCAAAGAAATCTATTACTGGTCAATGGTGTAGTCCAATTTAAGAACCGTGTTCTTGTTTATCTTTTTTAAAAAAATCCAGGATCTCACCATCTTGCCTAAGCTTGAGTGCAGTGGCTATTCACAGGTGCAAGATGACTACTGATCAGCACAGGAGTTTTCACTTGCTCCAATTCTGACCTGGGCTGGTACACCCCTTCTTAGGCAACCTGGTGGTCCCCCACTCCCAGGAGGTCACCATATTGATGATGAATTTAGTTTGGACACCTGATCAGCCTAGAACTCCCACGCTCAAGGAATCCTCTCTCCTCAGCCTCTAGAGTAGCTGGGACTACAGGCATGTACCACCATGCCCGCAGAATCTTGTTTATCTCACACTAAGTTGCGATACACAAAGACCACTACTTTGAGCAGTTGGTCCATGCATCAGAAAAAGTTATACTATGTACCTAAAGAGCATAATAATTGGACACACATTTTTAAACCTATGCCTCCCTCTACAATTCACAATGTCAGAGTCTTCTATCTGAGTTGGGCAGAGAGAAAACAAGTTCATTTTATTATAAACTTGTATAAAATGTAAAGAAGACAAGTTATCTGGGTGGAAGAGTTAAAACACACATATTTTCAATCACACACACCGCCAAAATAAAAAGCACACTTCTATAATATAACATATTGCAATGGCTCTCAAAGTGTGGCCCCTAAAGCAGGAATAGCACCATCACCCAGGAACCTGTAAGAAATGTGAAATCTTGGGCCCCAGCAAAATATGTTTTAACAAGTTTTCCAGGAGACTCTGATACGGAAAAGTTTGAGAACTACTGATTTATTTGTTCAGAATACTTCTGTTTGTAGATAATTGAGATGCAGTTAAATAAAATATTTGAAAGTCTGCAATATAACGAGAAATAGACAGATTGGTTTTGTTGAAAAGTATGTGTAGTTTCTGAGTAAGTAGAATCCAACCATAATAATAGAAATCTTAAGGTAATGACAGATAATCAAAACATTGTTTCAAGAATAAATAATTTCAAGAGAATACATAACTGTGAATGCTCCTCTGGAGCTGACCCTAATAGAGTTTAACATTTAATAGTTAAGGAAGTTCATTTTTATCAAAGAAGGAAACAAAAATTATATACCTGGGCACTGAATCACCAGCATTTTGAATTTAGTGAGATTAGGTCAGCAAATAGAAAACAAAGCCCCGAAAAAGAATACACGCACTTTGTCATTGAAATTAGTTAAGACTAAACCATTCAATAAATGGGGATTAGACATTTGGAGGAACTTTTCCACAAGTAGCATAGCTTAAAATAGGATCTGCAGATTTGTTTTTGATAAAATTACAGTACTCCTATAAATAGCAAGGTTCTTAACTCCTAAGTGTATTTTTGGCTAGGGGCAGGGGGAATGTGTGAAGTGTGTAACTGGTGAACCCTCTGAAATTATATGCTAAATTATATGGGCAGCTGCATTTTCCAGGGATGACCCACAGCTTGTCCCTGCATTTTCAAAGCAGTTTGTGACCCAAATGCAAGCTAAAAAAACAATACCACATGGTAAAAGGAAATTTCCACTTTGAAAAGTACCTCGTTTACTAACATATGGTAAAGCATAATTCTAGAACTAGTAACCTCATCATGAAGCAGATGCAATGAAAATTTGATAACAAAGAGAAAAGTGAAAACATTTGGGGAGTGAGAATACCCATGTTCTCTGCAGCACTATCAGGGGAAGAGGATTCTCTAAGATTATATTATTTCCTGTTTTTAAATGGAATTTTCCTCTCAAGTAAAAAAGATTTGATGTGGGGAAAAAAGAGGATCTTATGTTTTTTGGTTCTGCCTGTTTGCCAAATAGCTATATGATAAAAGAGTTGAGTCTTTAGGGAGATCCCACCAGGAAGAGAGTATTCTGTGCACTCAATTATGACACGCACTGCAACTACCTGGTTTATAACATATACATTTCTTGTCCATATACTGTTCTCCCTGCCTAGAGTGGCCTCTACACTCCTCTCTGCTTTAGTAACTTCTATCTTTCAAGGCTGACTTAAGTCCTGCCTCCTCCATTTATCCTTTTGATCATAATATATACCTAGGTGTTTCTTCTTCTTACCTATGTCAGAAGACATTTTCTCTAATCTTGCTTGGTGCTTAGGAATACAAGAGGACCCCCTTCCTTTTCTCCTGATGTCAAAACTCCCTCATCTGATCTTTACAAAAATTTGTGGAGCTCACATAGTTCCCCATCATAGGTGCTCGAAGTATAACTCCACTGCAATTTCAGTTATACAGCAATGTAACCAGATTTAGAATCCAACAGGTCACTGAACATACATCAGGCTTAGCATAAATAAGAACGATATTTATGAAGTGAGCTCATAAACTCACCAAATCTACTGAAGGTCTCTCAAAAAAACAGCAGTATATAGCTGACTTAGTGACTCAGTATTGTATCTTTTAACTATTAGATGTGTAAGATCCTTTATCAGCCTGTATACAACTTGGAAAACCATGACATAATAGATTTCCAGTAAAAGAAATGGCTAGACCAAAACCTCTAAGAAAACACATTTAGTGCACAATTTGTTAAGTCACCTTCTGTAGGAATTATGACTGATACCTCACCCTTTGTCCTTTTATGCCCAGCAGACTTCTCAGGAAAGCATATGAAAGACTTGAATACTTGATGACTGAAGCAGCTGTTCCTGCTGTGGCTTTGAAGCAAGGGTGGATCTAACTACATTGCATGTGCTACAACGGGGAAGTTGGAAAAACACCATGTAAAGGACAACACCCATGTACCTGTGGATGAAACTGGTCTTGACAAAAATATAGTCAATACATAATTATTCTCACAGAAAGAGAACAGCTGAGAAAGAGAAATGAAGCCTACAGACACTGCTGAATGGAAAACAAAGATCCTCTATCTCAACAGATCAAAGTGAATCGCCTAGAAATTTTAATTTCAGCACTGACAACCTCAAATCAAATTTAAGAAAGTTCTATTATTCTGGAATCAAAATAAAGAGTGAATATGAATCTACAAATAGGCCATTATTGATTGCAAAACAGAAACCCTAAAGGTCACAAAGTCAGTCATGCAGTACAGTAACTGAGGTTAATGAGGAACAGCCCATAATGAAAATGCTTACAATTTCTAGAAATCTGATCCAAAAGCAATCCACCCTATGATATCACTTGTGGTTATACAACTGCTATGAATACTTTCCCAGCTGGGCATGGTAGCTCACGCCTGTAATCCCAGCACTTTGGGAGGCCAAGGTGGGTGAATCACCAGAGGTCAGGAGTTCGAGACCAGCCTGGCCAATGTGGCGAAATGCCGTCTCTACTAAAAATACAAAAATTAGCTGGGCATGGTGGTGTGCGCTTGTAGTCCCAGCTACTCAGGAGCCTGAAGCAGGAAAATTGCTTGAACCCGGGAGGCAGAGGTTGCAGTGAGCAGAGATCACACCATTGTACTCCAGCATGGGTGAAAGAGCTAGACTCCGTCTCAAAAAGAAAAGAAAACATACTTTCCCCATTTCCTGTTTCATTCACAGAAATTTTATCTGCCAAAGTAATCTTTTAAATAATAAACAAATGGCTAAGTAGCAATATCAACTAAGAAGTAAATATCCTGTGTAGCCCTGGCTTATAAATATCTGTACTGAATTGATGATGGTGAATCTCAGTGTCCCATCATTTCCAGAGTGATTGGGAATCAAGCTTCTGAACATGTAAAAGTGAGAACCCAACCCTAGACTATTATTACTCTATGAAAGCACAACCTGAAATGTCAACACTATAACAATTAGCTGGCACTAGTTCTTTCTTATTAGATTGCAAGGTGAGAGGCAGAACAGAGTGAGTAAAAATGTAAGTAGAGCAAACAACTTTCAAGACATATCCCAGCAGGTACAAAAACAAAAAGTATCTCTGGTCCCAAAGTGCTATTCAGTCCTCTAATTTACATGTCAATTTTTCCTGCCTCAGGTACCTGTGCAGTCTGGTCATGTAGATCATGGACGTCATAGCCCAAAAGCTTGAAGAGGGTGACTAGCGTACTGTGGTCCACCTCCCCTCCAGAGCGAAATTCCAGGTCCTTCTCTCCAGTGAAGTGTACATTGCTCAACACCAGTGCCAGGCCACGAGGCCGAGACTGCAACCTATAGGCCTAGGGAAGAGGGGCCAGTTAGACCACGAGCGTCTTGATGACAGATGATTCCCTGGCTAGATTAGTCATTTCAACAAAAACATCACATTCTTCTTCTTCACCCCAGCAGGTAAAAATAGACAAATGCTCATAGAAGGCATTTAACCAGCAACAACTTTCTGACTAACAAGGCAGAAGAGAAATGTATATGCAAACTAAGTTCAGGTGCCCGGGAAGGGTGTCTCATTTCCCAATTCTTTTCCTCTTGTCACTATGCAAAACTCACCAGCTGGAAGTGTGTTTGATAAAATTCAGGAGTGCAAGACTTCACTTGAAGGCAGGCAGGACCATCCTTATTGTCTAGGGAATGTTCCACAGTATCTGTGGTATAGACAGAAAATGAACAAACTAGTATATAACTTAAGCATCAATCTTAATATGTCATTATAACTTCAGACATCTCTTGGAACTAGTCTTTGATAAATATTGGTCTCACTCACTCCCCAAACCTGTAAGCTCCATGAGGGCAGAGACTCTTAGTTTTAACTTACTAATAGAATCTCTGCACATAGTCTGCACGTGGTAGATGCTCAACTGGCTAAATGACTGAATGGGTTAGCTGATGAAAACCTGGTTCAAATCACTAGGCTGCTCCATCAGCAGGCTGGTGGCCCCAAATGTAGTCTTTTCTCATTCAGCTTTATAGAGGCCTACTGAGCATGAACCTCCTGCCCATACATGCTGCTCAAAGGATCAATTATAAAAACTGTTAACTGTGACAGAAGGGAAATAGTACCAACTATTAATAATACCCTGTCTAGGCCAGGTGCAGTGGCTCATGCCTGTTAATTTAGGAGTCTGAGGTGGGCAGATCATGAGGTCAGGAGTTGGAGATCAGTCAGGTCAACATGGTGAAACTCTGTCTCTACTAAAAACACAAAAAATTAGCCAGATGTGGTGGTGCATGCCAGTAATCCCAGCTACTTGGGAGGCTGAGGCAGGAGAATTGCTTGAACCCAGGAGGCAGAGGTTGCAGTGAGCGGAGATCATGCCACTGCATTCCAGCCTGGGCAACAGAGCAAGTATCAGTCTCAAGAAAAAAAAAAAAAAATCCTGCCTAACTGTCCTACTAGCCTTTAACAAATTCACTAAGAACTATTCCCAATATAAAATATGCGTCAGCTGGGTGTAGTGGCTCATGCCTATAATCCAAGCACTCTGGGAGGCCGAGGCAAGAGGATCACTTGAGGCCAGGAGTTTGACACCAGCCTCGGCAACAAAGTGAGACTCCTTCTCTGCAAAAAATTAAAAAATTATCTGGGTGTGGTGCCATCCACCTGTAGTCCCTGGTACTTGGGAGGCTGAGGCAGGAGGAGCCCCTCAACCCAGGAGTTCAAGGCTGCAGTGAGCTATGATGGTGCCACTCCATTCCAGCCTTCCAGCCTGGGTGACAAAGCAAGACCCTATTTCTTAAAAAAAAAAAAAAAAAAGGCTCATGTTAGGGCAAAGCCCGATACCAGACAAGAAAGGGGAAGTCAATCTGGGACCCCTTTTATTCCATCAATTCTCACCTGTCGACAGGTGGTGCTTCTTGTGAGGGGGACAGGACTCACACATCGGGAAAGGGAGACTCAAGTCGTAGTCACAGCTCAACTGTAAGAAATCAAAACTCATGACGATAGACCTTAGGGAGGTGGTCCGGTCCAAATCCAACAAAATCTAGTCTCCCCCACCCTGACTTTCAAAGTCCTTTCCAGTCAAACTAACCCTTCCCAACACCCCAGATTTCTAGGGCTCCGTACCGGCGGGAGTACACGCTGAAGCCCAGAGAGGGTGGTGAGCAACATATCCTCCAGGTGGCCTTGCTTGGTCTCCCTCAGTGCTTCACAGAAGGCATCAAAAGCTTGGGGACCCCTCTTGGGCAGCAAGTTGAGGAGTTCCACATTCTGGCTGAAACTGCCCACTTTGGCCTAAGACACAAAAATAAAACATAAAATCCTATTTACTTCTGTAGCTATCATTCTGTTTCCCCACTTGAGCTTCCTGGTAGTGTCCTCATCCATCTCAAGAATTCTTTTTACAGGAATAGTATGTTTGGGTGAAGTCCTTCCTATTATTCTTGAATTATATATCATTTCTGTCAAATGCTCTAAGGCAGAAGGGTATTTCCATTTTCTTAGAAAGGTATGATATCCTTTCCGTATTTTGTCATGCTGTTCTCACCCCTATGATCTATTTATCTTCTCTCTTTTGCCTCCACATACCTGAATGAGCTCCCTCATTTCCAAGGTGATGATGTCCTTCTCCAGAAGATGTTCTAACAGTTCACTCAGCAACAGCTGTTTGGCTAGCACCACTCGGTTCTTTTTTAGAGTTTCCTGATGGTCAGGATGCATGCCATACACTCCCAATATCCTACAGATAAAAGGGAGAGGGAAAGGCTATCAAGCACAAGATTTGGCACAGAAGAGTGGAGTGGAAGAGGCATGAATCAGAAGAACAAAAAGAATAAGGCTTACAATAACCAAGATTATGCATATTTATTGAATGGTTAAATCAAAGATGTACTAAGCACATTGATCATAAAAAAAAATCTCTAATTCTCTATGGTTTATGTTCAGCTGACATCATCTGAGATGAATGGTCTGACTAGGGGAGGGAAATATCTATCTTAAGCAAAATAATATCCCCAAGCACAATATTCATGAGAAGGAATACTTCTCTGATAGACCAATTTCAATTAAGAGAATTATTTCAGAAAACATCTCCCATTATTTATCTAAGCTGCTGAAAGTGATTTATGTGTATAATGATCTTGGATGAGTACTAAAATAATGCTATGGCAAAAACTCAAGCCAATGGCTTTAACAGGAAGTAAATGAGACAGATACTAGTAATATAATTACATGTTGTTTTAAGTTCCAGTGACAAAATGGCACTAGAAATGATCAGAATCCTGTTAAGATGTGGATAAGCAGAAAGTATGACACAAAGTCACAGTGATAGGTACTTATTTGTTTACTTTAAAAGAGACAGGGTCTCACTATGAAACCGAGGTTGGAGTGTAGTGGCTATTCACAGGTATGATACCATTACAGGTCAGCACAGAAGTTTTCACTAGCTCTATTTCCCACCTGGGCTGGTTCACCCTTCCTTAGGCAACCTGGTGGACCCTGGCTCCCAGGATATCACCACCACATTGATGATGAACTTAGTGTGGACACTCAACTGGCATAGCACATAATACTATAGCCTAGAACTCCTGGACTCAAGCGATCCTCCTGCCTCAGCCTCTCACGTAGCTGGGACTATAGGCACATGCTGTCACCTCCAGCTAATTTTGCTACGGGCTTGCAAAGAGATCAGCTTCTGCTTATAAACTGAAATAATCCTATTACCAATATATGTCATCTATATGCCTAGTTTACATAAATCCGGAGTTCTCTAGCCTGCCCAGTCAGTTTCCAAATATGTAACGACTGTAAGGGTGGCACGTGATAGCAGTGAAGATATAACTTCAGTTTATAACTTAAAAACTCTAAAATGCATCCTGATTTCTAAGGTGTTAAAAAATGAGGGGAAGCCAGGAATGGTGGCTCACGTCTGTAATCCCAGCACTCTGGGAGGCTGAGATGGGCAGATCACCTGAGGTCAGGGGTTTGAGACCAGCCTGGCCAACATGGTTAAAACCCTGTCTCTACTAAAACTACAAAAAATTACCTGAGTCTGGTGGTGCATGCCTGTAGTCCCAGCTACTTGGGAGGCTGAGTCAGGAGAATTGCTTGAACCCAGAAGGCGGAGGTTGCAGTGAGCCAAGATCATGCCACTGCACTCCAGCCTGGGCAACACAGAGAGACTCCATCTCAAATAAAATAATATAAAATAAAATAATAAGAAGAGGGAAACACAGGGTCTTGGAGGAACCAAGAGACCTAAGGGAGCAGGTAGAATAGCAAAGCAGAGGAAGTGGGTTGGAAGCAGCCAATGAATCTGAGTTTGGAAAAGTGAGTCTGAAACTCCATTTTTCCTTCTTTTTACTGTAATATTTCCGTTACCCCAGACTTTCAGTAAAAACTGGCTACAAGAACAAAAGCTATAGAAATCAAAACCCCATTTAAGAATGAATCACTTTCAAATAGATCAAAGCAGTAATAGTGATGATATATAACACTGCAGCTGGGATACCAACCAATGATGCCACAGTTTTCCTCCTTTAGTTTACCAGAAGTATTTGCTCCTTAAATCATTCTCTTCCCCTGGTTTCCATGACATCATTCTCTTGGTGTCTTCTCTCTGCTTACCCAGCTCCTCTTTTCTTTAGAGGGCCTTTGGACTGCCCTTAATGTTAATATTCCATTAGGGACGCCCCCTCAAAGAGTCTTTACCTAAGTAATCTCACCCATACTTGCAAGTTACTGATTTACATTTAACTCTCGAGTTCCAGACTTGAATTTTCTTTTCTTTTCTTTTTCTTTTTTTTTTTTTTTAAGATGGAGTTTTGCTCTTGTTGCCCAGGCTGGAATGCAATGGCCCAATCTTGGCTCACCAAAACCTCCGCCTCTCGGGTTCAAGGGATTCTCCTGCCTCAGCCTCCTGAGTAGCTGGGATTACAGGCACATGCCATCACACCTGGCTAATTTTGTATTTTTAGTAGAGACGGGGTTTCTTCATGTTGGTCAGGCTGGTCTCGAACTACTGACCTCAGGTGATCCACCCGCCTCGGCCTCTTAAAGTGCTGGGATTACAGGTGTGAGCCACCGCCTCTGGCCTCAGACTTGAATTTGAAAATTCAAGCCACCACACCTGGCCTATTTTTGTATTTTTAGTAGAGATGGGGTTTCACCAGGCCAGGCTGGTCTCAAACTCTTGGTCTCAAGCAATCCACCTGCCTTGGCCTCCCAAAGTACTGGGATTACAGGCGTGAGCCACCGCACATGGCCCATTATAAATGATTACCTTTTGGGTAAATGGATTAACCTCTTTGATGGGAAGGCAAAATTAGCAAAATTGATAAGAACACATGATCATCTATGTGCTGTCTATAGAACACTCACTTTAGATCCAAAGACACAAAGAGATTTTAGTTTTAATCTGAAGTATCACCCACTCTGCACACCTGCTCCTTCCTCTACTCCAGAGTCTTGAATGTGAATATTACAAAAGTTTCCAATCAGACAATTTTGGGACACAACTGGAAGGGGAGAAGGGGTAAAGGACAACCACAGGGGTTTCTACGTTTTAATTCTGTGTCCTTCTACAGGTTCCCTTCACGAAGACCTTAATCTTCGGTCTCGAGCAGGAGGCATTACAATTTTCTCTTGGGTGATGCCTGCCATGAAATGGAATGACCAGGCAGAGGCATGGACACTTGGAGCCACAAGAACCCCTTTGTCCTGTCAAAAGTACTCAATTTCCAAACCCTTTATTGACTTCTTTGAAAATATGGTAATTATATGCAAAGCCATGCAGATCATGATACAGTCGACACAAATCAAATGCAGATCAGGCAGAGCACCGAGGTCTGCAGGTCTCGTCGGTTTTTAACGGGGCAGTGTATAGTCAACTTACAGTTTCCCTCATAAGGGAGCCAGAGGAAAGAATGGGGAATCTTCAAGAGAAGCCAAGATCCGGCAGGACTGCAAAGAGCTCCCCTTATTCAGAACCCTCGTGGGTTGGACGAAGAAAGGCTGGGGCAGTCTTTTCCCACGAGTGACAAGGCCAAGAGGTCCGCCCGCGCGCTATTGCGCGGAGTCAGGCACGAACTGGCTCTACCGGGCTTTCCACCCTTGGCAGGAAGTTCGGACAAGGCTGCTTTCAGGGGCTCCGAGAGGAGGGGGCTGCAGGGCCGTACGCCTGAGGCCCACGCTCCCCTTGCCTGGGCTCCGCTAAGGAGCCTTAAGACCCATTCCCACTTACCTGCGCCCCATATCAGCGGCCATCAGCCTCTTGTGCTGGAGGGTGGACCGGGACTCCGCGCTCGGCGCCGCCATCTCCCGCCTTTCGTGGGCTCTGTGATGTGCACCGCCCACAGCGCAAACAAACCGGAGGCCGTCGCTTACCCCACATCCCTCCCCTAGCCGCGGACACACACCGCGCCTGCGCCTGCGCGCCGCCGCGCGCCCACACCACCCCACCCTGTCCCCGCCCCCCCCCCCGGGGGCCGGTGCGTGCGCAGGCGCAGAACTCTCGCGGCAGCCGCGGGGTCCAATGGGGTGAAGCGGGAGAGCTCGGCGGAAAGGGAAGAGGCAAGGAGGGAACAGAGCTGGGCGGGAAAAGAGCGGGGGCGGGGAAAGAGCCGGGGCGGGCGGGTGTGCTGCGTCCGGCCTGGGAATCCGATTGGTTTTCGATTCCCGCGGAAATCTTCCCGGGGCCTCCTGCGCCCTCTGCCCCGCCTATGGCGATAACTTCACGGAGACGGGCGTGGCTGGAGTTTTGCTTTATTGAAGTGAACTGTTGGGGTCAGGCTGTGGAGGAGACTGAGAGCGCGACAAGGCGCTGGACAGATGCCCGCGCAGGGAAGGAAGGCTGGCTGGGAGGCGGCGTCAGCTATGGTTTAGCAGCTTCCAGCGGCCGAAACCTGCATCGCAGCGGCGGCACCCAAGTCCAGGAAATCTGGTGCTCAATATTGTGATCTCGGAAGCAGGACCCGCGGCTGGAGTAAAAGCCTAAAGGTCTGAGCGCAGGAGTGAGGCAGAAGCGATTGGAGACGCTTTGCAAGTGGCCCTGGGGCTGCATAATGGATGATTCAAGAGGGAATCTCCTCTCCAGAAAGCTCACGTTTCACTCTTTCTGGCCTTCATACACACCATTGTCAAAACTGGAAGTCCGCCCACCTAGGGCCACTGACTCCACTGTGTTCAGATAGGATGGGGACTGCTCTCTAGCCCCTGGGCAGGAGAGGCACAGTCACTGCTACCCACTTGGAGCAGGGATCACCAGAGCTTTGACTGACTTTGCTCCTCCAGGAGGCTGGGGAACATGGGTGCTTATGCTCAGCCCACCTCTCTGTAGACACAGTTGGCCCCCCATTCTGTGTATGGGAAGTTTTCCACTCCGCACCAGCAGCTGTCCCTAGACAGGGATTGGGAGACATGCAGGTGGCTTGGCTTCCTGTTACTTTGTGTTGAAAACAAAAGGTGGCCGGGCGCGGTGGCTCACGCCTGTAATCCCAGCACTTTGGGAGGCCGAGGCAGGTGGATACAAGGTCAGGTGTTCGAGACCAGCCTGACCAACATGGTGAAACCCCATCTCTACTAAAAATACAAAAATTAGTCAGGCGTGGTGGCGTGCACTTGTAATCCCAGCTACTCTGCTACTCCGGAGGCTGAGGCAAGAGAATCGCTTGAACCTCGGGAGGCAGAGGTTGCAGTGAGCCGAGATGGTACCACTGCACTCCAGCCTGGTTGCAACAGAGTGGGACTCCGTCTGAAGAAAAAAAAAAAAAAGGAAAGAAAACGCAATAGGCTTTGGGATCAGGAGTTCATTCAAGTTATTTTAATGCTGTTACTAGCAGTGTGCCCTCATGCACATTATCAAATTCCTCTGACTCTTGGAATCCTCACTTTTCAATCATAACTCACAAAACTGGCAAGCCTAAGGGATCTAACAGCTCTAACAGTACCTGGAACAGAAGCAATAGCTGCCTCTTGGATGTTAATTCTTCCTTCTCCACCTTCTCTGGATTACCTCTCTACTTCATCCTCAATCTAATGCAGGAAATACTGGATATGGGGTAGGTCACCAAATGTTTCCAGAAGACTCAAATTATGCCACCCACATCTCAACTGGGGAGGGCTTACTGTGGCCTGACTCTTCTGAGAGTTCAAGTCCCCATTTATGATGTCCAGGCAGAAACACTGTTTCTGACACATAGTAGGCACTGGAAAACGTTGATCAAATGAAAGAGTAGGTCCGGTGTGGAGAGAAGAGAAATCTTGGGAGAGTCGTTTAAGGGGGTGGCCAGTTGTCTTCATAAAAAACACTGTCATCAGGGTGACCAAAGCAGACATCATAGGCAGGGGGTGGAGTCAGAGGCTCTAATCTGGGGAGTTCCCCCAAACTCTGCAGGTCAGGAGCAGTGGACACAGCCCGTGGTCCCCGAAGCCGGAGGCTGATTGGAGTTCTTCCAGGGCTTCCTTCCTGGGCCATAGACCCCTCTGAGGCCATTCGCCTCTCCAGTCCTCTCCTGGACCCCTCTGGATGGCTAGGTTGTCCCTCCTCAGGTGCTGGAGGTATCACAACAGTGCTGTAGGGGGGTGGTTGGTCCAGCTGTTGAGGGAGGCACTGGGATTCCAGCACCACCACGGCCTCTTCATAGACTGGCACTTCAAAGGCTTCGTTGTCCCTGAGGGAGGAGAAATAAGGTCATTGGTGGCTTTAATGAAAGAAGCCCTTTTTTCCTTTTTTTGTCTGCCTCGGGCAAAAGATCCTCTGTTGGCCCCTGCCTCCTCCTCCCGCTGATACCAGTGACAGAGGAAACTGGAGACTCTATGCCTCAGAGACTACAGGGAGAGGGAGGATGGGCCCAAGGTGTATTCCTCTCATGATACCCACCCCTTAACTCACCGTGCATTGCCTGAGGGCCCTGGGCTCTCAGTCTGCATTGATTGGAGCTGGAACCGAAGCCCCCATTCCAGAAACCGGACCAGGAGGTAGGCAAACAAGAAGAAGCCACCCAATGTGAGAAAGAAATAAGCAATGGGGCTGATGTCTGGCTTTACGCCCAGCAAAGCCAGCCCCAGTAGGAAGGAGGCGCAGCACAGGAGGAGAAGTGGCTTCTCCAGTCTCCCCAGTAAGTGAATTGGCACCATGGCCCCTCCCCAGGCTCCTGCAAAAAGACACACAGCTATTGTGTCTACACTAGCAATTGGTGTCATGGCTGTGTCAGATACCAAAGTAGCCATATGATATTTCTTTGTTTGGTTTCTAGGTTCTTCAGTCTCAAATCAAATAAATAATCTGCAGAGTCCCCTCCAGCTCCACAAATCTCTCTAGGTCTTGGTGTGTGTGGAATAGCCAGGAAACCAGCCCAGGAGCCTTGACTTCCAGCCATTCTGTAAGTTGACTGTGTCATGGCTCTGCCTTCTTTCCTTTCTCCTTCCCTGCAGTCTCCCTTCCAGCTCTGTCCCTCTCCACCATCCAGAATCCGGTTCTGGGCACACCCTGTCTGGGGCTTCAGTGCACACTGGCATCTCTGGAATTCAGGTGATGGGCCAGGCCCTGCCCTCCCTCTGTGATTGTTCCTACTGGATCTCCACTCCCCACCTCCCAGCCCTCAATCCAGCCCTGTTAAGAGAGAGAAGAGGGGAGGGAGCCCCACTTACCCTGTCTGACTCCCTTTTTTCCTTTCCTCCGGTGTCAGCCCATGCTCCTGGTGGAGGGAGAAAGTGCACACAGGCACACCAAAGATACAGGGACACAACTGCTTGAGAAAGAATCATACAGGCAAAGGCCCAGCACAGTGGCCAGAGGCCCTGATCACTTCTGTCCTCTTCTAGACCCCACATGTGCCAGGGCCTTCCTCTACCCTCTGCTGATCCTAACTCGCTAAACTCAGTTTACAAGTTTCCTGCTAGGAGTTAGTCCAGCAGCTGGGAGGCAGAGGGCAGGGGAGCCCTGTTCTTTCCTCTGAAACAGCAACAACCCGAGGCAGCCCATACCCCAAAAGCAGGCTGCCAGAAGTTGCCAGAGCTCTGTATAGCAAGGAATTGCAGATTCCCTCCTCATACCTCGGTCCCAATCCCATGACCCTCCCGACCCTCGCACCCACACCTGTCTGAGGAGTTCCTGGCTCACCTGTCTCCACAGACTGCAGAAAGTAGATGGCGGCAGGAGGGGTGGGAGTGGGTAGGAGGAGCCCACTGGCCCCACCCTCTTTCTCTGCCCAATCCCTTGTTCTAGCCCAGTCAGTCTCCACCCCTTTTTCCCCTAAGGCTGACCTGCAACCCGCTGCACCTTGATTTGTTCTGGTTTTTACTCTCTCCACCCACCCATGCTGTGCCCTAAAGAGAGTACACCTCTTACTCCCAGTGATCTTTGTACTTAGGACCAGAGTTAGCATTAACCTTTCCCTCTCAGCCCATATTGTATGTTAATTACAGCTCTAGGCACTTTGCCTTCTCTTTGGGTAATTTATTTTGTAGCTCCCTCTCAAGTGACTGGGAGCAGACCATGGCTTATTTAATCTCTGTAGATCATCACACGGTGCATTGCACACAGGAAGCAACGGTGTGGGCATGGAATAGTGTATCCTGCTATCCTGGGCATGGAATAGCCCAGCTGCTATTTTTGGGGACTCACCGTTTTCTGCAGACCTGTCGGAAGTGTTTGTGTGTATACCTCTTGACCCAGTTAGCTCTTGAGACTTCAAAATCCACCTCTGAGGTGATGCCTGCTTTGGAGCCTGCCTCCAGTATATCCACAGCATTCCTTCCTAAATTTGTCCCAGCATTTACCTGGCTATCTAGCATTTTTCTGCTTACCGATTTTCCTTCCACTGTGAGTTTCTCAAGATGCATGATTAGTTTTAATCATCTCTGAATCCCAGAAAGTAACATGGTTCCTGACACATGGTAGGTGCTCATTAACTAGAAGGCTCCCCTCTCACCAGGCCTCACACCTGTGAAGATCCAAAAGCCATTCCTTTTAGTTGTGAGTCAGGCAGTTAAGTCCGAGTGGGGTAGGTGCTTGGAGGTGGAGAGTGGGTAGAAGCATACGTTTTATTTGAGCCAGAGGATGGACAAGACTGTGCTCCGTTCCTTCAGAGCATGACCAACAGACAGACCGAGGGGAGCTGCAGATGATGGGGCACAATCCAATACAGGCTCCCCAGGGACAGCTGGGGTGGAGGAGCATAGCAGATGGTGTGTGTGTGTGTGAGAGAGAGAGAGAGAGAGAAAGAGAGAGAATGAGGATAACTGTGTCTGTAGTGGTGGTATATATGTGTGGTCACTGGTGGGATATTGAAGAATCTCGGTCCCAGGGCCCCAGATCAATAGTGGAGAGAGGAAGGAGACACAGCAGGAAGGCTGTGGGTGTCTAAATGAGGCATGTCTCTATGCAAAGTAGGCCCGGGAGTGAAAGGATTGTTGTTTTGTATCAGCCAGTTTCCTCACTGTTCTGCTCAGAAGGGGAAAGTACAGCTGGAATCAGGAGTGCAGTTTACAGTTAACATGAATAGAAGGAAATTGGCCAAGGGTCATTAGTGTGTGTGATAGGAAAGGGGGCTTTGTTAAGGAGTGAGTTGTGGGAATGGGAAGGTGTAGGGTAAGTGGCAAGGAGCCAAAGAGGATGGGCCTGAAGTGTAAAGGGAGAGTCTGGGAGAGGAAGGACCTTTGTAGCGTAAGGCTCTTGGTTGCCTGAAGGAGGGTACAATAGATAAGAACTGGATCCCAACTGGAGAGGCTAGACTGCTGACTGGCTGTGCCCATTCACACATTCTCAATTCCAGTAATGTAAAATCAATTTTTTAAAATTGTATTTGTTAAAAAATAAAACATGACAATATTTAAAAGCTAAAGAAAAAAAATTACCTACCATCTTATTATCCTAACATGGCCATTTAAATGTTTATATATTTCTTCCAGGCTGTCCACATGCAAACCAGAATATACTCACCACTTTGTATCTTTTAAAAGTTTTATACTTTATATAGTATATATTTCACCTTGATAAAGACTTTATTATAGTAATTTCAAATAGCCATGTAATATTTTGTTGAATCCATATGCCGTAATTTTTTTTTTTTTTTTTTTTTTTTGGGATGGAGTTTCGCTCTTGTTACCCAGGCTGGAGTGCAATGGCGTGATCTCGGCTCACCGCAACCTCCCTGGGTTCAGGCAATTCTCCTGCCTCAGCCTCCTGAGTAGCTGGGATTACAGGCACGCGCCACCATGCCCAGCTAATTTTTTGTACTTTTAGTAGAGACGGGGTTTCACCGCGTTGACCAGGATGGTCTCGATCTCTTGACCTCGTGATCCACCTGCCTCGGCCTCCCAAAGTGCTGGGATTACAGGTGTGAGCCACCGCGCCCGGCCTCATATGCCGTAATTTGATTAATATATCCTCATGATACATTGCTCAATAACACTGAACTTATTTCACTCAATATTTTTGGCCATTAATAATAATGCTGGGTGGGCGTGGTCATGCCTGTAATCCCAACACTTTGGGAGGCCAAGGTGGGCGGATTGCTTGAGCACAGGAGTTTGAGATGAGCCTGGGCAACATGACAAAACCATGTCTCTCCAAAAATAAGACAAAAATTAGCTGGGTATAGTGCTGTGCACCTATAGTTCCAGCTACTCAGGAGGCTGAAGTGGGAGTATTGCTCTAGCCCTGGAAGTTGAGGCTGCAGTGAGTTGTGATCATGCCAAAAAAAAAAAAAAAACAACCCAAAATTAGCTGGGGTAGTAGTGCACGCCTGTAGTTCTAGCTACTCAGGAGGCTGAGGTGGGAGGATTGCTTGAACCATGGAGGTTGTGGCTTCAGTGAGCCATGATCATGCACTGCATTCCAGCCTGGGCAGCAGAGTGAGACCCTGTCTCAAAAATTAATTCAATAATAACAATGCAAAAGACAAAGTAGATTAGAAGTTGCTAGGGGTGGGGAGGCAGAGGGAGAAATCGACAGTAACTGCAAATGCGTTTCATACTGGGTGGTGAAAATGTTTTAAAATTACATAATGGTGATATTTGCACAACTCTGTGAATAGTTCTTTAAAAACCCCACTGCATTGTGTACTTTAAAAGAATGAATTGGCCAGGCATGGTGGCTCACGCCTGTAATTCCAGCACTTTGGGAGTCCTAGGCAGGTGGATCATGAGATTAAGAGATAGATACTATCCTGGTCAACATGGTGAAACCCCATCTCTACTAAGAATGCAAAAATTAGCTGGGCATTGTAGAACCTGCCTGTAGTCCCAGCTACTCCAGAGGCTGAGGCAGGAGAATTGCTTGAACCCAGGAGGCAGAGGTTGTAGTGAGCTGAGCCAAAATTGTGCCGCTGCACTCCAGCCTGGCAACAGAGCGAGACTCTGTCTCAAAAGAAAAAAAAGGATGAATTATACCTTTATCAATCAAGGAAAATGACTGAGGCAAGTCTCAGTCATTTTAGGAGATTTATTTGCCAAAGTTAAGGAAGTGCACCCAGGAGACAAGTCTATGCCTTTCTTTTAAGATGATTTTGGTGACTTCAGTATTTAAAGGGGTAATGGCAGGACATTGAGAAATACACAATTTTCATGGGGTGAGGGTAGGGGAAAATAGTTATTCATGCCTTTGTCTCCACTCAGTTAATCTGCATTTTTACATAAGATAATGTAGACAATAGGACAGAGGAAACAGTCAGATATGCATTTGTCTCAGTGGGCAGAGGGATGACTTTCAGTTCTGTCCTGTGTCCCCCACCTGTGAAGATAAGCTCTTTACATTGCCATGGTGAACTTTAGCTGAACTGCTTTAGGGTAAAGATCTTGGGGACCACATTTCCTTGTGGGCAAAATGTGAGGGAGGTGTGTAGCTTTTCATCTTTGCAGCCATCTTGCTTAGCAAGCAAAACAGGGCTGGGCGTGGTGGCTCACGCCTGTAATCCCAGCACTTTGGGAGGCGGAGGTGGGCAGATCATGAGGTCAGGAGTTTGAGACCAGCCTGGCCAACATGGTGAAACTCCATCTTTACTAAAAATATAAAAATTAGCTGATGTGGTGGTGTGTGCCTATAATCCCACCTACTTGGGAGGCTGAGGCAGCAGAATTGCTTGAACCCAGGAGACAGAGGTTGCAGTGAGCTGAGATTATGCCACTGCACTCCAGCCTGGGCAACGGAGTAAGACTCCACCTCAAAAAAAAAAAAAAAATTAGAAAAAACAAAGCAAAACAAAAAAACGAAATGGGAGGCAGATTTGCACAACCCAGTTCCCAGCTTGACTTTTCCCTTTGGCTTAGTAAGTTTGGGGTCCCAAGATTTATTTTCTTTTCACACCTTAATAAAACTGTTTAAGAAATAATGCAATGAACATCTTAGGTATAGTTTTCCTTTTGTTTTGGATTATTTTCTCAGGATAAATTTTAAGAAATGTCATTATCGAGAGACAAGCAGTAGGAAAGGTTTTATTGTCCTGAATGCATATGGCCAAATTGCTTCCCAAAGGTTTTGCTTTCCTTTATTTCTTCATCAAGGTAATATCCTTAGCAAAACAGGAATGTACCATTTAATTCAATTGTCATTCCGCTTTCTACTTGCCTGCCTTTGGCAAACCTTACTGGAGATGGAATTACTTCTCCCTGCCCACTGTTCCCAGCTTGTTTGGGCAGATGACGGTGAAGGGAAGTGGGTGGGCAAGGAGAACGAGGGAGAAGTCAAGCTTATTACCTCCCACTGTGTGCTTGTCGCTGTGGCTTTGTATTTCTGTGATTTTGTGTTTCAGAATCTGGGAGTATTTTATAGTTTTAATCAACATGTATAGGATGTTTTGTGCATACTCCTCACTGTGTTAAATACTTTACAAAAATTAAGTAATTTAAAATATGTATGCTATACTAAGAGGTAGTTACTGTGATTATGTCCACTTCATAGATGTGGTCAGACACTTGAGGAATGTGGGTATCTAATCAAGGGTGGAGTCAGGATTTGAAACCATGATCTGAACCCATAATCCTGGCTCTTAAGCACTATACCATACCTCTCTAAACACTCTCTTGGGCTGCTCTCAAATGATAATTTAACAAAACACTAGAGGCATTCTGAATCATTATTCTGATCTTCTCTGGAGGGGTGGTTAGATGCTATTTTTCCTCACCATTTGGCATCTTAAGAAAAGGCTGATCTTCAGACAGCAAGGGCAGTCAAGGAGACTATCAGAAGGTAAATTAAGGTTATTGACATTTAAGGCAGGTTAGGGAAATGAAGATTGTGAGCTCTGTATCTGGAGGCTTACCTTTTATCATTTGATGAAGGCAACTATAAAATAGATCCCTTTAAACTGAATAAGCATACAACGCACTGCTAGTGACTTCTAAAAAGATATCAGTGGCAATAGTTACATACTTTTGCGTAGAATCAATTGATTGGACCCACAGACACGTTCTCATTTGATCCTTATTAACAATCATTTGGGCTGTCTGATTATCATTTTCATTTTGCAGAAGAGGAAACAAGCTCAGAGAAAGTACATGATATTTTTTAGTTAGAATGAAACTCAGAACCTTGACCTTTTAATTCAGCTGGGTATGTTTTCCCATTCGTTAATTACCTTAGTCACAGTTTCTCCAAAATGTGTAAGGAAGGTGGATAAATGGTTTATCATGACATGGATGAGCAACTTTGATATTTTCTAGATGGAAATGCTTCCAACAAATAATAAATCCTCCAGTATGTAAGGATAAATACATGCTTTCACCCCCATCAACTAGTTTTAATATTGTACAAAGTTCACTAAGCAAGAACTCAGTGAACAGTGGGGTTGAGGCAGTCAGTCTAACTCAGATATTCAGCCCTAAGCCACAAAAAGCTTCTGGAATTTGAGAAACTGAGTGTGGTTGTTGCTGGGTAACAACAACAAAAAGAACATTGTGTTTGTTAGAAATGTCTACCGATAGTGACAACAGAGCTCCACATGAATATGCCTGTAAATATGAGCAAACAGGAGGCAGTGCAGTTAAGCACATGGGTTTAAGCCAAACCTGGTTTCAAATCTCAGTTCTACCACTTGCTAGCAGTGTGACCCTGGGCAAGTTACTTAACCTTTCTGAGCTTTGGTTTCTAATCTGCAAATTGATGAAACTATACCCAAGTATATCATCCTTTCCCACCCGGCTCCTCCAGCTTGGGGAACTACAGGCACAGTGAGTCTGGGTCTGACTGTAATGGGCACAACTGTGTGTGGGACCAGTGAGGAGCACCACCCTGTCACTGGGACCCGATTTTGCCATGGAGCATTTGTTTGTAACTACATTGTACATAGCCCTGTGCCAACTTCTAAGGGCATCTACCCAGAAGAGGTAACATATTTGATCATGGTCTCCAGGATTTTCTGATATGGATAGAGAGATAAGACCTGCATATGAAATAATTAAACAGTGATTAAAGACAGTATCTGACAGCCTGGGAACATAGTGAGACCCTGTCTTTACACACGCACAAAATTAAAAATTAGCCAGGTGCAGTGGCACCTGCCTGTAATCCTAGCTCTTTGGGAGGCTGTTTGGGGAGGCTTGTCTGAGCCCGATTTCGAGGTTGCAGAAAACTATGTCTGTGCCACTACACTCCAGCCTGCGTGACAAAGCAAGACCCTGTCTTAAAAAAAGAAACAACAACAAAAAAGAACACAGTATCTGAAAAAGTAATAATGTGCCAGGCACGGTGGCTCACACCTGTAATCCCAGCACTTTGGGAGGCTTAGGTGGGCGGATCATGGGGTCAGGAGTTCGAGACCAGCCTGGCCAACATAGTGAAACCCCATCTCTATTAAAAATACAAAAATTAGCCGGGCATGGCGGCACATGCCTGTAGTCCCAGCTACTTGGGAGGCTGAGGCAGGAGAATCGCTTGAACCTGGGAGGCAAAGGTTGTGGTGAGCCGAGATGGTGCCACTGTACTCCAGCCTGGGCAACAGAACAAGACTCCATCTCAAAGAAAAAGAAAAAAAAAAAAAGAAAGAAAAAATAATAATACATGGATATCATTGCATTTAAACATAAAAATTAAATATGTGGATTACTAGAATATAGTTATTTTAGTTAATTAAAAATGATCTATACTTTTGATATAAAATTTCAACAGTGAAAAAAATTATAATAAAGAGTAAGTCTTTTTTATACCCCCAAACCTCAGTCTGTCAGTCCCCTTCCCAGGAGGCAATCTCTTTCCCAACTATTTCTGGGTACCTCCTCCCCAGAGAGAGACCATAAATATGCAAAGGATATATACAGGCTCCCTTGGTTTATACATGTGGGAGCATGCCATAGATATTGCTTTATATTTTGATGTTGGAGACTGTGCCTTATCAACATATGTAGATCAATATGTATAGACCATTTTATTGTAAATTACTAAAAACACACAGAAAAGGGGCTGGGCATGGTGGCTCATGCCTGTAATCCCAGCACTTTGGGAGACTAAGGTAGGTGGATTGCTTTGAGCTCAGGAGTTCAAGATTAGCATGGGTAACATGGTGAAACCCTGCCTCTACAAAAAATACAAAAATTAGCCAGGTGTTGCTGGCTCATGCCTGTAGGCTGAACTACATGGGAGGCTGAGGCTGGAGAATCTCTTGACCCTAGGACGCAGAGATTGCAGTGAGCCAAGCTTGGGCCATGGCACACCAGCCTGAGTGACAGAGTAAGACATTGTCTCAAAAAAAAATTTATATATATATACATACACATATTTATATATAAGAATTTTACAGTGAACACCCATGTACTTACCACCTAGATTTTACAATTAACATTATAGTGTACTTGTTTTCCATCTATTCATTCCTTTATCTATCCATCAATGCATCTTACTTTTTGATACATTTTAAAGTGTATTGCAGACATCAGTAGTCTTCTGATGTCTGCAACTTACTTTAAAAATAATGAGTTCAGTATTTGTTTATAGTTAATTTTTTCCTTTGAAGTAAAATTTGCCTACAGTGAAAAACACAGACTTTTAGGTAGATCATTCCATGAGTTTTGGCACAGACGTACATTTGTGTAACTCAAACACCAATCAGGATAGAAAACATTACTGTCACCCAGAAGGTTCCCTCATATATCTTCCCAGTCAATCCCATAGGCAAGAATATTATATATATATAATATATATACTTTTTTTTTTTTTAGATGGAGTCTTATTCTGTCTCCTAGGCTGGAGTGCAGTGGTGTGACCTCAGCCCACTGCAACCTCCACCTCCCAGGTTCAAGCAATTCTCATGCCTTGGCCTCCCAAGTAGTTAGGATTACAGGTGCTTGCCACCACACCTGGCTAATTTACTAATTTTTGTATTTTTAGTAGAGGCAGGGTTTCACCATGTTGGCTCAGCTAGTTTTGAACTCCTGACGTCAACAAATCTGCCTGCCTCAACCTCCCAACATGCTAGGATTACAGGTGTGAGCCACTGCAACTGGCCTATATTCTTTTAAAATGTGTGTGTGTGTGTGTGTGTGTGTGTGTGTGTGTGTGTGTGTGTGTTTTGAGACAGATCTCGCTGTGTCGCCAGGCTGGAGTGCAGTGGCACAATCTTGGCTCACTGCAACCTTCACCTCCTGGGTTCAAGCAATTCCCCTGCCTCAGCCTCCCAAGTAGCTGGGACTATAGGCACACACCACCACGCCCAGCTAATTTTTGTATTTTTAGTAGAGACAGGGTTTCACCATGTTGGCCAGGATGGTCTCGTTCTCTTGACCTTGTGATCTGCCTGCCTTTGCCTCCCAAAGTGCTGGGATTACAGGCGTGAGCCACTGTGCCCGGCCTTTTTCTTTTTCTTTTTTTTTTTGAGACAGAGTCTTACTCTGTTGCACAGGCTGGAGTGCAGTGGTGTGATCTCAGCTCACTGCAATCTCTGTCTCCCTGGTTCACGTTATTCTCCTGCCTCAGCCTTCTGAGTAGCTGGGATTACAGGTATGCATCACTACTCCCGGCGAATTTTTCCACGGTGCCTGGCCTAAAGTATGTTGTAAAGCTATAGCTGCATAGATAGTGATTCCTCTGATGGATGTGGGTACAGTAAATTGAAAACCTGCCAAAAAGGATTCACTATTCTAGATGCCATTAAGAACATTTGTGCCAGGCATGGTGACTCATG
The DNA here is from genome assembly GCF_009761245.1 of Sapajus apella. Taxonomy (NCBI): domain Eukaryota; kingdom Metazoa; phylum Chordata; class Mammalia; order Primates; family Cebidae; genus Sapajus; species Sapajus apella. The sequence goes on from NW_022436996.1 coordinate 14,499,033, forward strand.
CCTGTAATCCCAGCACTTTGGGAGGCCAAGGTGGAAGGATTGCTTGAGCCTGAGTTGGAGACCAGCCTGGGCAACATAGTAAAACTCTGTCTCTACAAAAAATACAAAAATTAGCTGGGCCTGGTGGCAAGCATCTGTAGTTCCAGCCACTTGGGAGGCTGAGGTGGAAGGATTGCTTGAGCCCAAGATGTCAAGGCTACAGTGAGCTGTGATCAGGCCACTGCACTCCCACCTGGGTGACAGAGTGAGACCCTGTCAACAAATTGCCACAGCCATTTGATCTTTCAGCATCCACCACACTGATCAATCAGCAGCCATCCATACTGAGCAAGATCCTCCACTAGCAAAAAGGTTATGATTCACTGAAGGCTCAGATGATCATCAGCATTTTGTAGTAACTAAACATTTTTATACTAAGAAATGTACATTTTTTTAGACATACTGTTGCACACTTAATAAACATTAGTATGGGCCAGGCACAGTGGCTCATACCTGTAATGCCAGCACTTTGGGAAGCTGAGGTTGGTGGATGACCTGAGGTTGGGAGTTCAAGATCAGCCTGACCAACATGGAGAAACCCTACCTCTACTAAAAATACAAAATTAGCCGGGCATGGTGGCACATGCCCGTAATCCCAGCTACTCAGGAGGCTAAGGCAGGAGAATCGCTTGAACCCAGGAGACAGAGGTTGCAGTGAGCTGAGATTGTACCATTGCACTCTAGCCTAGGCAACACGAGCGAAGCTCCGTCTCAAAAAATAAATAAATAAACATTAGTATGCCAAACTATAACTTTTATATGCACCAAAAAATTGTGTGACTCACTTTATTGCAATATTCACTTTATTGTGATACTCACTTTATTGTGGTGCTCTGAAACCAAACCCATAATATCTGAGTTGTTCCTCTATTTTAGAAGCATTTAATCCGCATATGTTATGTGCTTACAGGATCAGCTATAGCCACATAATTTATGAAAAATAAATATGCAGGGCCGTGGATTCAGATATTAAGAATTTCAAGACAATGATAGCAGAACATTAAATGGTTTTGGGGCCCTGTGTGAATGCATAGGTTTCAATCCCATGAAACCAGCCTGTGTGCTTAGAACTGTGGGGATAGGATGAAACATGGAGTATCACAGAATTATTATCTCAATATATTCTCTCTTTTTTTACAGCATTTATGTAATACTTTTATTTATTTATTTATTTTTTTGAGGAGTTTCGCTCTTGTTACCCAGCTGGAGTGCAATGGTGCGATCTCGGCTCACCACAACCTCTGCCTCCCAGGCTCAAGCAATTCTCCCACCTCAGCCTCCCGAGTAGCTGGGACTACAGGCGCGCACCACCATGCCCAGCTAATTTTTTTTGTATTTTTAGTAGAGACGGGGTTTCACCATGTTGACCAGGATGGTCTCAATCTACCCGCCTTCGCCTCCCAAAGTGCTGGGATTATAGGCATGAGCTACCGCACCCGACCCATACTTTTTTAATTCAAAATTTTATTTTAAATTGACAAATAATTGTATATGTGTATGGGATATGGTGTGATGGTCTGATATATGTATACATTGTAGAATATTAAGCTAATTAACATGTCATCACCTCATTTACTCATGATTTTTATATACTGAGAACATTTAGCATCTATTTTTGTGCAATTTTGAAATATACAGTACATGATTATTAATCATGGTCACCATACTACACAATATATATTAAGAACATATTCCTCCTAACTGAAACTTTGTGCTCTTTGGTCAACATCTCCCCAGTGCCCATCTCCCATCTCCAGCCTCTGGTAATCACTGTTCTACTCTCTACTTCTGTTAAGTTCAACTTTTTTTAGAGTTCACATGTAAGTGAGATCATGTGGTATTTGTCTTATTTTATTTACTCCTGGGTTCAAGCGATTCTTCTGCCTCAGCCTCCCGAGTAGCTGAAATTACAGGTGTGCACCACCATGCCGGGCTAATTTTGATATTTTTAGTAGAGATGGGGTTTCACCATGTTGGCCAGGATCTCTTGACCTCGTGATCCGCCCCCGTCAGCCTCCCAAAGTGCTGAGATTACAGGCATGAACCACCGCGCCTGACCCTATTCTAAATATTTCAAAATGAATTACAACCAATGAAAACTTTTTTTGTGCACAGCCACTTAGCTATTATCACATATAAAATTAACATTAATTCTTTAATATCACCTAATATTCACTCCATATCATTTTCCCTATTGTCTCAAAAAATGTATTCTTACAGTTTGTAAATTCCTTTAAAATCTATTGTTATGAATATGAGAAATTTTCAAATGAGTCTAATTAGAAAGTGGGCAAAGACATGAATAGACATTTTACTGACAAGCATGTACAGATGGTAAATTGCACATGAAAAGATGTTCATTATTCATTGGGGAGATGCAAATTAAAATCAAAATGAGCTATCACTACTCACCTATCAGAATGATTAAAGTGAAAAATAGTAGTAACACTAAATGCTGGTGAGGCTGTGGACAAACCGGATCACTCATGCATTACTGGTGGAAAAGTGAAATTAGCCACTCTGGAAAACACTATGGCAGTTTCCTTCTTTCTTTTTTTTTTCCAGAGACAGGGTCTGGCTCTGTCATCTAAGCTGGAGTGCAGTGGTGTGATCATAGCTCACTACAGCCTCCACCTCACAGGCTCAAATGATCCTCCCACGTTAGCCTCCCAATTAGCTGGGACCGCAGGCACACACATCACTGTGCCTGGTAATTTTTTTTTTTTTTTGGGTATTTTTTGGAGATGGTGTTTCGCCATGTTGCCCAGGCTGGTTTTGCACCTGGACTCAAGCCATCCTTCTCCCTTGGCCTCCCAAAGTGCTGGGATCACAGGTGGGAGCCACCTTGACAAGCACCCAGCCTTGACAGTTTCTTAAAAATCTAAACATGCATTTACCATGGGAAGTGCTCCTGAGCATTTACCCAGAGAAATGAAAATAAAAATCTGTACACGAATGCACAGAGTAGCTTTATTTGGAAGAACCTCAAACTGGAAACAATCCAAGTGTCCTTCAACAGGTGAATGTTTAAACATACTGTTACATCCACACTATAGAATATTAATACTATTAAGCAATAAAAAGGAATAAACTCTTGATATATTTCAAAACCTTGGATAGATCTCAAATGAAAACAATAAAATCTGATTCTATTTATATAGCATTATTGAAATGATAAGATATAAAGAACAGATTAGTGATTGCCAAGGGTTAGGGACGTATGGGGAAGGAGGGAGGTGGCTGTGGCTATAAAAGGGTAGCATGAGAAATCTTTTATTTATTTATTTTTTTTTATTTTTAGAGACGGGGTTTCACCATGTTGGTCAGGCTGGTCTTGAACTCCTGACCTTGTGATCCGCCCGCCTCGGCCTCCCAAAGTGCTGAGATTACAGGTGTGAGCCACCGTACCCAGCCTAGCATGAGAAATCTTTATGCTGAAAATGTTTCATATCTTGACTGTGGTGGTGGTGATCAGCCCGCATGTCAGAAAATTATATAGAACTCAATACAGACACACAATGATCATGTGTTAAACTGGTGAAATCTGAATAAGGTGGCTGGATTGTATCAATGTCAATTTCCTGACTGTATTATTGTCCTATGGTTATGCAAGATGTTACCACTGGGGAAAGTATGTGAAGAGAATATGGACTCTCTCTACATTATATCTTATAAAAAGGATATATAAAAAATTAGGAATGGGAATGGGAAAGGGAGGACTCTTCACTTTTTACTTCATATCCTGCTTTTACTGTTTTTACCACATGCATGCATTATTTTTTTGAATTACCATGTGTGTGGCTCTGTAAAAAAAAAAAAAAATCACTTCTGGAAACTTCACCTAAGAAAATACATATATAATAAGATTGTTTTGGAAACATAAAGCTAGTTGTTAAGCTTGGAATTTGAATTACAATGCAAGAAAGTGGTTCAGTATTGAATCTGAGTATTGGCACAATCACAAAATTTCATATTACATTACAATTATTGATCAGAAGGGAAGAGAGCAAGAAACTAAGAAAAACCGTGAAAACTTCCTTGGATTAGAAGAAAAGAGTGTTCCGTTATTAACATACAGTTGTTTTGAGAGGCTTTCCCCTTTCTTGTTTTGATTCCATCTGGAAGAAGAACTTCAGAAATTACAATCTGGATCATGAGTATAAGAATTAGTCTAGAAATTGTCTAGTTCCTTCAGAGAAGATTAAAGTCAGCCACTGGATTCAGAAAATGGAATGATAAAGTCTTCAAATAATGACTGGGTAGCACCAGGAAATATGCATCTACAATAAAACATTATCCCACTTAAGCCTGGGAAGATTCAGGATTAAGTTAAGCAGCTAATACATTTGGAAATCAATGGGCAGGATGTGTAGTTGTACTGCAATGTGAATCCACACAATTTTTTATTTTTCATTTTTATTATTTTATATATCAGAATGTGATCATTTTAAAAAAATGACAAAATTTAAGATATACAAATAAAATGGAAAGATTTTTATATATTTTATCTCAGAATTAATATAATAATTAATAATAATTTTATCTCCTCTTTTATATTTTTATACATCAAGATATACTGAGATTGTACTATATAGTTTCGTGTTTTTCCAATCAATATTATATCCTAAGAATTTCCAGTGTTCTTAACAATTCTTCACAAATACAGTTTTTTTTTTTTTCCTGAGACAGAGTCTTGCTCTGTTGCCCAGACTGGAGTGCAGTGGCATGATCTTGGCCCAATGCAACCTCCACCTCCTGGGTTCAAGTGATTCTCTAGCGTCCGCCTCCTGAGTAGCTGGGATTACAAGTGTGTGACACCATGCCTGGGTAATTTTTGTATTTTTAGTAGAGACGGGGTTTCACCGTGTTGGCCAGACTGGTCTCAAACTCCTGACCTCAGGTGATCTGCCCACCTTGGCCTCCCAAAGTACTGGGATTACAGGCATGAACCCATTGCGCCCAGCCACAAATACAATTTTTGATGGCTATAAAACGTTATCTCCTGAATGTGCCATAATTTATTATTCTCCTGCTGATAGATGCTTACATTGTTCACAATTTTTGATATCAACTAATAGTACTGAGACAAGCATTTTTATTCATAAAACTGTCTCCATTCACCCTGCTCTGGGCAGCTTTGTTTTGTCTTAGTTTGCCCTTATGATTTTTAAGATTGGACATCTTCCCATGTTTTTGTTTTATACTAGTTGTACATGCCACGAAACTCCTTTGAAGAAAAGAAGTGCTTAGTCTGGAGATGTTCTTTTGCCATTACTTCACGGATAAGCTGGGTAAAGATGATTTTAAATCTTGGAGGATGCTAGAGACTTGGAAAAGGTGACAGAGGAAGACAGAAAGTAATGGGAGATAAAAGGGGAAAATGGACTATCTGAAGAGCCATGAGAGGGATGGAAGGGAAGGTGGCATTGCTCCTGAAACTATCTAAGGCTCTGTACCTGGTTCCCAGCAATGGATCCAAGTGAGACTCCAGCTTCCAAATACAGAGTATTCTCAAAGAAGTCAAAATACTATTAAAACAGGGAATTCTGATCATTACACAGTGGGCACAGCTAGAGGCAGGGACTTTGGGTCAATAACTGGGAGAATGGAAAAGTTATACATATGTAGTAGGGAACAGGGGTTATACTAGGTCAGGAAGAGAAGCCTTGGAGTTTTCTTAAGATCTGCACTGAGGATTAAGGGAGGTAACTATAAAAGGGTGTGCAACTTCTCTAAACCCCATCAACTCCAGCCAGTTTCCCTGTACTGCCTTGCTCTGGCTCTATGGGTGTGGCTGGACCACATTTAAGTATCTGGGCACAAGCTCAACCAGACTGGTTCCCTCTGCTGTTCACTCCCACTGGGATTCTGATCCCAGCCCCATCTCAGTCACTGCGGGGGGGTCAGAAGACAGTAAATCCCAAACTGGTTAGTAGCAAAGTCCGTCTTGCTTGGTTTTCTGTTGCTGACAGAGAGACCTGGGGAGTTTCTGTGAGAGAACAGGGGACTATTCTCACTTCTTCCACCACACAAGCTGCCCAAGGTGGACTGGATAGTTGGTCTGGCTGGAAGTACAGAAAGAGGTCTCCTTCAGCTACCCCTACAGTGGGCAGGATATGACACCAGGAATGAACACACCAACAACACCAGAACAGATAGAGACCGAGAAAGGTTTTGCCTGATGGCATTAGATTTATTTTGTGGCAAAGCAGAACTGGGGCTCTCTGAAAGGCACTTGTGAGTCATAGAAGTACAGGTTGCCACATGGCTAATGGTGGACCTCTTCCTGGAATCCTTGGGGGTAGGGGGAAGAGAGACAGCCCCCAGGGCCACAGAAAATACCTGTATCAGATAGAGAAATGTAAGTCCCAGTGCCTTATCGTGGAGCTGGGGGTTAAGCAGATGGCCCGCTGTTTTATACCAGGAGTTTGCTTCCTCCGGGCAATCTTAAAGTCTGGCATTCACGGCTGGGGGGACAGGGCCCATCCACTTCTCTCCTGGATGAAAAAAATGACAGACTCTGCACACTGTTCTTAGGTGTGCTGGTAGCAAGAGTTGGCCCTAAAAGGTCCCAGGGGTTTTCTAGAAAGGTATAGAAGGCTTCCTTCTCTCCTATGGGGGTGAAGACAGCCCCTCCCCATTCAACCTAGAATAACACTGACTGCATAAGGCTTTGTTACTGGAAGTGCCAAGAATATTTTTTGCTCTGAGCTCCTCCTTCTGGTCAACTGATAGAGCAGGGCTGGAGCTGGGGTCAAAGGCAGCTCAGTGTTGAATCTTTAACTTACCCAGCAGGTATGCCAGCAGCTCCATCCGGTCAGAGCCAAATACCATGTGAGTTTGGCCATCCACATGGGCCACAGTGATGGGAAGCCCAAAGGCCTGGAGAAAGCGGTTACAATGCAGGGAGGAGGGCAAAGGAGCCAGTATTAGGCTGGGGTTGAAGGCTTCAAGTGAGTATTTTTCTGAGTTCACAGAAACCAAGAGGTATAAGAGGCTCTGTGGCCCCAGGTGCCTTCCTGTTTCTAAGATGCCATCTTTTCTCTCAATATCCATCTTCTTCCCTTCTTTTCTTGGGCTCAGGGAAAGGAAGGGAGAAGATGCGGGTTGTTTAAGAGCACTGAGGAGAACACTTGGAAAGGGGGCTTTTGGACAGGAGCATGGGGACTCACATCTAGGGATTCTCAGTCTCCATCTTCAGGATGGGGGCTGGGAACACACAAAAAGAGCGGCTCACCCCGTATCTGCAGGCTGCGTCAGTGGTCTCCTTGAGCTGGTTCTTCACCTTTGATGTTGAGCTCTTTTCCAGAAGCCCCTGAGCTTGTTCCGCAGACATACCAGCCTTCTCAGCAGCCTAAGGGAATGTAGTAGGGAATACAATTGTAGCTGCATGGTATTGTATGGGGATCTCATCTCAGAGGAAAACTCTGATCTTTTTATTTTCTGCCCCCAAGTTTTCCTGGCAATGCCCTTACCCTCACCCCTAAGCGGAGATCTGTCCTTGCCAAGAGGAACTGTTTCCTTTCTCCCAAATCTCGAGATGAGTGGAAAAAGTAGATGGCACAGAGTCAGTTACAGAAATTAACACCAGGGGACATCTTAGAGACCAGCTAGATAGACCTCTTTATTTCACAAAGAGTCTAAATCTAGAAGTGATACACTACTTGCTCAGAGTTACAGAGCATGTTGGTGGCAGAGCCAACACTAGAATCCTGGTCTCTAGAATTCAAGTCCAGGGCGCTTTCCTTCCTACTTCCCAGAATTTCTGAATATCTCATGCTTTTTTGAGTCAAGAGCCAGACTCTAATTCCAGTGGAATTTCCTGAGGACTTTTTAACAAGGCACATGGCTGCAGCCACCTACCTGGCTTTAAGATCAAGATAAAGGCTTTAGTTTGGGGTTTGTTGGTATAGTTTGAGATCAGTGGTTCTTAACTTTGACTGCCCATTTGAAACTCTTGGGGAACTTAAAAAAATCTCCACATGAGGTTATCCCTGAAAGCTACAGCCAAGCACTGTGGCTCAATGCCTGTAATTCTAGCACTTTGGGATACTGAGGCAGAAGACTGCTTGAGCCCAGCAGTTTGAGACCAGCCTGGGCAACATAGTGAAACCCCCATCTCTACAAAAACAAATTAAAAAATATAGGCATGGTGGCACATGCTTGAAGTCCCAACTACTTATTAGGTTGAAAAGGGAAATCACTGGAGCCCAAGAGGCTGTGTCTGCAGTGAGCCATAATCATGTCACTGCACCCCAGCCTGGGTGACAAAGCAAGATACTGTCTCAAAAAACAAAAACAAAAACACACACATGAAGAAAGCAAAAACAATGACATTACAATTCCAGGGGAAAGGGTTAGCTTCAAGCTGCTCCAGGTGATTTTAATGCACAGCCAAGATTGAAAACCACTGCAACTTGACCTCCTAGATCTGATGTGGGACCCATGAAATCATGTAGCCTGTCCTAATGAGACACTATGGTTGAATTAGAGAATTATGTCCCACAGAAAATGTTTAACAACAGAAAAATGGTTAAGTAAAACAAAAATAAGTCCACTCAATGGAATCTCTGTGGAAACAAAGAACTATAAAGAGTTAAAAATTGCATGGAAACTGCACAGTGACTCATTTCTGTAATCACAGAACTTTGGGAGGTGACAGCAGGCAGATTTCTTGAGCTCAGGGGTTCAAGACCAGCCTGAGCAACAAGATGAAACCCCTTCTCTACAAAAAAATTAGCGGGGCATGGTAATGTTTGCCCGTAGTCCCATCTACTCAGGAGGCTGAGGTTGGAAGATCACTTGAACCCAGGAGGCGGAGTTTGCAGTGACTCACAGTCACACCACTGAACTCTGGCCTGGGTTACAGAGCCAGACCCTGTCTCAAAAAATATATATTACATGGAAAATGATTATTAAATATGAAGTAAAAAAGCAAGCTAAAAATTACTTATTTACTTTGCAGGAATATAGACTGTAGAAGATATATTTGTCATTCTTCATACATTTAACTTTGTGTGATTTGCCACTTTATGTATTAAATAGGTCTCAACAATTTTTTTGTAAACTGGAGGAAAAATACTGTTTTGAATTTCCTAATTTAATCCTGAAGACAAACTTACTTTTATACCCCCATCTATGGCTCACTGGTCAGTGTTTTGAACTATTTCCATTTGTTCTCACTCAAACTTCTATATAAACCTGGCATTATTAAGTTATCTCATTTTGTCTTTTTAAAGCCTCTTTGAAAAAGTCTCCTGCTTTCCACTCTGGATGTGTTGGTGAGGTTTGTGTTGGAGTCTGTGGAGACTTGGGAACATACTATCCCTCCCCTTCCAGGGGTTCCAGTGAGCATCTTTCTCTCACTGATATCTTTCAGCAAATAAATTCTATCCACATATTGTACCTATTGCACTTCCCCTTTCAACCCTGAGATATCTTTTTGAGAATCCTTAGTTCCAACTTTTTAGTAATTTGTCCCCGGAATTACAGATATCCTTCATTACCAGTAATTATAACCTTTTCCATGCAATAAGAGACCTGCTGTCTTCTTTACCCCCAAATGCCAACAGATTCCCTATGAGTGAGGTTGGGGTGGAGCCAGGACACTCACAGCCAGGATGCTCTGGGGCTGGGTGATGTCTTCATCCTGGAAAGAAGCGAACACTCAGTAGTGCTGGGAGAGGGGTGTGACTGGGGGACAGTAGATCCTCCAGGGGAGGGGAGGAACATGACCTTGAAAACGTGCCTGGGGAAGGTCAGAAAGTCATCCAAGGCCCTCCCACGGGATTTCCAGAGCCCTGCACTCACCCGTGACCAGATGCGCATCCACAGCTCCCGGGACACGTTCTCCAGCATCTCTGGATGCTCCAGGTTCACGGCGGTGAGAAAACGCATGGCAGACAAACTTCCTGTGGGGCAAAGGCACTCAGAAACAGGGCTCCTCTTGCTGCTTTCCTGGTGGAGAACTAGCTCTTCCTTGCTTCTGACATCCCCTAGAACTCCTCTGCCCTCAGCCTCTCACCCGTTTCCCATGACCTATTTGCCTGCTCTTCCTCCCTTTCATGCCTGGCAACCTTCAGCTTCCTCAATGCTGATCCGGAGGTTTCCCAAGGCAGGCTTCACTCACTTTAGTCTCCCCCAGCCCCTCCATCCTCACCCCTCAATCTCTGACTTCTCTGCCCTTCACTGGATACCCTGTCTACACCCCACTCTCTTCACCTTTTTCAAGAATCACAGAGAAGAAGTCCTTAGGGAACTGGATGGGGACCTGGACATGCTGTCTCAGGACCTTTATGTCATTTGCCATGTATTGTGCTTTGCGGGGAATCAGAGCTGGAGCCTTGTTTCCTGGCAGGGGAAGGTTGGGCATGCAAAGTGAGAGAAGACCTGAGGGTCCCAGGTTTGCGGACCTCGACCTGGGTTTTGGGCAGAGGGCAGCTTTCTTTCTTTTCTTTCCCCCTCGGCTCCCCTCCCCTCTTCTCCCATCCCCTCTCCACCTTGTCTTGCTCTGCCCTGTCCTGCCCTGCCCTGCCCTCCTTTGCCTTCCCTTGCCTTTCTTTTTTTTGACAGAGGCTGGAGTGCAGTGGCCTGATCTCAGCTCACAGCAACCTCCGCCACCCGGGTTCAAGCAATTCTCCTGCCTCAGACTCCCTAGTAGCTGGAAATACAGGCGCCTGCCACCGTAGCGGCTAATTTTTGTGTTTTTACTAGATGGGTTTCACCATCTTGGCCAGACTGGTCTTGAACTTGTGACCTAGTCATCCACCCACCTCGGCCTCCCAAAGTGCTGGGATTACTGGCGTGAGCCACCACTGCAGAGGGCAGCTAGAGGCAGCTTTCTAGCTGCCAGTGCCAGTATAAGGACCCACTGTGGTCGGCTCTCCTGGGCCACTGAAACCACCCTTGACCCTACCCTCCCTTTCTACCACTATCTTTCATGATCCCTCCTATGAAGCTGGGCCGCAACTGCAGGTTGATGTTCCAGATGTTCTGATACCGGCACAGGATCTGCGGGCAGAGGTCAAGAAGGGGAGCCAGTGTGCACATGGAAAAGTGAAAGGCAGATGGAAAAGTGAAAGACCGAGAGAAAGGGAAGGGGGGCGCTAAGTACAGAGCAGGGGTTATTCGGACACCCTACATTGTTTGGTTTGAAATGGCAAAACTCCGCCCACTTCTAGAAATCTATTCCAGGATTTTTGCTCCTGTGGCCAGTTTCCCCCAAAACTGCCATCGTTGGGCTAAGAGGTGGCCGTGCCCAGGATTTCTCCCTGAACGTTTGGAGCCGCCCCTCTTTCCACCACTGTGGGAAACTGCAGTCGGGATACAAAGGCTCCGCTTGGAGCCACCGACTCTAACCTGTTTCAAAGAACAAACTGACCTTCAGCCCTGGAGCTCTCCCTGCTTGCCCTAACCCCGTGGGCAGCGCCAGGAGTTTCACGAGACCTCTGTCCCTGTGCCCTGAGCTCGCGCTTCCCTCCGCCCTCACGCCCCAGGCCCCCCCGGAGGTGGCACCCCCAGCGTCACCTCGAAGCCCAGCCAGGAGTAGGGGGACAGCACGTCGTAGAAGAGCTCCAGGGTGCGCGGCACGGGCCCCATGTCGTAGGCTCCGGAGCAGCAGCTGCTGCAGGAACTCCTTTCCTCGGAGCTCGGCAGAGACACTCGGGCTCCCGGCCTGCCCTGGACCGCCCACCACCTTAGTGCGCAGCCTCGGAGAGAAAGCCGCGGCTCTGGCGGAGGCCCCCGGCGCGCGGGGCGGGGCCCGCCTGCAGCCCTCAGCCTGGGGGCGGGGTGGTTGGGGACCCTGCGGGTGTTTGGGGACCCCTTGGGGAGCACTCAGGTGTGGACCAGGGGCGCTGCAACCGCTTTCGCATAAGTTTTAACAGTGAGAAAATTACGAGGGGTAATTTTTTCTAACCAACTCCATCGTGCGTTTTGGTCATTCCTGAGCATGGGACGAGCTAATATACAGGTCCTCGCCACCACGCCTGGCTAATTTTTTTTGTGCCTGCAGTAGTTGGCCAGGCCAGTCTCGAAATCCTGATTTTAGGTGATCCGACCACTTTGGCTTTCCAAAGTGCTAGGATTACAGATGTGAGCTACCATGCTCTTCTTTTTTCTTTCTTTTTTGTTTTGTTTTCTTTTGTTTTGTTTTTGAGAAAGAATCTTACTCTGTCGCCAGACTTAAGTGCAGTGGTGCAATTTTGGTTTACTGCAACCTTTGCTCCCCAAGCTTAAGCAGTTGCTCCCACCTCAGCTTCCTGAGTAGCAGGTAGGTTCATGCTACCACACCCAGCTAATTTTTGTATTTTTTGTAGAGACAGGGTTTCACCATGCTTCCCAGGCTGGTCTTGCATTCCTGGGCTCAAGTAATCCTCCCACTTTGGCCTCCCAAAGTGCTTAGATTACAGGCATGAGCCACCAAACCCAGCTACATTTTTGTTTGTCTCCAATAATCATAATTTTAAAGTGTCCAAGAACTAATTCTGCATAATAATTAAAGGTATCATTTCAAAGGTAGATCAAAGGTAGATCACTTATTTTAAAAAACTTTTTATATTTGGAAATATTTTAGATTTACGAAAGACTTGTAATGATAGTACAAGGTTTCTGAATACCCCTCATCCAGCTTCACCTAATGTGAAAATCTTATATAAGTATGGTATAATGATAAATGCCGATACATTAACATTGGTACATTACTATTAACTGAACCACAGATTTTACTCAGATTTCACCAGTTTTTTGACTAACGTTCTTTTTCTGTTCCTGGATCCAGTCCAGCATACCACACAGAATTTTGTTATCCTGTCTATTCTTCTCACCTCTATGAAAGATTCTTGGCCTTTTCTAGTGTTTCATGACCTTTCCATTTGTGAAGAGTATTGAGCAGCTATTTTGTAGCACGTCCCTTCATTTGGGTTTGTCTGATGTTTCCTCTGAATAAGACTAGGGTTATGGACATTTGGGAAGTATGCCACAGAGGTAAGGGGCCCTTCTCCTTGAATCATAACATGAGATACCGGATATCAACATGATTTATCACTGGTGACGTTACCTTGGTCACCTGGTTAAGGTGGAGCAACTGGCAAATTTCTCTACTGTAAAGTCACCATTTTCCCCTATCCAAACCCTAGTTTTTGGAAGGGAGTGACTTAGTGCAGCCCACACTGGGAGTGAGGGTTGAGTAGATTCAGTCTGTTCTCTGGAGGAAAGAATATTAAATAAGGTGTGGATATATGTTAACAGCACCGTGGTAACTAATAAATATTTGGGGGAGATACTTTGAGGCTATGTATATATCCAGTTTGCTCCCTAAACTTTCACCCATCAGTTTTATTATTCATCAGTGGATCTTGCCTGCAGCCGTTGTTACTGTGGTGTTCTAATGGTGATTCTCTATTTCCTTAATTTTTTACATTTATTAATTGGAATTTTTCTGATAGGAGAATTGTTCTTTCTATTTATTTATTTAGTCATTTATATGACTATGGACTTATAAATATTTACTTTAAGAATCACAGAATAGTAAAACATTGATCTGAGTTCTTACAGTCTATCTCCACACAATTACTGTTGTTGTTGTTACTATTATTATTAGGTTGAGCCCTGTTGTGGATAATATGGAGTGGAGACAACAAAAAGAAAAATATATTCACTTCTATGGGCTATCATCTTCCTATTGCTGAGAGGGGTATCTACTGTAAAAAACAAACAAACAAACAAAAAAACCTTAGACAATTTAAATTTAAGTTTATTTGAGTAAAGAATGATTCATGAATCAAGCAGTGCTCAGAACCAGAAGAGGTTCAGAGAGCTCTGCAACTGTAGACAATGAGTATTTATAAATACAACAGGAAAGTAAAGTAAAGAAATAGTTTGATTTGTTGCAGCTAAGTGTTTTGCTTGATTTAGACATGAGTCAGTCATTTGGCTGCTTGCGCGTTGCTGAACGTTGGCTGCTTGTGATTGGCTAAGACCTGGCTATCTGTTATAAAAATGAAACTACTAAGTTCAGTTTGTTTACATACTAAGTTAGGTTGCACTTTGTTTCATAGGAATTCAAAGCATGAAGAGAGTCTCAGGTCAATGGCTTCCTGCTTACTTAATTTTACCCTAGATACTGATTAGAGCTGTTGAAACAAGACATAGTGGTATAAGTACATTATTTCTTCCTCCTGCTCTAGCCATGTAAGATGTGCCTGTTTCCCCTTCACCTTCTGCCATGATTGTAAGTTTCCTGCCATGCTTCCCATGCAGCCTGTGGCACTGTGAGACAATTATGCCCCTTTTCTTTATAAATTACCCAATCTCAAGTATTTCTGTATAGCAGTGTGAGAACTGACTTATACAGCCACAAAATGAGGCTTAACAAATTCAAGAGGATTATAACCATCACAAACATGTTTTATGATTACACCGCACTCGGCCTTTATTTCATCTTTTTGAAAATAGCCATTCTAACAGTGTGAGGTACTGTCTCACTGTGGTTTTAACTTGCATTTCTCTAATAATTAATGATACTGAGCATTTATTTTATACAGATCTGTTGGCGATTTGTATGTCTTCTTTTGAGAAATATCTAATCAAGTTCTTTGCCCATTTAAAAACCATGTGATTTGTTTTCCTGTTTTGAGTTGTGTGAGTTTCTTATATGGCTTGAATATTAACCCCTTACCAGATGTGTGGTTTGCAAGTATTTCCTCCCACTCTGTGAGCTGTCTCTTCACTCTGTTAATTGTTTTCTTTGCTGTTTGAAAGCTATTTAGTTTAATGCTATCTCATTTGTCTATTTTTACTTGTGCTGCCTGTGCTTTTGGGGTCATATCCAAAAAATCGTTGCCCAGACCGATGTTGTGGAGGTTTTTCTCTGTGTTTTCTTCAGGAGTTTTATAGTTTCAGGCCCTATATTTAAGTCTTTAATATATTTTATATTGATTTTTGTATATGGTCTAAGATAATCCAATTTTATTCTCCTGCTTATGAGTATCCAGTGTTCCAGCATCATCTGTTGACGAGCTTATCTTTTCTCCCTTGTTTGTTCTAGGCACCTGAAGCAAAAATGAATTGTTAGCCACACGTGGTGGCTCATGACAGTAGTCTCGGCTACTTGGGAGGCTGAGGCGAGAGGATCTCTTAGTACAGGAGTTCGAGGCAATGTAGTAAGACCCTGTTCTTAAATTTTTTTTAAAAGCAATTGTCTATAAATGTGTGGGTTTATTTCTGAGCTCTGAATCCTGCTGTGTTGGTCAATGTGTCTGTTTTTATGCCAATATTATGCTCTTTTGATTACTGTAGCTTTCCAGTATATTTTGATGTCAAGAAGTGTGATACCTCCGGCTTTGCTCTTTTTGCTCAAGAGTCCTTTGCTATCTGGGTTTGTTTTAAAGGTTTCATACAAATTTAAGGATTATTTTTTCTATTGCTGTGAAAAATGACACTGGAATTTTGATAGAGATTGCATTGAATTTATAAATTGCTTTGGGTACTATGAGCATTTTAACAATATTAATTGTTTCACAGAACAACTTTCCATTTATTTGTGTCATTTTCAATTGCTTTTATTAGTGTCTTACAGTTTTCAGTATATACAGATCTTTTACCTCATTTAACCAATTTTTAAAAATTTACACCTATTTTTTTGTTGTTGTTTTTGTTGTTGCTACTATAAATGGAATTGTTTTCTTAATTTCTTTTTCAGATAGTTCACTGTTAGTGTACAAGAATGCTACTCATTATTGTGTATGAATTTTGTGTCCTGCAACTTTACTGATATTGCTTATCAGTTCTAACAATTTTTTGGTGGAGTCTTCATAGAGTTTTTTATATATAAAATTATATCATCAACAAACAGACAATTTATTTCTCCCTTTCATATTAGGATCCTTTTTTTCTTTCTGTCTCTTGGCTAATTGCTCTGGTAAGGATTTCCAGTGCTATGTTAAAAAAAAAAAAAAGTGGTAAGAGTGGGCATTATTGTCTTGTTCCTGATGTTAGAGGAAAAGCTTTCAACATTCCACCCTTGAGTATAAATGTCAGCTGTGGGACTGTCATATATGGCCTTTATTGTGTTATGGTATATTTCATCCATACCTGTTGAGAGTTTTTATTATGAAGGATATTGAATTTTATCAAATGCTTTCTGTGTCCATTGAGCATATGGTTTTTGTCCTTCATTTTGCTAATGTGGTGTATTATGCTTATTGATTTGTATATGTTGAACCATCCTTGCATCCCTGGGATAAATCACACTTGCTTATGGTAAATGTTCTTTTTAGTGTGCTGTTTAATTAAATTTGTAGTATTTTGTTGAGGATTTTTACACCTATGTTTATCAGGAATATTGGCTTATAATTACTATCCTTGTTTGGCTTTAGTATGAGGGTAATACTGTCTTATAAAATGGGTTTGGAAGTGTTCCCTCCGGTTGAATTTTTTTTTTTTTTGAAGAGTTTTAAAAGAGTTGGTATTTGATGTAGCTTGGATGTTTGTCTCCTCCAGATGTCACCTTAAAATGTGATCCCCAGTGTTGGAGGTGGTACCCAATAGAAATGTTGTTCATGAGGGCAGATCTCTCATTAATAGAATGGCTTAGTGTCATCCCCTTGGTGATGAGTGAGTTCTTGCCGTGTGAGTCTACACAAGAGCATATTGTTTAAAAGAGCCTGGTATCTTGCTTGCTCCCTCTCTCGCCATATGACCTGCTGGTCCCCTTCACCTTCTATCATGATTGTAAGCTTCCTGAGATTCGCACCAGAAGCAGATTCTAGCACTGTGCTTTGTGTGCAGCCTGCAGAATTATGAGCCAAATAAACCACTTGTCTTCATAAATTACCCAGTCTTAGGAATTCCTTAATAGCAACACAAATGGACTTATACAGTATTAGTTTTTTTATGTTTGCTAGAATTCAGCTGTGAAGCCATCTGGTCCCGGGGTCTTTTTGATGAGAGACTTTCTATTACCAACTCAAACTTCTTACTCATTCTTGGTATACTGAGATTTTTCTATCTATTTGTGATTCAGTCTTAGTAGGTTACATATGTCTAGATTTTATCCATTTTTTTTTCTGTTATCCTATTTGTTAGAATATAATTGCTCTTAGTAGTTCTTATGGTCCCTCTGTATTCTGCACTATTTGTTGTGTTTCCCCTTTCATTTCTGATTTTATTTGAGTAGTCTCTTTTTTTTCCCTAGTCTGGCTAAGGTTTTTTTTCACTTTTGTTTATATTTTCAAAATATCCAACTGTTTTGCTTATTATATTTTATCTGACTTTCAGAGACAGGGTCTTCCTCTGTCACTCAGGGTGGAGTGCAATGGTACGATCTCAGCTCACTGCAGCCTTGACCTCCGGGGCCCAAGTGATCCTCCTGCCTCACCCTCTGAAGTAGCTGGGGCTGTAGGCACACATGGCCATGCCTGGTTCACTTTTGTATTATTATTATTATTTTTTTTTTGTAGAGATGAGGTTTTGCCATGTTGCCCAGGTTGGTCTCAGACTCCTACACTTAGGCAGTCTGCCTGCCTTAGCCTCCTAAAGTACTGGGGTTACAGGTGTGAGCTACCATCCCTGGCCAGTTTTGTTGATTTTATCTATTATTTTTCTAGTTCCTATTTTATTTGTTTCCACTCTGCTGTTTGTTATTTCCTTTTTTCTGCTAACTTTGGGCTTAGTTTGTTCTTTTTCTAGTTTGTTAGATATAATACTAGATTGCGTATTTGAGCTCTTTCTTCCTTTCTGATATAGGTGTTTATTGCTATAAATTTTCTTCTTAGAACTGCTTTTGCCACATCTCATGAGTTTTGGTATGTTGTGCTTCAATTTTGTCTCCGAACAGTTTTCAATTTTTTAAATTTCTTCTTTGATTTACTGATGGTTTAGAAGTGTGCTATTTAATTTCCACATATGTGTGAATTTTTGAAGATTTTTCCTCTTACTGATTTCTGGTATTATACTATTATAATCATAAAACGTATTTATGATGGTTATAATCCTGTTGAATTTGTTAAGCCTCATTTTATGGCTGTATAAGTCAGTTCTCACACTGCTATAAAGAAATACCTGAGACTGGGTAAATTATAAAGAAAAGAAGTTTAATTGTCTCACAGTTCCACAGGCTGTACGGGAAGCATGGCAGGAAACTTACAATCATGGCGGAAGGTAAAGGGGAAACAGGCACATCTTGCATGGCTAGAGCAGGAGGAAGAAAGGGGGAGGCACTAAACACTTTTAAACAACCATGTCTCATGATAACTCACTATCACGAGAACAGCAGCAGAGGGAAATCCACCCCTGTGATCTAATTACCTCCCATCTGTCCCCACCTCCAACACTGGGGATTATACAATTTGACATGCGATTTGGGCAGGGACACAGATCCAAACCATATCAGTGGTCTAACATATGGATCCATCTTGGATAATGTTCTGTGTGCACTTGAGAAGAATGTGTATTTTCTTGCTGTTGGATGAAATGTTCTGTATATATCTATTAGTTCCCTTTAGCCCAACTTGTAATTGAAAGCCAATGTTATCTTACTGATTTTCTGTCTAGATGATCTGTCCATTGTTCAAAGTGGAGTGTTGAAGTTTCCTACCATTATTATATTGCAGTCTATCTTTCTCTTCAGATTGTCTATTTCTTTGAGATAGAGTCTTGTTTTGTCAACCAGGCTGGAGTGCAGTGGTGTGATCTTTGCTCACTTCAACCTACACTTCCTGGGCTCAAATGAGCTTCCCACCTCTGAGTAGCTGGGCCTACAATTGTGCACTGCCATCCCTGGCTAATTTGGTTTATTTTTTTTTGTAGAGATGAGGTCTCACTATGTTGTTCAGGCTAATTTCAAACTCCTGGGCTCAAGAGATCTTCCTGCCTTGGCCTCCCAAAGTGTTGGGATTACAGACATGAGCCACCATATCCAGCCTGCCTTCAGATCATTTAATAGTTGCTTCTTATATTTAGATGTTCTAATGCTGGGAACATATGTACTTGTTTTCTCCTCTTCATGAATTGAATCTTCTATTATTATATATTATATATGATCTTGTCTTTTTATTTTATTTATTTATTATTTTTATGTTTTGTGCAACTACTATAGGTTTTTGCTTTTGTAGTTACCATGAGGCTCACATGAAACATCTCGTACTTATAATAGGCTGTTTTAAACAGATAACAACTTAACTCTAGTCACATACAAAAATTCTACACTTTTATCCCACCACCTCTTATAATATTGATCTAAAATTTTACATCTTTCTGTAATTTGTATGCCTTAATAATTTATTTGCAGCTATAGTTGTTTTTAATAATTTTATCTTTTAACCCTCATAGTAGAGATAAAATTCCTTTATACACCATCATTACAGTAGTAGAGTATTCTGAATATGCCCATATATTACTTACACAATTGAGTTTTATACTGTCATATGCTTTATGTTATTAATTAACACGCTTTTATTTCAGCTTAAAGAACTCTTTTTAGCAATTCTTGCATCATTACTAGGAAGGACTAGTAATGATGACTACCCTTAAATTTTGTTTGTCTGGTAAAGTTTTTATTTCTCCCTTGTTTCAGAAGGACTTCTGGATAATGTATTCTTGGTTGGCACTGTTTTCCTTCAGCACTTTGAGTATATCATCCTACTCTGTCCTTATCTGCAGGGTTCCTGCAGAAACATCCACTGCTAGCCACATTGAGACTCACTAAGATGTGATCTTTTCTTATCTCTTTCTGCTTTCAGAGTTCTATCTTTAATTTTTGATAATTTGATTATGATATGTCTTGTTGAACACCTCTTTGAGTTGAATTTTGTTGGAGACCTCTGAGCACCCTGTACCTGGATGTTGACATTGTTCCCCAGATTTGGGAAGTTTTCAACAATTAAAAAAAATACTTTATGACACTTTCTCTCTTTCTGAACTTTCTGCCACTTCTATTTTTACTCATTTATTTATTTGAGGCAGGGTCTCTCTCTGTTATCCAGGCTGGAGTGCAGTGATGTGATCATAACCTCAAACTCCTGGGCTCAAGCCTAGCTTCTGGAATATCTAGGACTACAGATGTGTACCACCATGCCTGGCTAATTTTATTTTTGTAGAGATGGAAGTCTTGCTATGTGGCCAGGCTGGTCTTGAACTCCTGGCCTCAAGCCATCCTCCCACTGCCACCTTTATTGTGTAAATTTAGTTATCTTGATGGTGTCTTATAATTCCCAAAGGCTTTCTTTCATTTTATTCTTTTTTCTTTCTTCTGTGAGTAATTTCAAATGTACCATCTTCAACCTCACTGATTCCTTCTTCTGTTTGTAATTCCTTTTTCTGCTTGTAATTTCAAATGTGCCATGTTCAACCTCACTCATTCCTTCAATGAGTCTGCCATTGAAGAGTTTTATTGAATTTTTCAGCTCATTTATTATATCCTTTATCTCTAAAATTTCTATTGTAATTGTTGTTTACATCTTTGCCAAACTTTTTATTTTGTGTATTGCATTTTAAATTTTATTTAATTTTATATTCATGTTTTCTTATACTTTCCTGAGCTTCTTGAAGAGGATTTTTTTCTGAAATTTTTGTCAGTCATCTAGGGTCTGTTTCCTAGATTACTGATACTGCTGTTGGAAATTTTATAGATCTTCATTTTCAGGGTCCATTATTGGAACATTGTTAATTCTTTGGTTGTGTCATATTTTTCTGGGTTTTTTTTTTTGTGTGTGTGTATGTGTGTAATTCTGTGTCTTTGTGTCAGTGTCTGCACATTTGAGGAATCACCCACCTTGTCTGTTTTTTGCTTGTGTTCTGTGTTGGGGACAGAGCTTCACTATTTAGTTTGGACTGTATTTCTGAATGGGTCAGCTGGTAGTGACCCTATCTATGCAGGAAGATCTTGCTTTTGGGTTTTTAGTTGGGCTGAGTTGCTACCTGAGCTCCAAGGTCAGCTAGAGCTGCTGGCTGTACTCTGCACTCTAGTGAGAGCACTGGCTGGGCTTTGTGTTCAGGTGAAACTTCCGGCTAGGCTCTATAATTATCTCTGATTGAGTAGATTTGCAGGCTCTCTTTTCTAGGTGAGTGGTATGCTGTTAGAAATCCATAGTTGGATGGGGCCACTGGCTGGGCTTTAGCCTTAGGGCTGGATGAGGTCTCTTAGGTCACCACTTGCCCACTTGGGATGGGCAAGGCCAGAGGCTACGCTCTACAGATATGCACAGTTTCAAGCTTGTCTCCCTCCCCAGGCCTAGAAAGAACCTCAGGTTGGGCTCTGAAGCAGGGAAAGGTCACTGCTTGACCACAAGGGTTGTGTGCAGCCAAATGTTCTGCTCTGCAGATATATGGGGACATGAACTTGCCTTTCTATGAGGTTTAAATTACACCACTTTTTGTAATAGCAACAGATTGGAAAGCACCTAATGTTCATTGTTATGGGACTAATTCAGTATATCTATATTTAGAATATCTTGCATCTTTTAAAAGAATTCGGAAGCTCTTTTATACTTATATTTAATGATATTCCATATATTAATGATGTAATATGATGTAAAATGATGCATATTATTATCTTAAAAGTTTGCAATACTCTGTGTGTGAAATACACATGCATATATATACTTCCTGATATTGCTTAATGGAGTGACAAAGAACTGACAAAATTGTTCACTTTTGAGGAGGAAACATAGGTGACTGAGTACCGAGGTATAAGGGAGAGTTTTTGTTGTATATAACATTTGAAACATTAAATTTTTGACCCATGTAAGTAAATTACCCAGAAAGACACAGATATGAAGGAAAGAAGGAGGGAGGAAATGGGGAGTAGGGAAAGATGAAGGGAGGAAGGAAGTAAAAAAGTAATGAAGAAAGGAAGAAAGTTGCCCTTAGGAACTTATACTGGCAGAAGGGGGAGGGTAGGATTAGAAGGAAGCTGTTATTATTTATGTGATTTTTTTTTTTTTTTACCATTTGTATATTTTACTTGGATTTAAGGAAAATGTCAATTATGAAGGCCATGTAGCAACATCTGTGACAGAGTGTTGAGATACAATATTTGCCAAGATACCACGGAGTACCGAGTGTTTACATTGCTGATTCTCAACACTTGACATTTTCCTAAGAATTTATCGGTAGTTATGTGAAACCCTGTGTGCTCGCGTTCTCGCTTAAGAAAACATACCAAAATGTAAGGGAGTGAAATTGACATTATTATAATTCTAATCTTGGGTGTGCTATGCTATATTAAAAAAGATAAACCTTAGCAAACTGGGGTACTTTAAATATGATTAATAACAAATTTAGGTAGAACATCTCACAGTTCATCAGGACATACCAGTGTGATAATATTGAAGCTGAGAACAGCTAATATATACTGTAATTATGTCCTTATAAAATATGTATGCACATGGACAAAAACAAAAGAAAATGAAAAAAAAACTGTATTACGTATTGTGTGTAATTTCTCCTAATCTCAGACTCTAAGGTCTTTTCCTTCCTTCCTTTCTTTCTTCCTTCCTCCCTGCCTCCCTCATTTCCTCTTTATTTCTTTTCTTCCCTTCCTTCCTTCCCTCCCTCCCTCCCTCCCTCCCTCCTTCCTTTCTTCCTCTCTCTCTCTTTCTTTCTTCAGCTTTGTTGAGGTCTAACTGACACACAATAAACTGCCAATATTTAAAGTGTAAGCCTTGGTAAGTTTTGACATGTGTATCTCCCTGTTAAATTGCCATCACAATCAAGATAATGAACATTTATGTCACGCCCCTCCCCAATTTCCTTATGACCCTTTGTAGTCCCTTCCTCTGTCCCTCCCTGCCTTCCATCCCCAAACAACCACTGATCTGGTGTCTGTCATGATAGGTTATCTTACAGATATATATTTTTGTACATTAAAAGTGTTTATGCTCCAGTATAAATTTAAGAAGCAGAGTCATTGTTTCATATTGTCACAGTTGGGGGGGTAGACTCCTGAAGATTAGAGTGGAGGGGCTTTGTTAGGGATTGATTTATAATCACCACCTGTGGATAGGAAGTGATGGGATGAGAAGAGAAGGGAAGGGAGGGAGAGAGTCAGGGAGAGGGAGAAGTTGGGCTGTGATGCTGTGATGCTGTCTTAACAAAGGCCTCTGTTGGTCCTACAAGAAATTCTGAGATTGCACTGAGTTCCGGTGAATTGGCTGGGACTTTACATCCCTCATGAGCTAGTCACAGGTTATGTGCTGTTCTGGGAAGGGGCCTTGACCTTGGCTGAGGTAACTCTTCAGCTCAGAGCAGACAGCTGAAGCCTGCTGGCAGCACATCACCTGCTTGGGTTTATGTCTAAGGGAGCCTGTGCGGAACATCAGTGCCCCCAATGCAACAATCCTGGTATTTCTCCCATTCTGAGCCATTCTTTGAAAATAACATTGTTAGAGAAACAAAGTTGAAATGTGGGAAGGAAGGGATATGGAAATATTTTCAGAGACTTTCCTATTTTAAAAAGAATTTGAAAGGACAGTGAAAACAATCGTTAAATTTGTGTCAGAAAAGATAATTTATTTGTTCATTAATTCACAGTTTTATTTCACTAGGGCAGAATTTCTCAACCTCAGCATATGGACACATTGGATTGGATAATTCTTGTTTGTGGGGGCTGTTGTGTTTATTGTAAAATGTTTTTGCAACATTTCTGGCCTCTACCAACAGGATGCCACTAGCAGCCCCCTGTTCCCAAATATTATGCTAATGAAAGAAAACCGATGCAAAGGACAATTATATAATTTAATTTGTATAACATTTTCAGAAAAGACAGGAAGCAGATCAGTAGTTTCTCTGAGGCTAGCAGTGAGAGTGGGGATTGACTGAACATTGGCATAAGGAAACTTTTGAGGTGACAAAATTGCCAAGTGTCTCTTGGTGGCATCAAAATCACTCTGGTTGAAAACCTGCACTGGTGTTTATTGAGTGCCTTCTCTGTGCCATGCACTGTTCTGAGTGCTTGGGGATATAAGCACTCCATATGATGTGGGAGTCAAAAGGCAAAACATCAATTACCAAATTCAGTATAAAGTGTGTTTGTGTGTGTGTGTGTGTGTGTGTGTGTGCGCGCGCGCGCGCGCGTGCGCGCACATGTTGGGGGAGGAGTGTTAAGGACATTGAGAACAAATCAGGGAATGCTTCTCAGAGGAAGTGACCCTAATGAAGACTTGAATGGTAGGTAGGAAGTAAGTAGACCGTGGATAGCTTTGTAGTCAGGGTTGCAATTATAGAATACAAGAGACTGCATAGCTTATAAACAACATTTATATCTTGTGGGTCTGGAGGCTGGAAAGTCCAAGATCAGAGAACTAGCAGATATAATGTCTGATGAGAGTTTATTTTCTGGCTCACAGATGGCTGTCTTCTCCCTGTGTCCTCACATGGTAGAAAGGACAGGGAACTCTCTGGGTCTGTTTCATAAGGCCACCTCCCCCCATTTATGAGGTGTCCACCCTCATGATCTAATCATCTTCCAAAGCCCCCACTTCCTAATACCATCACCTTGGGGGTTAGGATTTCAACATATGAGTTTTGTGGGAACACACACATTCAGTCAATAGCAGAGAGGAAGAACAGGTAGATATTCCATACAGAGCCAGCAACATGTGCAAAAGTCCATTGTTGGAGTCTCAGGGGACTGAGAGAAGTGTTTTTGGCTGAAGGATTTGAAGGAAGGCAATGGTGAGAGATAAGGCTGGAGCTATGGCAGGTAGAGGCAAGGTGAGGTCATGTGACGTGTTTCACAATCACTTCTGGAATAACCTCAAGATTAGTGTGATCTTAAAAACATATTTTATAGAAAAGAAGTAATTAGATTGCCTAAGTACTCAGAATTGCTTCCTGTTGGTATAGAAAAACATATAGGAACTGTTAGTAATTTATTCTTGGGATGAATCACACAGCCACATTTATTTTTATTGTTTAGCAGACACACATACAGCTTACTACATTAGTCACTCTTCTAAGTACTTTATAAATATTAACTAATTTAATCCTCTTAAGAATCCTACAAGGTAAGTAGTATTTTTTTTAGCAACTTTATATATGTGCCATAAAAATCACCCATTGTAAGTGTACCATTCAATAATTTTTAGTATATTTATACAGTTGTGCAACCATCACTACAATTTAGTCTTGGAATGTTTTAATCATCTCAAAATTTTTTCTTTTTTCTTTTTTGATGCCATTTTGTAGTCAACCCTGGTGAGAACCTGCACTCAATCCCACTCCTACCTCCAGCCCTAAGAAACCACTGATCTTTTTTTGTTTTCTTTGTCTTTATAGATTTGTCCTTTCTGGAAATTTCATAGAAATGGAATAATGCAATATATAGGTTTTTTTACATCTCACTTTTTTTCACTTAGCATAATGTTCTTGAAGTTCATCCATATTGTAGCATGTACTTATAGTTTTTAACTTTAAATAGCTGAATAGTATTCCATTATATAGATGTACCACATTGTTGATGGACATTTGGATTGTTTCAGGTTTGTTGTCCATTGTGAACAGTGCTGCTATAAATATTTGCATTCAAGACTTGGCATGGACATATGTGTTCTTTTGGGTAGATAACTAGGAGTGGAATTACTCCTAATGGTAAGTTTATGTTTAACTTTTTAAGAAATGGACAAACTGTTCTCCAAAGTGGCTATTTAGGTAGATGCTATCATCATTGTTTCCCTTTTATTAAGGGAGAAACTGCTACAAGATCACAAAGCCTGTAAATGGTGACAGTAGGAAATGAGCTTATGCCATTCATCACCAACTTCTGTGGCCTTAACACCAAGCTTTGATGGCTGCTTACTTTGTTTAAATTGTCGTCAGTTTCTAAATAAATAAAGTTTGCCTACTTTCTCTTACCTGATCTTGGTTTCAAAACTGTTAGAGAATATGTTGTCTAGTTTGGTCTGTGGAATTGTGCCTGCCGGAATTTCTGTGATGTTCTTTTCCTTTTTTGCTTCTAGGGTAATTCCCTAGGCAAACTTCGGCCACTCAAGTATTTTTATTTTCATGTTCTTTCTGTGACAAACATGAACAAACCTAGTGAGTGTTTTGAAAATGAGATTTCTAAACTCTCCAGTGATTAAGTCCTCTTTCCTAGACCAATAACTACCTTCCAAATAACATTCTAGCTACTTACTTAGTTTGTGTGGCTGGTGGTTTTCTTTTTAATACAGCAGCTGGTAGCCTACAGAGCACTTGCCAGTGACAGTGACAGTGCATGGGCTGTTTGTCAGGAGCTCCTGAGCCTATTGCTCAGAGGACCCTTCGCCTCTGGCTGATAATTGCCTCCTTCTGATCTTAAAGGTCATCACAACCATCACCTGTGACTGCTCTCGAGATTTAGTTTGATCACCACCCTCTCTGATCTTCACTTTGCCGAGGATTACAAAGGAATGAGACAGTCCACTCTCTAACATGTTCAGAGCAAACCAGTAAGGAGATGCATTTTGGGGCTTTTAGGTTAACATACACATGACTGAAGATATGTAGGAAGGATTGTTCGTGAAGAGATAGGAACTACCTAGACCGAAGACTCAAGCATACCTAAGGTGACAGCAAGATTCCTCTGGGGTCTTTGAGTTCTAGTGATATGTTCTTAGGTCCTGGGTATTTTCTATCTAGGTGCTGTTATTCTGGGAACATAGCTTGCCAAAAATAATATAAAGCTACTAAAAGGCACAACTGTGACCTTAACCCAGGTTCCAAATCTTAAGCCCTAAACCATACTGCCCGCCAAGACTCCTTTTGTCCAGAATTTCTTTGTGAGCTTCCAGGCTAAGTGTCTCACTTTCATGTTCTCATGCCATCTGTGCATTCGCTTATCATGGACCTTACCATATTACATTGAAATTATCAATATCCTTCGCCATGCTCTAAGTTTCTGCAGGGAGGAAAATACATGTGTGTGTTTTTAGCCTTGGATTCAGTGAGACTTGAGTTAATCATCACCTTTAATTTGTAGCTCACTATTGTACATGAAATCTCTCTACCTTCGTGGTTTTTTTTTTTTTTTTTTTTTTTCTTTTTTGGAGATGGAGTCTCACTCTGTTGCCCAGGCTGGAGTGCAGTGGTGTGATCTTGGCTAACTGCAACCTCTGCCTCCTGAGTTCAAGTGACTCTCTTGTCTCAGCCTCCCAAGTATCTGAGACCACAGGCACCTGCCACCAAGCCCAGGTACTTTTTGTAGTTTTAGTAAAGACGAGGTTTTACCATGTTGGCCAGGCTGGTCTTGAACTCCTGACCTCAGGTGATCCGCCTGCCTCAGCCTCTCAAAGTGTTGGGATTACAGCATGAGCCACTGTGCCCGGTCCCCACCTTCATTTTTTTTTTTTAATCTTACTTTTCTCTTCACTCTTGATTCCCCACTCATATTATTATTGACAAGAATAATAGGAATAACAGTGAACATTAACTGCCAGGCATTGTTTAAGCACTTTCTGTTACCTCAGTTATTTCTCACAATAACCCCCACAGAGTCATTATTGTTTCTATTTCCCATTTTTTTTCAGACAAAGAAACATTACAGAGCAGTTAAGAGACTTGCTCAAACTGACAGAGTAAGTCAGTGGGAAAGCCAGGATTTGAACCCAAGTGGTCTGTCTCCATAAACTATACTTTTTATACACCTCTTCAGACACACGCTGTTTCAGTTGATGAGGTCCTTGGACATAAATATCACTTCCTAAAACGTATAGTATTGTTTTGTGTGTGAGGTGTTTTTCATAAACATAAATGGCATTGGACCACAGCTGTGCTTCTTATAGTTTTCACTCTAGACACTCCCTCTATGTTGCTGTTGGCACATCAACTTCACTGCTTCTGACTGCTGCATAATATTCTATCCTGGCCACCCATCACACTTTCCTAGTCCATTCTCCTTATTTAGGGCTCTTTCAACTTGCTACCTCCACAGAAATGATGCAAGAGACATATTTATTTATAGCCTCTTATGAACCCATGCCAGAATTTTTCTTGGGAATATAACCAGGAGTGGTTCTCTGAGTCAAAGGATATGCAAATATTTTATTTCACCAAATGCGGAAGGATTGCTTTCCAGATTCGAAGGTACAATTTGACAGTCCTGCGAGCAGCACCAGGGCTTTCTTTCTTCACATCGTCTCCAACACTTGGTAATTTGTGGCTATTCTAATGCATGCAAAATGGTACCCTGTTGTTGCTTTTAAATTACGTATTTCTGGTTACAGATAAGCATGAGCATCTCTTCTGTTTGCTGGCTATTTGGGTTTCCTCTGCGCATTCGTGTTTGTGTGTTTGTATGTGCACAAATTGTCCTTACATAGCCTACCTAGTGGTTTCTTGTAGCTCTCAGATATTGTTCATCTCTTACCTGCACCTTTCATTGAATGGAAGTCCAGTCAATTTTTGCCTTGATTTGAGCTTTTAGGGTCTTAATTAGCCATTCCTTACCCTTTGCTCACAAAGTTATTCTATGTTTTCTTCCGTTAGATACATACCTTAACCTTCTGCATGAAGATCGCTTATCTACTTGAGTTTACCTCTGTATGAAGTAAAAGGGAGATATCCAGCTTTACTTTTCTCCAAATAGTAAGTCCCATGTCTAGTACCATCTAATAAATAATCTATCCTTTACCCACTTATATGTGGTTCACTTTTATCACATCTCAAGTTCCCCTGGAAAAACACGTCTGTTTTTCTGCTCATTTTCTTGTTGTATTGGTCTACCTATAACTTAGTATGTCTTTACATCTCATAGAGATATTAATTATTCAAGAACTCTTATTCCTGTAAGTTTTAGAGTAAGTCGTTTTGTTCATCAAAAAATTAATACATTATTTCTGGAAAGATCTAGTAAATTTGTTGGTAGATCAATTCCTTTCTTCTATGTGATTTTTAGTTACATTTTTATCCTTATTTCCTAGCATAGTATCTTACATGCTCAATAAATATTTATAGAACTGGACTATTGTTGAATTAATTTATGATCTCCTTTTAGTGTCTGGGCAGGAGAACAAATTATGTAATGATGGAGGTCAGATTTGGGTGAGAAAAGACAGAAGACGAGTGAAAGGCCAAGGAATTGACCCCCTTCTGTAACAGGGACAACTGTGGCTTTGGTTTTAAATCTTATAATAACTCACTAAGATTAGCAAGTCCTGATTGAGAAAACTTCTGCATGGAGCTTTACAAGTGGCTTCACATCAGGGCCAGTAGCTGGGTTCCCAGTGGAATTTCAAAGTAAAATATGTAACTTAAACTAGGAGATGACAGAAGGAAAAATGCTATCAGTTAATTCATATAATCGAATTAGCAGTTTTTTGAATGTCAAGTTGCAAATACTGCTGCAGAAAAGGTTTGCGCTACACAAATGAGGAGCCCACCATCTAGTGGCAATAAATCTGCATACCACTGGAACTCTAGTCCTGAGTAATAGGACACACTGTAGTGGTTACTATAGGCTACGCACTATTCTAAGAATTCTACACATTACGACAATAACACTGTGAGGCATAGCTTATTATTACCCCCCATTTTAAAGATGAAGAAATTGAAACTTAGAGGAGTTAAGCAATTTGCCAAAGTCACAGAGCTAATACTGTGTTGAAATCTAGACTATGTAGCTCGAGAAACAATATATTCCAACTATTTGCTACTATGCCCGAAAGAAAAAGAGTGTGGTATGCTAGGATTGTCTCCTACTAGCTAGAGCAAGTGAATGGTGTGCATTCTTTCCAACGCCACATTCAGTGACATCACACTGGTAGTTTCAGTTCTGTCATGGTGACAGTGTTTACACAATGAAAATCAGAGAATTCTACACATTCGGGCTTTGTTTTTTGCCCTGCTTCACCCCCTAGAGAGCTGGTTTGCAGGGTGAGAAAGACTAAGAATCAAGAGACATATCCATAAGCTTTCTTTAGGAAGGCTGGAAAAGAGATTTGGAAAGTACTGAAAAACTGGTTTTTGTAAAAAATCAGATAAAGAGATCTTGAGACTTTTCTTCTGGTATTTTGTATTAGATCAGAAATAGGTAGTTTATGACTAATGTAAAACTTCCTGAAATAAAGAGAGTCTTACTGCAGAGTAATATGCAGATGCTCAATTTCTTTATGAGGAAAGAACACAAAACAGTTACAGAGGCTCTGTTGCAAAGTGCATATTAAAAATGGCAAAGAAACAGATGAGTCAGAAAAAACAAGCAGAGCTATTTTTTTTAAAAAGAGGAACTGAAGCTAAATAAAACAGGACCTACTTAAAGTTTCTTGAGATGGGCAAAATTGCATTGTCTATCTCAAGAAATTTTAAGTAGGTCCTGTTTATTTATGGTGTATTTAATCTCCAAAATTCAGAGAACAAATCCATCTATGCCAGTTTGAAGGGGATCAAATCACACACTGAGAATAGCCATGACATTTAGGGGAAATGACTCAAAGTTGCTACAATTTCAACTTCTTCCACTTTTCTAAAAACTTGGAGTGCACACACACACACACACACTCAATCGGGAAGAGACTTTTATTGTATTCTTGCCGACTACATTCAGTAAATAACAGCTTGAAGAGATATTACAATGTTGTAAGTATAGCCACCAACAACCTACATTATGTTACAATGTGTAAGAAGAACACATCTGAGATTTTTTCCTCACAGAATCTGTGGTAGAAAAGACATGTTAGGAATTCCAGCTCGTGTCCCTCCCCACCCTTTTTTTGGGGAGGGCATGCCTCTATAGCCCCTCCTAAAGGAATAGGTGCAACAGATTATAATCTGGTCTCCTTGCTGTAATTTAGGGATGAATCCCTAACTCAAGCAGTGTTATACTCTGAGAATTTAAAGACACAGGAAACATAGTATTGTATACTGGAGCTGCAAGACTGTTTAGAGTTGGAGCCATGGCAAACTGAAATTATAAGGGGCCACAGACTATAATGAACATCCCTCCAGTGGAAGGAGATTTGAAAAGATGAGCCCAGAGCAGATGTACAGAAAGATGCAGAGGTAAGAGCTATTTAGTGAGAAAGCTGATGGAAAGAAGAGAGAAGGAAGGAGACAAGAGGGATGAAAGAGGAGAAGAGAGAGGGAGACTCCCTAATGGCTTTTAGTTTTCATGATGCTCAGTCATATTTCCTGCAAATGCCTGAATGGGACTCCATGAGAGCCCTTGAATCATTTTAATAATTCTCTTTTACTTTTGCTTCTTTGAGTTGATTTTTATTTCTTGCATCCAAATGATCCATGATTAAGTATCATCAAAGTAAATTAGAGTAGATAAGTACAGGAATCAGCAAACACCCAGCAGCAGCTGCTGTTGTCCTCTGAGCCAGAACATTCCTGGAATGTATATTTCAGGAAATTACATATATATCTATTTTTAAAATAACATTAGTTTCTTTCTTTTTGGTAATAAAGCTAATGCAAAGAGATGTCATCAAATGGTTGCTCAGAGGTCCTGGCACTTGCCTCTTCCACGAAGAAGGACCAAAACAATAAAGAGATAATAACCACAAGTTGAATAGGAGCATCTAAGTGAGAACACTGAAATTTAGCACAGAGGTGACACTCTTTCAAGCATAGAAACTCAACATGGCAGCATAGAGAGACAAGTGAAACAGCTGGCTGGGATTATCTTGGAGCTGAGAAGGACTCACCATTTTGAGGAAAAGCTAATCAAGAGATACATAGCAATTTATATTCTCATCACAAACACCAGCAGCTCTGATTACAGGAGAGCCAGGTCTAGTATAGGGAGCTGCCTGCGTCCATATATCTACATTGTTCCAGAGAGGACATTTACACTGAGTTTTACTCATGAGACCCAAATTACCACAGCACAGCACCATTTTGGAAGCAGAGTTACCACCAGACTGCATTCTGGCCTGGGACCCAATAGGTCTTGCATCTCCATAGCCCGTGGGCTTCACCAATACCCCTCAACATGCACTCAGAGGGCTGCAATGTTACAACACCAGCTAGACCCAGCAGTACAGCTGTATCCCTGCCACCCCAGTCTGTGCAGCACCCTACATTCTTAGGAACAGGCACACCAAGCAGTCTAGCATACCAGAAAGGCTGTCTCAAAAGATGGGGAGCCAAAGCATGTGCTCCCTAGAACCTGAGGCCTGCCTGCCTGTGGCTGCCACTGTCACTGGTGGTCCCCAATCCCTCCAGCAGTAGAGATTCTGTGTATCACCCAGGGGCCCCAAAATCAGAATGCCTGGACCCACTGCCACTACCACTAGTGCCTATGCATGGTGCTCAAGGGCCCAAGGACCAACCCACCCAGTGCCCACCACTACCAATGTCAGAAAACCTGCCCCTTCAAGCAGTGGGGCTGCCACATACCTGCATGTTCCTACTAGGGGCCCAAAGACTGGCCTGCTCAGTGTCTTCATTTCCAGCAAAAGTTTTCCACAGCCCCACAAACAACTACAGTATAAGTAAATGAGGAACTTGTAGATACCACTGATGTTGATTACAGCCAAAGAAATGATATGGAAATTGCACTATTGCACTCACTCAGAAATAAAGCCAAAGCAACCTACCCAACTAAGACTACAAATATATACACAGGAAAACTATTTCCCTATTAAAGCTATTTAATCAAATTAGAAGAAATGACTGTTTTACCAAATGCACGGATATCAACACAAGAACACAAAAAACATGGAAAAGCAAAGAAATATGATGCTTCCAAAGGAACGCAATAACTCTCCAATAACAGACCCCACAGAAAAGGAAATCTATGAAATGTCCAAAAATGAATTCAAATTAATGATCTTTAGGAAACTCAGCAAGATACAAGAGAACACAAATAGGAAATACAGAGAGATAAGGAAACAATTAATGACCCGAATGAGAATTTTTAAAAGGAATAGATATAATTAAAAGGCCAAATAGGAATTTCAAAACTGAATAATTCAATGAATAAAATAAAAGTACAGTTGAGAGCTCCAGCAATAGACTGGATCAAGCAGAAGAATTTCTGAACCTGAAGACAGATATTTTGAAATAGCCCAGTCAGACAAAAAGATATAAAGTACCAAAAAAAGAATAAAAGGAATGAAGAAAACCTGCATGACATATGGGACACTATTAAGTGAACAAATATTTGCCTTTTGAGAGTTTTGGAAGACATGGGAAAAGGCACAGAAAACATATTTAATAAAATAATAGTTGAAAATGTCCTGAGTCTTGTGAGAGATACAGACATCCAGGTAAAGGAAGCCCAAACATTCCCAAATAGATTCAACCCAAAAAGGTCTTCTCCACAGCACATTGTGGTTAAACTGTCAAAAGGCAGAGACAAATAGAGAATCCTAAAAACAGCAAGAGAAAAGTGTCAGGTCACATATAAGGGAATCCCCATCAGACTAACAGCAGATTTTTCAGCAGAAACTTTACAAGACAGGAGAGAATGGGATGACATATTCAAAGTGCTGAAAGGGAAAAAAACCCCTGCTAGCCAGGAATACTATGCCCAGCAAAGCTATCCTTCATTAATGAAGGAGAAGTAAAGTCTTTCTCTGACAAGCAAAAACTGAATTTATTACCACTAGACTTGCCCTACAAATGCTTAAAGGAGTCCTATATCTGGGAGTGAAAGGACAATATCTACCATCCTGAAAACACACAAAAGTATAAAACTCACTGGTAGATCAGAAATATGAATGAAAGAAAGGAATTAGACATTATCAATACAGAAAATCACCAAAAATAAAAAATAAGAGAGATGGAAAAGGACAAATGATATGCAAAACAATTAACAAAATAACAGGAGCAAGCCCTCATATCTCTGTAACAATCTAGAATGTAAACAGTTTAAATTTCCCAATTAAAATATATACACTAGCTAAATGGATAAAAAAGATGTAACTACATGCTGCTTTCAAGAAACTCACTTCACCAGTAAAGAAACACATAGACTGAAATTGAAAAGATGGAGAAAACATGTTTTATATAAATGGAACCAAAGTACACATGAATAGTTATATCAGACAAAATAGACTTTAAGTCAAAAAACATAAGAGACAAAGTCAGTATAAAATGATAAAGGAATCAATTCAGCAAGGGACATACAATTGTAAATATATATGCACTCCACACTGGAGCACTCAGATATGTAAAGCAAATGTTGTTAGAGCTAAAGAGAGAGAGATAGATGTCAATACAATAATAGGTAAGAACTTCAGCAGCCCACTTTCAGCTTTGGACAGATTATCTAGACAAAATCAACAAAGAAACATTGGACTTAAACTGTTCTGTGGATTAAACAGATCTAATAGACATTAACAGAATGTTTCATCCAATAGCAGCAGAATATACATTTCATCAGCACATGAAACATTTTCTGGGATAGACTGTATATTATGCCACAAAACAAATCTCAAGAAATTTTAACAAATCAAAATCATGTTGAGTATCTTCTAAGGCCACAATAAAATAAAACTAGAAAACAACAAGGGGGACCTCAGAAATTGTTAAAAATACATGGAAATTAAACAGTGTGTGCTCAAACAAGCATGGATCTATGAAACAATATGAAGAAAGTAAATTTTTTTTAAACAAATGAGAATAGAAACAAAACATACCAAAACCTATGGGATACAGCAAAAACATTACTGGGAGAACTTTATAGGAGTAAATGCCAACGTGAAAAAAGTAGAAAGAGTTTGAATAAACAATCTCAAAATGTATCTCATGGAAGTAGAGAAGCAAGAACCACTCAAACTTAAAATTAGTAGAAGGAAAGAAGTAATACAGATAAGAATAAAACTAAATAAAATAGGAACAAAAATACAAAAGATTTATAAATCGAAAGTTGTCTTTTTGAAAAGATAAACAAAGTCAACAAATCACTAGCTAGACTAAGAAAAAAGGGGGAAGAAATAAAATCAGAAATAAAAATGGAGACATTACAACTGATACCACAGAAATAAAAAAAAAGATCATTAGAAACTATTGTAAACAACAATATATCAACAGACTGAGAAACCTAGAGGAAATAAGAAAATAGATAAATTCCCAGACACATACAACCTACAAAGATTGAACTAGGAAGAAATAGAACACCTGGACAGACTAATAATGAGTAATGAGATTTAATCAAATCTCTTTTTCTTTATAAATTACCCAGTCTTGGGTATTTCTTCATAACGATATGAAAATGGACTAATACAGTCATATATTGTATGATAATGAGTAATGAGACTTAAACTAACTTCTTTATAAATTATTCAGTTGGGCATTTCTTCATAGCAATATGAAAATGGACTAATACAGTCACATTTGTATAATTAAAAGTTTCCCAACAAAGAAAAGCCCAGGGCAGAATGGCTGTACTGCTGAATTCTCCCAAACTATTAAAGAAGAACTGACATCAACTCTTCTCAATCGATTTTAAAAAATTGAAGAACAGGGAATTTTTCCTAACTCATTCCAATAGGCCAGCATTATTCTTATACCAAAGCCAAACAAAGGCACAACAAAAAAAGAAAAAACAACAGGCAATATCCCTGATGAACACACAAGCAGAAGTCCTCAACAAAATATTAGCAAACTGAATCCAACAGTACACCAAAAAAATAGTGCACACCATGATGAGGTGGGTTATCCCAGGGATGCAAGAATGTTTCGACAGATGCAAGTCAATAAATGTGATATATCACATCAACAGAATGAGAGACAAATACAATATGATGATCTCAATAGATGCAGAAAAAGCATTTGATAAAATTCAACATCCATTCATAATAAAAACTCTCTACATAGGAACTTGGGAGTTTAGGAACAGAAGGAACATACCTGAATTATGTATAGAAGGAATTTACCTAAACACAATAAAGTCGTCTATGACAAATCCACAGCTAACATCATACTGAATGAGGAAATGCTGAAAACTTTTCCTCAAAGGGCCAGAACAAGGATGCCCACTCTCACCACTCTTTTTCAACATAGTACTATAATTGGGCAAGAGAAAGAAATATGGAGGGTGTTATATGCAATGAGAACCACAAAACCCTGATGAAAGAAATTGAAAGGGGACACAAACCAATGGAAAGACATTCCAGGCTCACGGATTAGAAGAATTAATATTGTTAAAGAGACCATACTATTCAAAGTGATCTACAGATTCAATTTAATCTCTATCAAAATACCAGTGACATTCCTCACAGAAATAGAAAAAGGAATCCTAAAATTTGTATGGAACCACAGAAGATCCTGAATAACCAAAGCAATCCTGAGCAAAAAGAACATAACTGAAAGCATCACGCTATCTGACTTCAAAATATACTACAAAGTTATAATAGCCAAATCAGAATGGTATTGGTATAAAAATGAACACAGAGACCAATGGAACAGAATAAAGAACCCAGAAACAAATCCAGGTATAAATATTTACAGCCAACTGATTTTTGGCAAAGGTGTCAAGCACATACACTGGGGAAATAACACGCTGTTTGATAAATGGTTCTGGGAAAACTGGATATTCATAAGCAGAGGAATGAAACTAGACCCCTATCTCTTTATATATACAAAAATCAACTCAAAATAGATTAAAGACTTAAATGTAAGACCTGAAACTATAAAACTGCTAGAAAAAAACATAGGGGAAACACTCCAGGACATTGGTCTAGGCAAACATTTTATACCTGTGACTCTAAAACACCAACAACAAAACCAAAAATAGACAAATGGGACCATACTAAACTAAAAGCTTCTGCACAGCAAAGGAAGCAATCAAGAGTGCAGACAACCTGTAGAATTAGAGAAAATATTTGCAAGCTGTACATTTGGCAATGTAGTAATATCCAGAGTCTACAAGGAACTCAAACAACTCAATAGCAAAAGACCCTAACAATCTCATTAAAAAGTGGGCAAAGGATCTGAATAGTCATTTCTCAGAAAAGACATACAAATGACCAGCAAGAATATGAAAAAATGCTCAACATCACCAGTCATCAGGGTAATGCTGTTTATTGCAGCACTATTCACAATAGTTAAGATATGGAATCAACCTAAATATTCATCGACAGGTAAGTGGATAAACAAAATGTGGTATATATACACAGTGGAATACTATGCATCCACAAAAGAGAATGAAGTCCTGTCATTTGCAGCAACACAAGTGAGCTTGGAGATGATTATGTTAAGTGAAATAAGTCAGAGATGAAAAGAAATACTGCATATTTACACTCATGTGGGAGCTAAAAAAAGTTGAGTTCATAAAAGTAGAGTAGAGTTGTGGTTATTAGAGGCTAGGAAGGGTTGGGAGAGGATTAGAAGAGGTTGGCTGACAGATGAATTACAGCTAGATAGGAGGAATAGGCTTTAGTGCTTTATAGCATTGAGTGAATATAGTTAACAGTAACTATATTTTCAAAAGCTAGAAGAGAGGATTTTAATGTTCCCAATATAAAAAATGATACAGTTTTGAGGTGTGGACATGCTAATTAGCCTAATTTTATGATTACACATAGTATACATGTATAGAAATATCACTCATAGATATTTACTGTTATTACATGTCAATTAAAAATAGAAGGGAAAAAACTTGAATTAGAGGAAATGTATACCAGAAGAATGATGTATGTTTTGGTATATTTCAGATAGTGTGGATTTCAAAGATGGATCTTGAAGCCCAATTAATTTTAATAGGTACTAAAAATGTAGCTGGAATCAAAAGAACCCACAAAATCTTTTGGGCTAAAGGTACTAGAAATATTTAAATTATATAATAAACCTCCTCAGAAGTCTTCAATAGTGTGTATTGGCACTATGTTAATGGTTGAATAATGGCCACATAGAGGATGTACCATTACCTGCTTTTGTGTAGGTTTGAAATTTTCCAAAATTAAAATTCAAAAATATTACCTAACCATCAGGCCCTTTCAATGATTATACTTAGCGGAGTGAATAGAATGAAG
This sequence comes from Sapajus apella, assembly GCF_009761245.1. Lineage (NCBI taxonomy): Eukaryota > Metazoa > Chordata > Mammalia > Primates > Cebidae > Sapajus > Sapajus apella. Next base: position 14,536,970 of record NW_022436996.1, read on the forward strand.
CATCAAGACCTGCCAGAAAAGGTAGCCCTGAGATGCAGTGTGAAGGGCTTTGCAGGCCAGTGAGAAAGTTTTTGCATAATGAGAAGCCTTTGGAGGATATTAAGCAGATGGTGTGTGTGTATGAATGTGAATGTGTGTAGATGTGAATGTCTGTATGGGAGTAGGTGTGAGTGTGTATGTTAGGCGCGTGTGTAAGAGTATATGAGTGTGTGTGTGTGCATGTGCAGTTCAAGTGAATGTGTATAGGTTTCCTGCTCATACAGTCATGCAACTGGTATGAATATCATAGCTGTAGTTGAAAGGTAATACTTGAAGACTGAATTTAGCCTCAGTCCTTTGGGTGGAGCTTAGGGTGACCAGCTGTCCCAGGTTATTCAGGACAGAGAGGTTTTCTGGGATATGGAACTCTGAGTTTTTAAAATCTGAGTGGTTAGTCACCTTAGTAGTGGCAATGGATAAAGGGTACAAATTGTGAGTAGTTCTATGTTTGAATGGTGCTTGGTGGATAAGGAAATAAAGAAAAATCAGGCAGCTGAATAGATATGGAAGTCAAGGATGAAGATCTTTAAAACAGAGAGAGTGTCTAACAGTGCCCCACCCTTAAGGGGATCAGAGATGATGGAGACTCAGGCCACAGGTTTGAGTTTTGAAAATATTATTAACTTACTCAGATTAGGACTTATCAGGCATGTTTTTTGTTATTTAGACTTCAAACAACAACAGCAACAACAACAACAAATTTCTGCCATTGGGTACAATTAATGTGATTAGTGCCAAAAACATAAATTAGAATATAGACACAGGACTTAGTGAAATAACTCATGAAAGATAAAATATTGAGGCAAAGATGTTTGAATCACTTAACAATTTGATTAGATAACAAAGAGGTTAAGGCCATTTCTTGTAGTATTTGGAGATATTTAATTTTTACTATGTTAAGATAAGTCTCACATAAATCTTAACAAATCTTAGTCAACTCTTATGAGCAGAGTGTGAGTGTTAGGTGGTGCTATTCCACTGAGCAGTGAGATGAGGGAAGAATGGGCCTATGAGGTCTTGGTACTTTCTGCGTATCACATTGCCACTTCCTCCCTGACAAGTATTTCTATCACTCATGGTCTCAGCTGCACTCAGGGCTGCCAGCTATAATCTGTTATCCAGCTACTGGTTTGAATAAATCAATGATTTATTTGCAGTCTCCTAGAGCTGTAGGCAGGAAATGCAAACAGCAGCTTTCCCTCGGGAGGGCTGAATGTAATGGGACCCTTTTCTGTTTTGCATCCTCAGGCTCTGATGGGAATCTCTGAGGATGCTCAGTGGAAAATTTCTTTTTCTCTCAGCCCTGATCTCTCCTGAAGGGCTCAGTAAGACTGAAGGAAAAGGATTCCATCCTGAGTTCTCTCTGCTCCCCATGGTGAAGGAAACAGAGAAGGAAGGTCAGGATTAAAAAATTGTTTTTAGAGGATAGGAGTTTTAATTGTGGACATTTAGGGTTTAGAGTACCTTCCTGACTCCACAGTACATAGACTTCCACTCAGGAATTTTCCACATTGTAATTTAATCCAGTATTCTTTTCCAGCCTGTGTACTCTTGGAGGGTGAAATTTTTGTTGAGTTGATCTTTATTTGCTAAAAATGCATTAAGAAATACATTTTTCTTGAATGGATAAATGCACTCATCTTTGTATGGTGGTTTACAGTTTGTCATAGACATATTATTTTGTTTGAGTCTCACAGCAGCCCTGTGAAGTGGACGTTATGATTATTTCTGCTTTCCAGATGGGGAAACTGAGACTCAGAGAGGTTTAGTGACTTTCCCAAGATCACACAGAATGGGGACTGAAGTCTAGGTCTTTGACACTAAGTGTAGGTTCTTTCTACACACCACACTAACTCTAAGCCTTTCCCATCATCATACAATGAACCAGTCTTTTGTTTAGTCATCTAAAAAGAACACACAAATACAAACATTGCCCTGCTGGATCAAATTCACAAGGAGAACCACAGCCTAGTGTTCAACCTCAACAGAGATGGTTTATAGAGGCACGACTATTTCAAGCTCATTTCAAACTCATGGTTACCAAGTGAGTAGCTTCAGGGTCATAGTTTTCAAAGCCTTAGATAGAAACAAATTTGGGACTATGTGTTTGCCCTTAGCAGGTGGGAGACAGGGGACTATAACATTAGCTTTTTGAGCTTTTTGTTTATTTATTTATTTATTTATTTATTTATTTATTCAAAGAACTAGTGGATTGTGTTTTAAAGATTGCACAGGGACAGAAAAACTGGAGAAATTGAAAGTGGCAAAAATACTGGGGAAGTTGCCACGTTCAAAACACCGCAGAAATTTCCACAGTAAGTATCCCTGGTTTTGCAATGAAGTGTGACTGGGGCCTAGGGCACTCTGCCTTCAGGAGTTGGAGAGCATGTCTGAGTGAAGGGGCTGCAACTGCAGCCTGGGAGCAAATCTCATCCACTCATTCGTTTTGTTTTGTGTAGCCCACAATCCACTCAACCAAAATTTCACCCTCTGAGAGTGCAGAGCTAGGAAAGAATGGACGTAGCTATGCTCCAACAGAATTTCATATCATGAAATATTAATTTTTTTCAACCACTTAAAAATGCAAGAAGCATTTACTAAATATGTATTTTTAAATGGTTGAAAAAATTAAAAGAATAATATTTTACCACGTGAAAATTATTTGAAATTCAAATTTCAGCCTCTGTAAACAAAATTTTGTTGGAGCACACCCATGTCCATTCATTTGTTTTTTGAATCTGGTGGCTTTTGTGCTGCAACAGAAGAGCTGAATTCTTCTGGGAGGGACTGCATGTGGCTGACAAAGCCTAAATTATTTACTCTCTGATCCTTCACAGAAAAAGTTTGCTGACCCCTAACCTATTGCCCTGACACTCAAATAACTGTTGGGGAGCTAAACTATGGAATACCACATGTCCTTCATTTCTGCCATTGTCAGGAAGGGAACAGGAATCCAATTCTTAAGGCCACCCTATACTTTTCACCTGCTGCTTGGATTGAACTAGTGGATCTGTGGCCACGTTCTGCCACCAAACTTATGGGACTATAAAGGCTGAGCCTTCTGTGTGCATCTGGCCCAATCTAGTTTGGCCTTTTCATATCTGGCCTGCTTTAAATATCCTCATTCTAGATGCCTCTCAGCCTACTGTCCTACCCTTTAGAATACTAACAGCTGGCCGGGCGTGGTGGCCAGGAGCTGAGCAAAACAGGTGCTCACTTACTCTGGCCTCTTTCTTTTCTCTTTCTGCTTCCTGCCCACTTCACTCTTTTCCCTGCATTCTTTCTTTCCTCTCTGCTCACTTTGTTCCCTTTCATTCGGAGAAATAAAGCATTCAGGCTGGGTGCGGTGGCTCACGCCTGTAATCCCAGCATTTTGGGAGGCTGAGGTGGGTGGATCAAGAGGTCAGGAGTTCAAGACCAGCCTGGCCAAGATGGTGAAACCCCGTCTCTACTAAAAGTACAAAAAAATTAGCTGGGCGCAGTGGCAGGTGCCTGTAATCCCAGCTACTTGGGAGGCTGAGGAAGAAGAATCGCTTGAACCTAGGTGGCAGAGGTTGCAGTGAGCCGAGATCATGCCACTGCACTCCAGCCTAGGCAACAGAGTGAGACTCTGTCTCAAAAAAAAAAAAAAAAAAAGCGTTCAGTTGACCTTCTCATATCCATCTGCCATCCTATAACTCATCTCTATCTCCAAACATCCTCTCTAGACTATTGGTTTTTACCCATTCCCTCCCTTTTGGCATCATCTTCTGGAACTCCTGGGATCAGGATGTCACTCTATCACTCCACTGATAATAGCACACATGGCCTTTGTTTTAGTCAAATCCAGAGCCTTTTTCTTCACCCATTACTTTCGTTGGAACCTCTGCAGCACTTGATAATTTCCAGCAGCCTTTCTTTCCTGCATCTTCTTCCTCTGTAGCTACTTTCGTTCCCCTTCTACCCCATGCACTGAGTGCTGTGCTGTGCTTCACCAGCCCTAACTGTATGTTAGTTGGCTGTCTTAAGTAGGATGATCATGTAATTCTTCATCCAGACCGTGATATTCTTGAGAATTAAAGGGTGCTCAATTGACAACAGACAATAAACAGAGATTAGCCCTGGCAAACCAATATGTCTGGCCACCCTCTCCTTAAGGCTCAGGGGGAAAAGAAAGTGGAGAGATCTCAGGGCAAGATGTGAATGAACATAGTTCAAGTCACTTTCAAAGTCCATCTTCAGGTTTCTTGGTTACTTCTGTTTAGAATCTCAAGTTAAAAATTCAGCTTCATATTCATAAAAGGGTCAAGTTATCTGAGAAGTGTCAGAGCAGGTTTGGGAGAAAAGAGAGGGTGAGGAGAGAGTTCTACCTGAGGAAAAGGCAGAGGTGGTTGGACCAGGTCCTGCAGTCCTCCCTGAGTTCATCACAGAGTCTGCCCTTTTAGGTAAAGAAGAACTTGGTGCTGAAACCGCTTCCAGGCTCTTTTCAGCCCAGGGTTGCCCAAGATCAGTTGTACTGAGTGGCTTGCAGGGTAGGCAGCCATGATGATCTTGCACAAAATATTCCAGTAACTGTAAGTGTCAAAAATGTTGGACATGGAAAGAAATAGAGCGATTGCATTGAAAACGTAGAGGATGAGAAAGTAGCTGGTGGCTTTGATGGCCCCTATGTGAGCCTTCATGCTGGGGTCCCTGGACCCCGTGGCATTGCTTCCCATGTGTAAGGTGTGTCTCTTGAGAGAGAGGATCAGCAGGGTAGCTGCCAGGATGAACATGATCAGAGGGATGAAGAGCCCCATGTTATAGAAAAAAAACAGATTGACCATATTGGTTTCAGAGAAGTACTTCTTCTCCGTGGAGTTGGAGGAGGGGATAGAAATGGAGCTATTCACATACACATTGAAGACATCTTTAGAGAATGGAAAGCTGAAGCTTAAGGAAACCAACACTGACAACCTCAAAAGCCAAGGCATCAGCACTATGATTTTCCTCTTCATCAGGAAGAACAAAGGGTGATTGAAGTTTGCAATTCTAAGACAATAGAAGACATTGAGCCAGGCAGCAAGCCAGAGGTTGGAATGATTCAGAAAGACAATGATGACTTTGAAGAGGGTATACACTGTGTTTTGGTTATAAGCAATTCGGAATAGCAGAGTGAAAATGTTCTCCAGCATCATCCAAATCTGTAGCAAGAGCCTGGAAATGCTCAGCATCAACATAATGTAGTCACCAGTGGGGAGTGTTTTACCCCTGGCCCACTCAGCCCCATAGATGGCCGTGATGAAGCCACTCCCAAGGATGCCAATGATGCACTGTATTCCAGAGACCACCAAGGTGAAGGTGACCTTGAACCTGGATATATCTTTATCTGTGGCATCTGTATTCACCGTTGCCATTCTCTGTGATCTTGACTTTCAGGTTTCTGCACCAAGACTGCTCTGCAATCTTCTGAACCTTGCTCAATGTTTTTATAATTTTCGCTCCCCTCGTTAATGGTTATTTACAATTTTTCTCAATTTGTTTATCACATGACTACAAGTTAGAGCCTTCACATGCAAATGATGAGAGGATCTGGTTACTGGCTCTGTCTCAATTTTTCATAAAGATACATTTGTCTTGGACTTTCAGAAGCTTACTGAAAATAATTTGAGACATGTTTCTAGCTCAGCACCTTCCTATCTTATTTACTTTAAGTCCACATTTACCTGATGAGGCATGAATAGTAGGCCATTTTACTTGTCTCACAAGATCTCTGTTACCTGCTAAGTTATCTGTAAAAGCTCATATAGCTTTTAAAATTTGTTTTCCCCACTTCTCTTCTTGTCTGTCTTACTTTGGAAGAGATTTTTATTTTGATAGTTACCATGTTTGCGAATAAGAGATTCCCATAAGCTCATATATGAACATCTTTTACTTAGAATTGAGTTTCTTCCAAGAAGGCCTGCTATTATAATGTTCTCAAGTAGTGTACAGAACAGCCAAAATTGGATGCTATTTGAGTTGGAGACAACGAAGTCTCCATAGTCCCAGTTTTCATTGTTTGTGTACGTGTCATCAGTTTCAGCTTGCTGAGATCCACATGACTATTTGAGCTCAGAATCAGGAAGAATGAGCCTGGGGAGAATTCAGTGTTCTGGACATGGCGTTGAAGTTCAGAAACGTGATAAGGTACTATAGCTTGAAATTTAATTTCCTACTTTTTAATCCTGGCTGTGAACCAGAATGAACTCTGACAGTTTACAAGAATGTATAGATGCCCAGGACTCATCCAAATCTAGGAAATCAGAATCTGGACTAGGGCTCGGGCATGCTATCTTTTAAAAAAGCCAAAAGGTTTTGTTGCTCATAGTCAGGATTGAGAACCAAAATCTTAGCTAGAAACCAATGAGTCTTGGGTCAGATTTGGCCTGTAGTCATTTTACCTTGCATTGGCTAATGACATACAGCATTAATCCACCAGTGCACAACTTTTTTTTTTTTTTGGAGGCATTTTATTGGCCAACATTTAAACTTAGGAGATTACTTATATGTACACACACAAAAAAATCTACCTTCTCTTGAAAAATTGGAAGATTTGGCAGTATTGGGTCTTCACAGTCAACTGGCCAAAGCTGAGTAGTGGCTGCCCATTTTAAACAAGGTATATACTTTTCAGTTTGTTGACAATATTAATTCCTAGTGTCTTCCTGACACAGAAGCAGAGTGCCAGTTATCATTTTTCAGTGTGCTTGCCCTGTTATTTCTATTTGATCTTTTTTTGTCTTTTTGAGACTGGGTCTCACTCTGTCATTCAGGCTGGAGAGCAGTAGCATAATCATGGCTCACTGCAGCCTTGACTTCCATGGCTCAGGTGATCTCCATACTTCAGCCACCTGAGTAGCTGGGACTACAGGTGCACACTGCCACACCTGGCTAATTTTTGTATTTTTTGTAGAAACAGGGTTTCACCATGTTGGCCAGGCTGATGTTGACCTCCTGGGCTCAAGCAATCCTCCCACCTCAGCCTCCCAAAATACTGGGACTATAGATGTGAGCCACCATCCCTGGCCTTGGCCCATTATACTTTTTAATAATATAAATGGAGGAATGATAAAAATGGATTTCCCCACCCCAAATTAATTTTATTTAAAATAAGGAAGTTGGCTGGGCGCAGTGGCTCATTCCCATAATCCCAGCACTTTGGGAGTCCAAGGAGGAGGATTGCTTGAGCTCAGGGGTTTGAGGTCAGGCTGGGCAACATGGTGAAACCCTGTCCCTACCAGAAATGTAAACAAATTAGCCAGGTATGGTGACACACTTGTGGTCTCAGCTACTGGGAAGTCTGAGGTGGGAGGATCCTTGAGCCTGGGAGGCAGAGGTTGCAGTGAGCTGAGATAGGGCTATTGCACTCCAGCCTGGGTGACAGAGCCAGACCCAAAATAAATAAATAAATTATTTTGAGCCAGTCTCAAAAATAAATTAATTAAATAGGGAAGTCAGAGATTTATTATTATTGTGAAAATGTCTTATGTTATTAGATCATATTTGTATAGAAATAAGCACCTGGCAAAGCAACATATTTCAAAATTAAGAAAGCATTGTTTAGAGAAATTAAAACTTATGTCAACACAGAGATTCGTATGAGAGTGCTCATAGCAGCTTTATTCTTAATAGTCAGAACTGGAAACAAGGTTTGTTGGTAGGTTCTGAATCTCCTGTAAGAGACTCATTAACTTCAGTTAGTTCTCTTAATTGAGGACAGTAGTATTTGTCAGCGGCTTTCACATGTTCCAAAGCATTAAACTCATTTTTTGGTTTATTCTGTCCCAACATATACAAGTTTGTAATAAATGATATCTCCCCAAATTGCTGGCACACAGTTGTTAACTTCCTTTGTTCTGGTACTGTTTTCTATTGGTCTTCATTCATGTGTTTTTCTGATTTTAAGAAGTGGGAACAGAAGGAAATGTTGGGCAGGGTCTGCCTGCAGCCCTAGGGGCACAGGCAAGAGGAGCAGGGAGGGGATCAGCCAGTGAGGTGTGGGACTGGTGTTAAGGTTCTATGCAAGCTGATGGTCTAGGCTGACAACTCCAAGCCACTCACAGTGCCACATTTATAGCTATGTGTGGCCAATTCATTTTATTCCATATTTTCTTATTTGGAGAGCTAGAATGGAGGCATCATCTCTACTTTAGGGAAGTTCTTTTTTTTTTTTTTTTTTTAATGTTTTGAGACAGGATCTTGCTCTGTCACCCAGGCTGCAGTGGGCGCGATCTCAGATTACTGAAACTGCCCCCTCTCAGTTCAAGTGATTCTCGTGCCTCAACCTCCCAAGTAGCTGGGATTTTGGGTGTGCACCACCATGCCTGGCTAATTTTTGTATTTTTAGTAGAGATGGGGTTTCACCATATTGGTCAGGCTGGTCTTAAACTCCTAGCCTCATGTAATCCACCTGCCTCTGTCTCCCAAAGTACTGGGATTACAGGAATGAGCCACTGCACCTCGCCTGCTTTAGGGAAGTTCTCATGAGGTCTTCAAAGAACAAAAATTTCAAATTCTTGGCTATTAAGTTTGAAAGCTTTGGTCCAGGCATAGGATAGAACAGACTGGAAGAATGCGTGGTTGGGGAAACATTTTTCTTTCACATCTCTCTCCATCACCACCATGTAGAATAGAAAATGCTTTCCAGTTAGAGAGGAATGAAAGAAGAGGAGACAGGAAAGAGCTAGAGAAGGTAAGGATCTCTGTTGAAGGGGTCCCACATCTTGGCCCACTGCTCATGGCTGCATGGGGATGTCAAAGGCAGACAGGCTGCAAGAGAGCCCGAGTCCCCCACAGCTCGTCTGTACTTGGGAGAGCTGTTCAGACTTCTTTGTGTTCACAAAAGGAGTTTGGAAATCTGCTAAGGGAGTTAGTGGATGGGGTCTAGTGGCCATATCAAGGAGACATTGCAAGCATGAGATCAAAATGTGGACCCATGAATTGAAGTCAACGTTAAGGACAGAGGAATGGCCACAGTATAGACTCTACATTCCACCTTCATGCCAAATCTTTGAGTGACCCCCAAGGAGCATAGTTGTCACTTGTGGAAGACAAGAAGGAGAAATTCCAAGAAAATTTGGTAAGAACAGTGTTTAAGCCTCATATGGCTGAGAAAACACAAACTACAATTAGTTTATGGAGCAGTGTCAACTCAATGTGGGGGATAAACACATGTTTCTACTCCTCTAGCTTCAGTGCCCCACTCTGTGCTTCCCATCCCATTGTGATGTCTTGGGCAGGTTTCAAATATTCATCTTCCTTGTGCTGAGAGAATTTAAAAAAACAAATATTCATCTTCTTTTGGTTATTAATACTCAGTCCAGTTTAGTTTCATATTTGGTTTAAGTCTTATCTTCTGCCTTTCCCCAAGCATAGTTTTAGCCGAGACCCCATCTGCTTGGATTGGAATGAGATAAGGTGGACCCTGAGACACCTGTCTCTCTCTCTCTCCAGTTTCTGGCTGGTGTGGGAGAGAGAGGACTGGCAGCAGAGTCTCTTTATTTCCCTGGCTGCTGTTGTAAATGCACTCTCTTGTGTTACTGCTGCTCCCCTGGCCAACACCATCTGGCCCTCCATGCCTTCTGGGTGCCAGACGTCCATATGTTGGCTGTCTTGTGAGGATCTCGTGTGAGTCTTGAGGAGGCTCTGCAGCAGCTTTTCACTCTGCTGCCCATAACTCCAGTAGGCTCCCCCTTCTTCCCCCTTAATCTTTCTACATATGCAGACTCAGGTGGAGGGCTGCTGCTGGGATCCTAGCCGTTTGCAGCAGGGCTGGTAACTATTGCCTATTAAGCTTTGCAGGTAGATGTTTGGTCCCAATTGCTGGCTGCTTTCTTTAATCTGTTTTTTTCAATCCTGTCCACATCCTAGAATTACCCTTATGACTGGAAGGGCTTTTGCCAAGCCCCTATACCCATGTCCCACCCTCGAAGATTATGAAGAATTGTTCTGGAGAACAGCTAAGCATTGGCATTTTCAAAGCTCCCTGCTGTGATTCTTATATGAAGCAGGACAGGGTTGAGAATCACTGCCCTTTGGGAGTACTTATGCTATGATTTATAGTATGAGTTCTAGGGTTACTGGGGTAACAGGAAAAGTGGCACTCAGTATCCTTGTGGAAGTGACCGATTGACTTCCTGAAGAAGATTAAGAGGACATATCCTTTATCAGGCGGAAGGAGACCAGATTCAGAGGTTGAATTATAGAAAATAATTATAATATTTTGCAGAACTGGGTTTTTGGTGGGGTGAAGTCCCATCTAACATATAGTATTAGAAAAGTAGCCTATTTCTTGTGCTCATATATTTTGAAAAGTAGGAAAAAGAAGATAGATTGAGGGGGGTCATATGTTCCGCTTTATAAATGGAAAACCTCTTCTATGTGCGTATTTGGCAAAAGATGTAATTTAAGAAAACAGCCTAGGTGCCAGTATGAAACAAACCACCGGAAGAACAAAGAAGAGGGCCATGGAAGAGACGTGTGATCCAATCCCAAGGAGCTGAAGAGAGAATTGAAATGTCAACAGGCTTTGTCTTGGTTGTTTATAAAATAAGAAGTCATAACTAAAAAATCTGCCTGGGACATCAAATTCTTCACAGATAGCAAGTTGTAAAAGAGAATCTACTGAATGTAGCGGAAATTGTGTGTCCTGAAAAGATATAAGCATGTGCAAATGTAAATGTAACTAGAAATACTGTTGCTCAATGCAATGGAAATGTGGCTAAGAAAGAAAAGAAAAATTATGTGAAAAAGTTTTAAAATGGTGGCATTTGCTATTGCAGTTGGTGAGGATACATATTTAGTAATACTTAGATATAGGAATGAGCTCTACTAACCACCATGGGGGCTAAGAATTTTGTGCTCATGACAGACACAACCCTAGGAAATGATTAAGAATATAATTTTTGGGTATAGAGGAAACTTTCAAACAATTTAATGTAATAGATTTGTGTGCCTATAGGATGATTTTCCTGGGATGAGCAATGTTTGTATTGGACTTGCAACAAAGCTTAAACTCTAGGTGGCAAGTTATGTAAAGACACAGGCTTTACATCTACTTACTTGCATTATTTAGCAGGAATTGCTTTCTGCTAGAAGTTAAAAATTGAAGGTGTCCCGAACACAGCACTCATACTGTGAGCTGGAACTCCTTGTAGGGCTTCAGGCACAAAGTGTTGGATGCACCGTGTGATGAATTGGACACATAGCATGGGAGTCTGCTCACAACACAGACGGTGGGTGGCTTAGCCATGGCAGAAAGCACAGGAGCATTGTTGAGCAGTTGAGAGAAATGAAATTCACATCATTGGAGGGAAAAAGACTTGCTTATGTTAAGCAGCAAAGATTGTTATCATATAATTGGCCTTTTGGGTTGACAAACACTTTGAATATTTCCCTGCAAAGGCATCCACAAAGCAGTTATAAATGTAAGATAGAGTCTGCTGCCAAGGGTGTTAAAAAAAGAAAAAAAATATTATAGGAAGGCATATCTGGCATCATTATTAAGTCCTCTTTTCTGTGTTGGAATTAGTTTCTAGAAATGCAACTGATGGCCTGAAACCTGAGATAAAAATTGTGATACGCTGAAAACTGACTTCTCAAAATGGCTTATTGATTTCAGACTTTGTGAAGATAACCTCCCATTGTTCAATGCACCTTGTCAATTCCTACTTATAATGTGAAAAATGATTCATTGTGTGATATAGGATTGGACATTTTGTACAGTGACACTGGAATTCCAAACTTCTACAGATATCTTCACAATTGTGCAAAGACTCACTCTTAAAAATATCTGCATTTTTGAACAGCACTCTTCCAGTATTAAACTAAGTAAGACTATCATTTCTAGTTAATGGCTCCTAGTCAAGGCTGAATTCTGTTTTCATTATACAACTTAACACAGGTTTAACAAGGACATGTTGGTGCTGAAGAAAAAGTGAGCAAATTGTAAAAGAAAATACTAGAAATGAAATATTTATATTTTATCTTTTTTTAAATTTGAATTTAAGATACAATCTTCAATATCACATATATATTCATACACATAAATATTATCTGGTATGGTTGCAGTCATAGTTCAGAAAAATAAAGACAGTGCTTCTTTTCCTGACAGTTGGTTTGCTTTTTCATATGGCCACCATGTTTGCCTGTACGCCTTGATGTCTCTGGCTTCTGCAGACCCTGGAGTGTTGAATGACCTCTTCAAGGCCTAGGTCTTGCCCAGGAATGGATTATGCGGTAGCTGTAAAGCTTATTAACAGTTTTCACCACAAGATGGAGCCCTATGAATTCTTCTCAGAAAAGAGAGCAATTCCTTAATTCGCCCACTAGTGAGCAGGCATGCTCTTTCTAAATAGGATCCTGCTGGGCAAATCTTTGAAAAACTATTTGAGGCAATTGACTAAGAGTTTTACCTCCTCACTTCTAAGGGGATATCTGATTCTTTATACTCATGATCAGTTATTTCAGACAGTTTCTGGGAGCTGTGAACACTCAACCCTAGATGCTGCTGTGGGGTTGGAGCCCAAAAAAAGCTCCCCAAGACCTGCTTGTCTGCATGTTCCCACTAGGGGTTTGAGCAGCGGGGCACCGAAGAAGTAAGCCACACCCCTATGGCATAATCTGCAAGAGGAATAAGGGAACCTTTCCCTTTTAATCAGTATTTGGGCACATGTCAACTAGAGGGCATTGAGTAGCCACATTGCACCGGAACTGGTTAAGTAATTACCTAAACTTTTTCCTCTCCTCTCCCTTCCTGCCTCCAGAAACTGGCAGCACTTGAGCAAGCAGGGAAAGGAGGGTGAGGAAAACAGATTTTATCTGATCCATTCTCATTGCTGGAACTGGGGTAAAACTCTGTGGCTCAGGCCTTGCTGGAGAGAGGAGAGCACCTTAAAATGAGATGGGAGATAATGGTTTTGATTGCAATAGGACTGAACCTTTTTAAATCTTTTACCTAAAAATAATGTTGTTTTGGTTTCTGACATGTCTAGAAAGCCATGGACTCTACCTGGAAGGTTGCTCTTAAACACAGAAAAAAGCTGTTAAACAGTCAAACCAAAGGCAATGATGGAGAGAGGAAAAAGTTATCCTTCATGGTGCTTTGTAGAATCCGGTTGTTTGAATAAACCTGGAACCAGATGAATTTAGGGGAGGGGATTTCAAAATTCCATTAAGCCACCTCGTAGACCGTGAAGGTATTCCTAGAGAGGGTGAGGTTGCTAGGAGTTGAGCCAGTCGGTACCAGGAGACTGAGAGGTGGGGCCTTGGAAGGCCCACGTTTTTTTTCTCGTTTCCTAGGACCACCAGATGTTTTCTGTTACCTAGGCATTTGGGAAGGCAGTTGAGGAAGCAGACAAGGGAGAAGTGTGACAGAAAAGTGGAAAGACCTGGACTGAGAGCCGCGAGCCTTCTTGTGAGAGAAGAATACATAGACAATATTTTAAATCTGTGCTGGCGGAAAATGCTGGGGCATGTGGCCACCAAAGGGAGGGAGGTACAGCTTGCCTCTCTGCAGCTTGGAATCAAACTTTAAAATGCTTCCAATTTGTAAATGGATGGCTCGCTTAAACGCTAAAGCTGTAACCAGGGAACTTTCCTGGGTTTCTTGAGGACACCAATCAGATGTCTAAACCCAAGGTTTTTCCCTGGCGGTTGGGTGAGCCTTCATCCTGAGTCCTTTACTTTTCTGGGATCCAGGAACACAGTAGGACAGGTTACTCAAACATGAAAACTTTGAGTGGAAATTGTTAATCTAAAACCAAAATTACTTGTGTTTTTTTTATTATATGTGATATAATTAAAAAGTAATATATATGTATATCTTTTGTTTTTTAAAATATATACACATACATATTTTTTGAGACAGGTTCTAGCTGTCTTGCCCAGGCTGGAGTGCAGTGGTGTGATCACAGCTCACTACAACCTCCACCTCCTGGTCTCAAGCGATCCTCTCACCTCAGCCTCCCAAGTAGCTGGGACCACAGGCACCACCACACCCAGCTAATTTTTGTATTTTTGGTAGAGACGAGGTTTTGCCATGTTGCCCAGGCTGGTGTCAAACTCCTAAGTTCAAGTGATCTGCCATTCTCAGCCTCCCAAAGTGCTGGGATTATAGGTGTGAGCCACCGCACCCGGTGCTATCTATATATAATTGTGAAGACCATTTTAAGAATTCTGCAAACCAAAAATAAAATTCCAAGGCCCCCAACATTTGAATGGACTCCTTCTCTTCGCCAAAGGCATTGCAAAAGTTAACCTGAAAAATGAGTTCAGACCATGATGGAAAGGGAGAGTCAGACATGCCTCATTACATCCTCCTGTCTTTTGGAATTCGGGCCCAACTGACCAGCATTAACATCAACACAGACCTTAAGACTGATAGACTCTCCATCTAATAAGAAACATTTTCAATCTATTTTCTCTGAAGCCTGCTACCTGGAGGCTTATCTGCATGATAAAACCGTGGTCTCTACAACCCCGTATTGTAACCTAGACATTTCTTTTTATTGATTCCAGACCTGTAGATAATAATAACCAATTGTCAATCAGAAAATTTTTGAATTTGCCTATGATCTGGAAACACCCCCTTCCATTTGTCCCACCTTTCTGGACAGAACCAATGTACATCTTATATCGTTGATTGATGTCTTTTTTTTTTTTTTGAGACAGAGTCTTGCTCTGTCACCCAGGCTGGAGTGCAATGGCACAGTCTCGGCTGACTGCAGTCTCTGCCTCCCAGGTTCAAGAAATTCTTCTGCCTCAGTCTCCCGAGTAGCTGGGACTACTGGTGTCTACCCCCATGCCCGGCTAATTTTTGTATTTTTAGTAGAGACGGGGTTTCACTGTGTTGGTCAGCCTGGTGTCGAACTCCTGACCTCAGGTGATTTACCCTCCATGGCCTCCCAAAGTGCTGGGATTACAGGTGTGAGCCACCACACCCCGCCTGCTTGATGTCTTATACACCCCGCCTGCTTGATGTCTTATACCTCCCTAATTGTATAAAACAATGTTGTAGCCTGACCACCTTGGGCCTGTGTTCTCAGGATCTCCTGAGGGCTGTGTCATGGTCCATGCTCACTCATACTTGGGTCAAAATAAATCTCTGCAAACATTTTACAGAATTTAACTCTTCAAGTTGACAATTAAAAGTGACAAATATATTCTGGTTATAGTTTTTCCATAAAAAGACATACAGTGCTTTGGGTTTTTTGCTTGCTTTTGTTTTTTGCTTTTTTGGGGGGATGGGAGATGGAAGATTATGGAGCACCAAAAATGGTTGTGTGTTACGTGAAGGGAACAAGATGTTGGAATATCTGTTTGAATGGAATGGAGTATTCAGGGTAAAGTGTAGCAGGTTGTGAAGATAATGCAGTAAGACGTAGATATTTTGTGCCTTCCACATCAGTATAGGGCCTGAGGGAAATGCAGAGCTGGAGAACAGGGTTCAATCCTTGACAGAGATTCAAGTCCAGAGAAAAAAGCCACATAAGAGACTGACATGGTGGGAAGGAGGGAGGGAGGGCTGATAAGAGTTAAACAGGATTAATCCATCTCTAGGTTCTAAATAAGAATGATCTGGCCGGGCACAGTGGCTCATGCCTGTGCTCATCCCAGCACTTTGGGAGGCCGAGGTGGGCGGATCATGAGGTCAAGAGATCGAGACCATCCTGGCCAACATGGTAAAACCCTGTCTCTTCTAAAACAAATACAAAAATTAGCTGGGTGTGGTGGCGTGTGCCTGTAGTACCAGCTACTCAGGAGGCTGAGGCAGGAGAATTGCTTGAACCCGGGAGGCGGAGGTTGCAGTGAGCCGAGATCCCACCACTGCACTCCAGAGCAAGACTCTGTCTCAAAAAAAAAAGGAAAAGAAAAAGGAAAAAAAAAGAATGATCTGTGAAATCTCTACTCCAGGTTCACTGGAGATATTGAAAGTAAGGTATCATTTATGTACTTACCTCTGTGGGTGCATTCTATCTTCATGCCAAAACGTTACATAGGATTATCTGACAAAGGAAAGAACCTGGGTAGTTGTATGTTTGCTCAGGTAGGTGGGCAGAAGTATACAATTGAAGCTAGATTCTGTCTCTCTCTGGGCATTTGTCCCTGTTTATCTGGGAGCAGGTACTTTTTACTTTTAAATTGCACGTAGTAAATTCTTATTTTCTAAATTAAAGAGATGTGCCTGTCCATATGTGAGGCTATCAATACATAAATTGGTTGAGGGAAGAAAGGCGGAAGAAAGAAAAGTGGAAAGAAAAGAAGGAGGGAAGGAAGGAAGAGAAGGAATGAGGGAAGGAAAGAGGGAGGAAAGAAATGAACAACACTTTCCTGTATGTGCGTGTGCTTCTGTGTATGATCACATGATTTTATACAGGGAATAGCATCTGAAATTATGGAGGAAGTGAAATCTGTGAGGGACTCTGAGGTTTTGGGCTCTGGCAGAGAAAGCAGGAAGGCTACTTTGATGGCAAATATCTTTGGAGGTTTGTGGTGGGGAGAAATATGACTGTTCTTCCTCTGCAAGTGAGGGTAAGAAATGTGACCATGGTGGTGGTACAGCCACTCTGTTGCTTGCCAGTCAGCTCACGGTCCCTTGTAAGGCGGATTATCTCTAAAGAGCTGCCAAATTGCCTTTTGCTGGGTGCATCGATACAGCAAACCCCAGAGAGCCCTGTGCCACCTTCATTTACTGCCTGTATTGGGACCACTTGTTTTATTTCCTTCCAGCAGCGAGTCCTCCCTCCCCTGTTCTTGTGTTTGATGTGATCAGCCTTATACTCAGTGGTTGTATTTTTTGAAGGGAGAGAGGGTGGTTCTCTACAATGTGTGATTCTCAGAAGAGATGTGGTTGCTCTCATTAGGAAATGCCCTTTGTGCTGGACTGTTGCTTGCAAATGTGTACATTATACAGTGCCCAGAACTTGGATGGGTGTAGTGAATATTAAGTGTAAAGAATCTAGTTGTATAGTGGGCCTTGGTCAATATTTATGGAATTCATAATGTTTAAATGCTTATTCTTAACTATTTGCCTTTCTTTGTTATTATTATTATTATTATTATTATTTGAGATTTGAGATGGAGTCTCACTCTGTTGTCAGGGCTGGAGTACAGTGGCATGATCTCGGCTCACTGCAGCCTCCTCCTCTCAGGTTCAAGAGATTCTCCTGCCTCAGCCTCCTGAGTAGCTGGGACTGCAGGTGCCTGCCAACATGCCCAGCTAATTTTTGTATTTTTAGTAGAGACAAGGTTTCACCATGTTGGCCAGGCTAATCTCAAACTCTTGACCTCAGGTGATCCACCCACCTAGGCCTCCCAAAGTGCTGGGATTATAGGTGTGGGCCACTACACCCAGCCTCTTTGTTCTTAATCCTATTTTCATTTGTTCTCTAACCAAGACCCCAGGTCTACAATGATCTAGAGGGTTGTTTTATTTTTGACAAGTGGAAACCCACACGTTTCTGAAAAGCAGAGTGGTGGTGCTGATGGTGGTGGCATAATCTGGAAGACCCCTAAAGAAGGCAATGCTATCTGCCATATTTGACTTGGGGGTCAGAGTGAGAGTCTAAGTTGGAGAGTTGGGAAGCTAGAAAAATGAAGGACTAAAGTAAGATGTAGGCCTTATTTCTCCTTTTCCTTTTCCACATGTCTTGGGAAAGAGAGATGTTTTTAGTTCAGCAGAAAATGGGAGATGCTGAGGCAGAGACAGTAATGCTCCCCAAACATGGCAGGAAACTCCGTCTATTTCTCATCCTCCTTGCAGTTAGGTTGAGTTAAAGGAGATGCTACTAATGAAATTTGAAATCTTAAGGTTAGACATGTGAGAATACATTGCCTGCCCTTCCATCTTGGCAGTGACATGGACTAATTCCCCCCAGTTTCCAGAGCTGTGTCCTTTTTATTCCTCTTTTCAAATCCACCTCCACTCGTGCTTTCAGTCTGTGCCTGGGTTCTGGTTTGAATAAGCCAGTGATTTATTTGCAGCCACCAGGGACCTGCAGTGCAGATGCAAATGGCAGTTTTCCCTGGTAAGTGCTTGTGACAATTGGATCTCTCTCTGATTTGCATTACCAAGGCCTGCAGGTTCTCAGAAAATCACATCTTATAGGCAGTTCAGTGGGGGATTTATTTTCAATGTCAGCTACAAATGCCAGCCCATCATAATTCTTAGAATGAAAGAGCTCTCATTTGCAATGGAGAGGATAGTTAGAGCCAGAACCATTCATTTAGCAAAAATTTGGGCCCAACAATATGTGTATGTATGTGTATATATATATATATATATATGTGGGAGAAGGGATTGTTGGGGCGTAGAGAGGCCTGGAGAACAAGAGCAAGAGATGGGATAAACACAAGTTTGGAAGCCATTAACTTGTTGGGGGCACCTGAGCACTTAGAATGGAGGAGACCCCTCAGGGAGAGCTTGCAGGGGGAGAGAGAAAGGTGCATCCTGGCCTCATCCTGGGCATTTCTCTTTGAAACTCAGCCTTGTTATAATTCATTCCTAATTCTGATATCAGCAGTGAGGGTTCATCTAATCTATTCTCATCACTTCTTGGGCCTCTCAACTCTCACTGGTCCTTGCTCTTGCCTGGAGATGATTTTACTCGAAATTCTAGTCCAAGGTTTGGAATTGGTCTAAGTGCAGATGTGCATCAGGAGGCTATTGCAAAATCCTAAATGAGCTCATGCATAAAGTAAGGATTAATGTTTTATTTGGTGAACGAATTGTGTAAAAAAACCAATGCACGTTAGAGAAGTAATTCATTTAATTTCCATGACCCTCCACCTCCTGCCCACAAGCCCTCCTCTCTTCCTTCCCACCCAATCCACCTCACAGATAAAAACATATTCTGGGCAAACTGACTCATTTCAAGTCACATTTATCCCACTCAAGACTGCCCCTCCTGCTTTGAGGCTGGATGCTAGTTAAGGGTAGAAGGTGATTTGGGCTGGGCTCCAGGCAGTCACCACCTGCAACCTATTTTCTTCTCATCACAACACCTACGTTCAGCGTCACCTTTTCTTTTCCCTTGGGCTGCGCCTTCCCTTGCCCACCCCTATGTTCCAATGCCAGCAGCTCTGTCTTTGTGCTCAGCCAGGTTTGTTGTACAGCAGCATTCCTCATTTGAATCCCATTGCTTGATGGTGGAAGTAGGGTATCCATGGTGATACAGGCACAAGTATAGCCAGGATTCTGCCACCACATCTTACCTACTTGGCAGGCAAACTAGAGTTGGCCTAAATACTGTTCCTATCATTTATGTGTTTGTTCTTATGCTTTTGTGAAAAAAAAAATCCTGAGATAATGGTGAAGGACAGCAAGTGTTTGTCTAGAGTGCATGCTAAGAAGTCTCATATAGATGTTTTCCTTCTTTTTAAGTATCCTGACCACTTAATATATTGATGAAGACCTCTTATTTCCAGGTCAACAATCACCTTTTACCAACTTAAGCTTTCTGTATATTTTCTGTGAAACAAAGTTTTGCCAGTAAGAAAAGGAAATTGGGAGCTGCCACTGCTTAATTAATTTAAAGCCTTGATAAGCTTTGCCAGAGAGTCACAAATTAGCAAGTTTCTTAACCGGTGAGAAAGCACATGAGCATAAACAAAAATAAGATAAGCCTATCATCAATGGGGTTTATGCACTAGCTGAAAAATTTCCTTGAGAAAGCCAGTTTGGGGTACTTTTATGACTCCAAATTAAGATTTGTGCAATATAAGACTGTGAATGATCAAATATTTTGGGCACCAAACATTAAGCTTCTGAAATAGTCCCAGAGGTGGCCGAGCACAGTGGCTCACACCTGTAATCCCAGCAAGTTGGGAGGCTGAGGCGGGCAGATCATGAGGTCAGGAGATGGAGATTAACCTGGCTAACATGATGAAACCCCATCTCTACTAAAAATACAGAGAATTAGCCTGGCGTAGTGCCACATGCCTGTAATCCTAGATACTTGGGAAGCTGAGGCAGAAGAATCACTTGAACTCGGGAGGCAGAGGTTGGAGTGAGCCAAGAATGTGCCACTGCACACCAACCTGGGTGGCAGCAAGACTCTGTCTTAAAATAAAATAAAATAAATAGACTCAGAGATTATTGTATGATTAAAAACATAGTATGTATAAGGTTTTGATTTGATTTTTTAAATGATGCGTTCACTACTTCCCTTTCTTCTGAGACTCCATAGAGAAAAAAAAATCGTAATATTAAAGAGAGGGAAATGAAGATGGCCAAGAGCAGACTAGAGATTTCATCCTATTTCTTGGTTGTGGACAATCAGAAAAAGCATATTGTGGGAAGAAGTGGAGTAGAGGATGCTCAAAATATGCAAGTGGTGGGCCTCTGGGAATGTGGTGGCTGATCAGTCTGCTAGAAGCCTGGAGAGCCTTGGCTGTTGGATTCCTAGCTTTGGATAGCAGGAGTGAGACACGGTGCAAAGACCAGAGGCATTATTAAAATTCTGTCTGCCATATAACTGCATCATTGATGCCTTCCAATGCCTTCCCTGCCACTGCATACAGAACCATTGGACACCTCCATATTGGCAATTCTTATCTAGAAAAATTAAGTACATTTCCAAGGAAGAACTAGGGCTTCTATCGTCGATGTTTGCACACAGATTAAATCCTTTTTTTAATTATGGCATTTTGAATTTCCAGGCTAATATCAGATTCCACACCCACATACCTAAAAGAGGAGCCAACCTGTTAAGATGGCCCAGTTACAAAACAGAGCTCCCAATCAGCCTTTCCATTCAGGAGACCGTTCTACTGGAGAATGATACCTAGTTACCCAAAATAGCCCTTCCTTTTCCTTCATGAATTAGTAACCAAGGATGACCAGAAATAAGAACAAAATCCACAGCCTGAAAGAGAATGACCAAGATAAACAGTAAGAGTAAATTACCCCTGAAGAAATAAAGATCAAAGAACACAAGAAAGTTACACTTGTGTCTTTAGAGGCAGCACAAAAGATATGGCATCCATAAAATAAGAAAAGGATGCTATTAAAAATAAGCAATTAAGAAATGAGGCCGGGCGCGGTGGCTCAAGCCTGTAATCCCAGCACTTTGGGAGGCCGAGGCGGGTGGATCACGAGGTCAAGAGATCGAGACCATCCTGGTCAACATGGTGAAACCCCGTCTCTACTAAAAATACAAAAAATTAGCTGGGCATGGTGGCACATGCCTGTAATCCCAGCTACTCAGGAAGCTGAGGCAGGAGAATTGCCTGAACCCAGGAGGCGGAGGTTGCGGTGAGCCGAGATCGCGCCATTGCACTCCAGCCTGGGTAACATGAGTGAAACTCCGTCTCAAAAAAAAAAAAAAAAAAAAAAGAAATGAGAAGGTGAAAATGTAAATTAGTACAGTCATTGTGGAAAACAGTATGGAAATTCCTCAAACATTAAAAATAGAATTAGCCATATGATCCAGCAACCCCACTACTGAGTATATATTCAAAGGGAATCACTGAGAGGTATCTGCCCTCTCAATGTTTATTGCAGCACTGTATACAAGAGTCAAGATATGAGATCGACCTGTGTGTCCACCAATGGATGAAAAGAGAAAGAAAATGTGTTTTATATATGCACAGAGGAATACTATTTTTTTTTCCTTTAAATAATTAATTTGATTTGATGGGCAAAACCACGTCATCAGCTAAAATAAACAAGAAGAAGAGAGACTGTTTAAAGGCTACACAGATTAGAATAGTTTCCATTTCAGATATCAGAAATTCAGATAAAGAACAGTTACAGTTAATCCTTTTCCCCTCATAAGGGAATGTATAAACTGAATAAAACTTCAATCTTTGGTTTCCATTCAAGTTGGTACCATGCAACTGATAAAATTAATAAAATGTTCAGTCTCTGGTTTCTGTGCAGAGTGTCAGTTAAATATCCATCTGCTTTCCATTCCTGAAAGACTAATATGGAAACGGGCATGGATTTAATACTTCTTTTGGTTGCTGTAATAAAATATTTCATTAGAGGAATACTATTTAGATGTAAAAAATAATTGGAATATGGCCTGTATGCTGGCTCACGCCTATAATCCCAGCTCTTTGGGAAGCCAAAGCAGGCGTATCGCCTGAGTTCAGGAGTTCAAGACTAGCCTGGCCAACATAGTGAAACACCATCTCTACTGAAAATACAAAAATTAGCCAGACATGGTAGTGCACACCTGTGATTCCAGCTAGTTGGGAGGCTGAGGCAGGAGAATAGCTTGAACCCAGGAGGTGGAGGTTGCAGTGAGCTGAGATCATGCCACTGCACTCCAGCCTGGGCAACAAAGCGAGACTCCATCTCAAAAAAAACCAAAAAACAAAACAAAACAAAAAACATGGAATACTATTATTTGTGGCAACATGGATAAACCTAGAGAGCATTATTTTAATGAAATAAACCAAGCACAAAAAGACAAATACTGCATGATCTTACTTACATGTGGAATCGTTAAAAAGTTGATTTCATAGAAGTAGAATAGTGGTTTCCAGAGGCTGGGGAAGATAGTGAGATTAGGGGGCAAATGGAGAGAGATTGGTCAATGAGTACAAAGTGTCAGTTAGATAGGAGGAATTAGTTCTGGTCTTCTATTGCGCAGTAGTGTGACTATGTTAGTTAACAATGTTGTGTATTTCAAAATAGGCCGGGCGCAGTGGCTCATGCCTGTAATCCCAGCACTTTGGGAGGCCGAGGTAGGTGGATCACCTGAGATCAGTTCAAGACCAGCCTGACCAACATGGAGAAACCTCATCTCTACTAAAAAAACACAAAAATTAGGCAGGCTTGGTGATGCATGCCTGTAATCCTAGCTACTTGGGAGGCTGAGGCAGGAGAATCACTTGAACCTGGGAGGCAGAGGTTGCAGTGAGCCAAGATTGCGTCATTGCACTACAGCCTGGGCAATAGAATGAGACTCTGTCTCAAAAAACAAACAAACAAACAAAAACAAACATCACAATAGTTAAAGGAGGATTTTGAATGGTCTCACTGTAAAGAAATGATCATTATAAGAGGAGATAGTATATTAAATATCCTGATTTGATGATTACACAATATATACATGTATTAAAAGATCATACTGTACCCCATAAATATGAATAATTGTTAAATGTCAATTAAAAACAGTTAAAAAGACATGAGAGGCTTTCAGATATTAAAAGCATGATTTAAAATTACATCCAGATAACATGATTATAGCAAAAACATGATAAAGTCAAGGTAATTTCTCAGATTTCAGAGCAAAACTCAACCATGAAAAAGATAAAGAAAAAGCTGAGAGACACAGTTGTTTAACCCAGGAGGTCTAATCTCTGACTGAAAGAAGTTTTAGGTAGTGAAGTTAGATGGAGGGGAAGACATTATTATTATTTTTTTTACATAGAAGAAAAAAATTCAGTGCTGATAAAAAACATTTTAATTGGTAAGCCCAGGGTTGGTCTTATGTAATTTTCATCAAGTGGAACATTCACTACAAATTTACTAAGACATGTTCATTCTCCCCTTTTTTTCCTGAAAAACCATCAATTTTATTTAGTATGGAAGTGTGCACAATGAAAAATCATTTCTCCTACAGAGGTCCTTGCAGGGATGTCCATGTGACCCAGTTCTGCCTGGGATGTAGATGCGATGCCTTGGCTGGCTGCAGTGGCTCCTGTCTATAATCCCAGCATTTGAGAGGCCGAGGTGGGTGGATCACCTGAGCCCAGGAGTTAGAGACCAGCTTGGGCAACATGGCAAAACCCTGTCTCTACTAAAAATACAAAAATTAGCTGGGCGTGGTGGCATGTGCCTGTAGTCCCAGCTACTTGGGAGGCTGAGGCAGGAGAATTGCTTGAGCCAGGAGGTGGAGGCTGCAGTGACTTGAGATTGTGCCACTGCACTCCAGCTTGGGTGGCAGAGGGCAACCCTATGTGGAAAAAAAAAAACGTGATGCCTCATTGTGGAGAAGCCATCCTGTGACAATGAACAAGAGAGTAAGCAATAAGAAAAGAGTGATAGGACAGGAAGCTGGAAGGATCCTAGGAACTTCATGACTGTCTGGAGCATTTTGTTCAGCCTCTAGACTTCATGTTACATTAAAAATGTTAGGCATTATATGGTCACTGTAGCTAGATTTCTGTTATATGCAGTTGTACAATACTAGTGGATCACCAAAAATAAAGAGAAGACCATAAAAAGTTCTAGGGAAAAAGAATGTGAAAATGTACAAAGGAAAAATACACATTGCTTTCAGAATACCAATTAGTAATAAGGTGATATGGCTTGGCTCTGTGTCCCCACCCAAATCTCATCTTGAATTGTAGTTCACATAATCCCCATGTGTTATGGGGGGCACCTGGTGGGAAATGATTAGATCATAGGGGCAGTTTCTCTCATGCTGTTCTCATGATAATGAGTGAGTCTCATGAGCTCTGATGGTTTTGTAAAGCATCTAGCATTTCCCTTGCTCGCACTCATTCTCTATCCTGCTGCCCTATGAAGGGGTGCCTTCCACCAGGATTGTCAGTTTCCGGAGGCTTCCCCTAGCCATGCGGAACTGTGAGTCAATGAAACTTCTTTTCTTTATAAATTACCCAGTCTCAGGTATTTCTTCATAGCAGCACAAAAGTGGACTAATATACAAGGAATGTTAGAAGATAATGAAATTTATTTTAGGTTCTTAAGGGAGATTATTTTAGACCTAAATTATATATTTAACAAAACTACCAATCAAGAATGAGGGCAAAATAAAAAGAAATTATAAACATTCAAGGACTGAGATAGTTTATGTTCTCAGGTAACTTTTCTGAGGGAGTTACTTGAGGATGAGTTGAGCAGAGATTGTGCCACTGCACTCCAGCCTGGACGACAGAGTATGACTCCATTAAAAAAAAAAAAAAGAGGAAACAGTACCAAACTAGTTTTGTGGTTCAGCCTTATCGTGATAGTAAAACCAGACAAAGACATCATATGAAAAGAAAACTGAAAACTACAAACCAATGTCCCTGATGAACAAACACGCAAAAATCCAGAACAAAATAGTATTAAATGAATTCAGTAGCACTTCAAAAACACCATGATCAATTGGGATTTATTGTTGGGATGCAAGGATACCTCAGCCTATGCAAATCAATAAAAGTATATACTATGTTAATGGAATGTAGAATAAAAATGATATCATCATCATAATCAATGCAGAAAAACATTTGATAAAATTCAACACCCTTTCATGATGAAAACTTTTAACAAATTATGTATAAAAAGAATGTGCCCCAACATAATAAAGGCCATATATCACATGACAAGCCCATAGCTCAAAGCTGACAGCTTTTCTTTTGTCCAGATCAAGACAAGGTTGCTCACTCTTGCCTCTGCTATTCAACATAGTAAGTCCAGTATGGCCATTTTCACAATATTGATTCTTCCTAACCATGAACATGGAATATTTCTCCATCTGTTTGTGTCCTCTCTTATTTCGTTGAGCAGTGGCTTGTAGTTCTCCTTGAAGAGGTCCTTTACGTTCCTTCTTAGTTGTATTCCTAGGTATTTTATTCTCTTTGTGGCAATTGTGAATGGAAGTTTGTTCTTGATTTGGCTCTTTGACAAACCAGACAAAAACAAGCAATGGGGAAAGGATTCCCTCTTCAATAAATGGTGTTGGGAAAGCTGGCTAGCCATGTGCAGAAAGCAGAAACTGGACCCCTTCCTGACACCTTACACTGAAATTAACTCCAGATGGATTAAAGACTTAAACATAAGACCTAACACCATAAAAACCCTAGAAGAAAATCTAGGCAAAACCATTCAGGACATAGGTGTAGGCAAGGACTTCATGACCAAAACACCAAAAGCATTGACAACAAAAGCCAGAATAGACAAATGGGACCTAATCAAACTCCACAGCTTCTGCACAGCAAAAGAAACAGTCATTAGAGCGAATTGGCAACCAACAGAATGGGAAAAAATTTTTGCAGTTTACCCATCTGATAAAGGGCTGATATCCAGAATTTACAAAGAACTAAAACAGATTTACAAGAAAAAAACTAACAAGCCCATTCAAAAGTGGGCAAAGGATATGAACAGACACTTTACAAAAGAAGACATACATGAGGCCAACAAGCATATGAAAAAAAGCTCATCATCACTGGTCATCAGAGAAATGCAAATCAAAACTAC
Organism: Sapajus apella; assembly: GCF_009761245.1. Taxonomy (NCBI): domain Eukaryota; kingdom Metazoa; phylum Chordata; class Mammalia; order Primates; family Cebidae; genus Sapajus; species Sapajus apella. Next base: position 14,563,164 of record NW_022436996.1, read on the forward strand.
ATTGAGATAACATCTCACGCCAGTTAGAATGGCGATCATTAAAAAATCTGGAGACAACAGATGCTGGAGAGGATGTGGAGAAATAGGAACACTTTTGCACTGTTGGTGGGAGTGTAAATTAGTTCAACCATTGTGGAAGACAGTGTGGCGATTCCTCAAGGACCTAGAAATAGAAATTCCATTTGACCCAGCAATCCCATTACTGGGTATATATCCAAAGGATTACAAATCGTTCTACTATAAGGACACGTGCACACGAATGTTCATTGCAGCACTGTTTACAATAGCAAAGACCTGGAACCAACCCAAATACCCATCGACGATAGACTGGATAGGGAAAATGTGGCACATATACACCATGGAATATTATGCAGCCATCAAAAACGATGAGTTTGTGTCCTTTGTAGGGACATGGATGAACCTGGAAACCATCATTCTCAGCAAACTGACAGAAGAGCAGAAGATCAAACGCCGCATGTTCTCACTCATAGGTGGGTGTTGAACAATGAGAACACATGGACACAGGGAGGGGAGCACTACACACTGGGGTCAGTTGGGGGGAAATAGGGGAGGGACGGTGGGGGGCGAGGAGCTGGGGAGAGATGGCAAGGGGAGAGATGCCAGATGTAGGTGATGGGGAGGAAGGCAGCAAATCACACTGCCACGTGTGTACCTATGCAACAATCTTGCATGTTCTTCACATGTACCCCAAAACCTAAAATGCAATAAAATAAATAAATGGGGGAAAAAAAAAAGATGTCCTCTTAAAAAAAACAACAACAACAACATAGTAAGTCCTTGCCGGAGCAATTAGGCAACAAGAGAAACAAATAAAGGGTATCCATTTTGGAAAGGAAGAAGTAAAATTATCTCTGTTGGAGATGACATAATTCTATATGTAAAGTCTAAAGACTACAAAAATCTGTTAGAATAGGCAAATTCAGTACAGTTTCAGGATACAAAGTCAGCATACAAAATCAGTAGTGCTTATTTGCATCAACTATGACCTATCTGATAATGAAATTTAAAATAACAGTCAAAAATTATAACATCAAAAATAATGAAATACTTAGGAATAAACCTAAACTAGAAGTTGAAGGACTTGTACACCAAAAACTATAAAATGCATTTGACTTTCATTGTGGAAACATTCTCCTTTGATTTAGGTATATGCTTGGTGTCATTGACCTTAATGGGAAGCAGCTTTTTGTCTTGAGTTCAACAATATTTAGCCACAACATTAGAAATGTTATTTATTGGTTTTCTATATTTAAAATGGAACTTATAAATAAAACATAGAAGACTGAACTACAGTTATAGAAAAGCTTATGACAATAGAGAAGGACATATTGCTTCCAGAAGTTATAAGGTGGAAAAAGGAAGATGTTGAAGGAAGGACGGAGAGCTAATATACTCTTTTTATAAAGTGCATTTTATAGGAATTGAGTATAAATATTTGAATAAGAAATGGAAACTTAAAATTATCACTTAATAATTTAAAGGTAATGAAAATAAGAGCTAAAAATAGTAATACAATTGAAAATTTTAGAAGAGGACAAAATTTAAAGGTAATGAAAATAAGAGCTAAAAATAGTAATACAATTCAAAATTTAGTTGAAGAGTAATGTAAGCAACACTTAAATTCTCACTTTAAAAAAAATAGACGTGGAGTCTCCCTATATTGCCCAGGCTGGTCTTGACCTCCTGGCATCTCAAGGAATCCTCCCTCCTTGGCCTCCCAAAGTGTTGGAATTATAGGTCTGAGCTTATAATGATTATTATAATGATGATTTTAAAAAGCAATATTATTATATTTTTGTAAGTTTTCCCAATCTATTTTTTTAAAAAGGCCATACACAATAATTTGAGTTATGTGGATTTTAATTTTCTACTAATCAGGCTATTTCAGAAGAAAACAAAACCTCTCAACATTACCAGGAAATAGTAGCAAACAATTGTGATATATGACATGTTTTCTCCAAATTACCTGTTATTAAGATGGTTGGCAGCTGCTTGATAAGGAATCTCAGTGTTTCCCATAAATAGTTTCTCCCAGGTGGTTTTCTCTGGCTTTAATGCTGTAGTTCCAGCTGCCCATGACAATGTTTTGACAGTCGTTGACTTAATGTTTTCAGCCACTGAGAATGATGAGATAGGAAAAAGCATCACAAAGTACACTTACTCGTTTTCTCTGCATTCAGTATATTATTCAAAATCCGTTTTGTTAAGGTACAAGGAAGCATGCCATCATTTTGAATACCAAACACTTTATTTTTTTAAACAACAACATAATCCTCACTAGGGATTAAATGAAAGATAATGATGTTGTTTGTCTAACACACTTGGAACAGACATTTTTCTTCCTGGAAGGCTGTGAAAGGGTGTCAACCAAATGTCATCTTACTTGTTAGCTTTTAAGGATGGTATATGTGAGGAACGATGGCTAACACAGATAAGTTATTGGCCCAGTGAAGACCCTCAACAGGTGTCCATGTTTACAGACTGTCTTAGAGATTAGTTTAGGAAATGGGGACAGTTCCATTCACCTTTTTTCCCTTTAGGAAGGTCTACCTTCTGAAGCCCTTTCCACACCAGGTCAGAAGCCTAATGCCCAGAACCTGCTGGGAATAGATTAAAATTATCTGTGTTATCTGTTTCTTGACTTGAGAGTTTCACAATTGTTCTTGCTTTTAGCTCTTTTGCCTTTATGTATCTCCTCTTAGAAGTCTATGAACATTAAAGTTCAGAAAATGAGACCCTTAAAAAGATTCACTACAATTTCCTGAAGAGAAAAAAGAAATAGTGCCTCTATTTCAGAAGAGTTCCACCTAATACTTTGCAGAGAGGAATGGAAGGTAAAATAAGTTTTGTTTGGAAAATTTATCATATGTCAAGTCTGGAGACTGGCAATTCAACATTAGTTGATACCCCCATACAGCTGCTTTCAATAATAGGTACGACACCTTGTATCAGCCATTTATTATATATATATATATTATTTTAATTGTTGTTCAGGACCCTCTTGTGAGGTCAGCATTGTTATCCTCCTTATTTTACAGATGAGAGAAATAAGAGTTGCATAGGTTAGTTGTTTGTTCAAGAATAAATAGAGTAGATGGCAGAGACTTAGAATTTAACTACTCCGCCTGTATTCTTACCATTCCTTGCTCGTAGACACTTTCTTCTCTGTGGTTGGTTATTTGGTTGTTATTGCTGCTACTTTTGTTGTTAATTCAATTTTCTCTAAGATTCAACCTGATTTTCTTCTCAGAGCACTTTCTTAATTACTGTTTCCTCAGCATTTTGTTTTTAGTTTGTCTTTAGTCTTTTTTTTTTTTTTTACATGTATGTCACTCTGGCTTTCTCAACCCAACTGTAGGCTGTTACTCTTGCTCTAGTGCCAAGTAGAAGAAATTCTTTCTGCTAAATGGCCAGTGATATGGGAGATTTTATGTTATTATGTGTATAATAAAAATGAAAGAGGCAGCTTGCTAGGTAGGGTTTATCATTCCAATGCTGATGGTGAATTAGCAACATTTTGTTTACTATATAGAAACTTGTTTACTGGGGTTCAAGAGAGCATTTCTTAAATTTATTTGGCCACAGAAATATGTCCTCCCTTAATCCAAGTTAGCACACATTGAGAATACCCCTGGCTGTCTGAGAATCACCATTGCATAGTCTATACTAATTCTTGACCAGACACGAAAAAAATGTTTGTGGCTGAAACAAATGAAGTTCTGGAAACACAGAGGATGGCAGTGGATGTTGTTAGCATTAGAATAAGCGTGACTAAATTCTCAAGCTTTAGTAGCACTGATATGGTTTGGCTGTGTCCCCCCCCAAGTCTCATCTTGAATTGTAGCTCCCACAATTCCTACGTGTTGTGAGAAGGACCCAGTGGGAGGTGACTGAATCATGGGGACAGGTCTTTCCCATGCTGTTCTCGTGACAGTGAATAAATCTCACGAGAGCTGATGATTTTATAAAGGGGAGTTCCCCTGCACAAGCTCTCTCTTGCCTGTCGCCATGTAAGATGTCTTGCTCTTCCACCTTGATTGTGATTTCCTATTTGTTTCTATTATAAACAGTGCTGTAACATGTAACCTGTACTGTGTTACCTTTTATGTGTTCAAGTGTATATATGAGATAAATTCTCTCATGTAAAATTGTTGAGTGAAAGTCTGTAGCATCATAATTCTCATAGATATTACTAAACTGTACTTGAGGCAGTAGCGATGAACATTTCCATCATGTATGAGCTCACCCGGTCCCTATGATCATCAGCACAGTGTGTTATTATTATTTATATATATATATATACTTAAAGTTCTGGGGTACATGTGCAGAATGTGCAGGTTTGTTACATAGGTATACATGTGCCATGGTGATTTGCTGCATCCATTCCCCTGTCATCTACATTAGGTATTTCTCCTGTTAACCCTCCCCAGTCCTCCCAACCCCCTGCTATCCCTCCCATAGCTCCCCCAGCCCCAACAAGCCCTTGTGTGTAATGTTCTCCTCCCTTTGTCCATGTGTTCTCATTGTTCAACACCCACTTATGGGTGAGAATATGCGGTGTTTTTCTGTTCTTGTGTCCGTTTGCTGAGAATGATGGTTTCCATGTCCCTGCAAAGTACATTCTTTGTTAATCTGATAGGTGAAAAAGTACATCTCAGAGTAGTTCTCATTTCTATTTCTCTTGTAGTAAGTCAGGCTGAGTATCCTTTACATTTTTTAAACAAATTTTTGAAAGCAACTTAATAAATTGCAAATAATCATCCAAATATTATATAAAACTAAAAGGTTACAAGAACTTTATGTTTAGTGTGTACCCAGTTTTGTTAAACTCCTTCCCCCCGACACACACTTTAAAAAATGTTAATAAAAGTTGTCTCTGGATTGAAGGATGGTTTTTAATTTTTATTTTTAAATATCTTTTCAAATTTTATAAGCTTTGAATTTCTTAAGCGCCACCTTTATTTCATTTTCTGTAACTCAGTTCAGATCCTTTGCCAATTTTTAAATTCAGTAATTGTTCTTATTGATTTGCACGAGCTCCTAATATATTCAGAAAATTAAACTTTATCTGGAATGTGAGTGGCAAATATTATTTCCCAATTTCTTCCTTGTCTCTGACTTTGCTCAGGGTAGTTTTTGACATGTAGTATCTTTTTATTTTACGTAACCAGATTAAATAAATTGTTTTATGCTTTTTTTCACTTATCATGCTTAGAAGGGTCTTCCCAACTCTAAAATTAACTTTGAAATCTCCAAAATTTCTTCTAATATTTCATAGTTTTTTTAAAATGAATTATTTGGTTTATTTGGCCTTGTATAAGATGTGAGAGACATCCAAAAATTTTTTTTCCACTTGGCTAGCTAGTTGTTCTAACATAATTTATTGAATAATCCGTGATTTCTTTACTAATTTGCAATACCACTTTTATAATTTACTAAATTCCTAAATTCTCATTTTTCTGATGTCTACTGTGTTTTATTGAGTATTCATTTCCACCGTCACACTATTTTGTGTTTGTTAGCTTCATAGCATGTGTGTTATTTCATGGGGTTAGTCCTCCCTCATTACTTTTTCATTTTCAGAATGTTTCTGGCCATTCTTGCTTCATTTTTTCCACATTGTTTATTATCTGTCTAAAAAATTTTTGGCATTTGTGTCAAATTACACTAAATGTAGATTCATTTAGGGAAACGTAATATCTAATGACATTGACACTTTCCACTCAATAGCATGGTAGCCTTTCTCCTGTTGAAGTCTTCTGCTGGTCTATCTGAAGCATTTAAAAGTAGTCTTCATATAGTAATATTATGATATGGACGGGAGGCAGCAAAATACTAGGCAGAAGAGGGTGGGGTCCTTTTTGAAGCCCCACCCTCAAGCCTGGACCCAGCCCAAAGTGAGGACATGCATTTCTGTTTTCCTGCTGAAATGTTGCCTTTTCCAAAATCACCGTGTCCCGCTCCACCCCCACTCATCCTGTGCCCATAAAAACCCCAGGCTTCACTGCCAGTGGAGCAGCAGATAAGGAGAAAAGAGAAGAAGCAGTTTGACATTGGCAAGCAGCAGCTTGTCTTCAGAGGGTTGGTTTGATGGCGGGACCTTGGGGAAGAGTTAGGCCCGAGATGACCTATCTCTGGGGAAAGACAATCTTCCCGCTCCATCTACTTCCCAGCTCTCCATCCCACCGAGAGCCACTTATATCAGCAATAAAATCTCCTGCATTTACCATCTTCAATTTGTTCCTGTGACCTGCTTGTTCCTGGACGCTGAACAAGAGCTCAGGGTACAGAGGGCTGTCGCACTGAGCTGTTAAACACATGCTGCATATGTATGGCAAAACTAAGAGAGCACTGTAATATATGCCCTCTGGGGCTCCAGGGGTCATGGGTACCCGCCTTGATGCTGCCGTGGGGCCACACAGAGTTCTGCTCCTGCCAGCACCCAGAAGAACTCATCCTGGTCCCTGCACCCACTCACCTGCATGCTTCCCTTCCCAGAAGGAATTGAGAGCTGCAGGCTGAGTAAACGAGCCACCCCCTTTGTGAGTCCCATGAAGCAGTCAGGGTAGGTTTCCTGTTTCAGTCGTGCTCATTTTTTGTTAACTTTATTGCTCTAGCATCTTATCTTTTGTTGCTCTTTATTCTTTTCATTCCATGCTTCATGCTTCTATTATTTATAATAATATTTTAGTCACTTCTCATGGGTTTTTTATTTATACAGCCATCTGCAGATAATGACACTTCCACCAGGAAACTTCCAATTTTTAAAAATCCTTTAAATTAATTTTACTTCTGATTGTACTGGATACTATCTAGGGATAATATCAGTTAGTAGGGTGAGTGTAAACATCTTTGTCTTTTTTTCTGAAATTAATGGAAATAATAATGTTTTCTCATTAAGAATGATGCAAACTGTTAAATTAGCCGGGCTTGGTGGTACATGTCAGTAATCCCAGCTACTTGGGAGGCTGAGGCAGGAGAATCACTTGAACCCGGGAGGCAGAGGTTGCAGTGAGCCGAGATCATGCCATTGCACTCCAGCTTGGACAACAGAGTAAGACTCTGTCTCAAAAAAAAAAATGGTTGTTGAATTTTATTTTTCAGCACTTATGAACATTATTATATGATTCTTCTCTTTAGTATTATTACTATGATAAATTACATTTATATGTTTTCTAGTATTAAACCAGCTTTACTTTTATGGAATAAACCTGTATTCTGGATTTAAATTTAATACTAAATTGTATTTAGTATTTTTGCATAAATACGGATAAGTGAGATTTATTTGTAGTTTTCTGGGAGCCAGTTTTTGTTAGGTTTTGATATCTCAATTATATTTATTTCACAAAATAAATTTGGAAGCTTCCTTTAACTTTCATGCTGTGAAACAATTTACACAGCCTTGATATTATCTGCTTTTAAAAAGTTGATAGAATTCCCTTGTGAACATCTGGTGCCAGTATTACTTGAGGATAGGCTCTTCACAACTTTTTCTAGCTCAGTACTGTGATGATCATTCTGCTTAGATTTTCTTCAAGTCAATTTTAGTAAATATATTTTTCTAGGAACATCTATCTTATCTATATCTTCAAACTGTAGTGTAGAGTTAAACAAAATAGTTTCTTAAAAGTACTGGAATTTCTCTGATTTGTAGTTATTTTTCCTTCATGTCTTATTTTGTGTATTTATGCCTTTTTTCTTTCTTGATTATATAAGCTAATGATGCCAATTTTACTGTCATTTTTCAATGAACCAGTTTTTGTGTCCATTTTAACTTTTTTAATCTTTTATTTATCAAATCAATATTTCATATGTTCTGATTTCCTTATATTTATTTTGTAATTATCCTAAATGTTTGGTTTATATTTACAATGTTTTATTTTCATAGTTTTCTTTTATTTTTAGTTAATATGTAGTAATTGTACATATTTATGGGACCCAGTGATATTTGGGTACATATATGCAATATGGGATGATCAAATCATAGTAATCTGCATAGCTATCACGTCAAACATTTCGTGTTGGAAACATTCAAAATCCTCTCTTCTAGCAATTTGAAAATACACGATAAATTATTGTTAACTATAAGTCACCCTCCAGTGCTGTGGAACTCTAGAACTTATTCCTCCTATCTAGACTTATATTTTTAACAATTACTTCTTTATATCTTATTTACTCATCCATGTTCTTCCTGACTGGGCTGATCTAACATGGCCACCATGATGTGCTATTCATTCTAGGTTGTTATTATCAGTCCTTTTCCACTAGAGTAGAAGATTCATGATGACAAGAGCCCTGTCATTGCATACATAGTACCTGAAAGAGAATATGCCACATAGTTGGTGTTCAGCCAATACTTGTTCAACTAATAACTGAATGATCCTCTACTTATACATGTCACAGGACAGAAGCAAGGGACTTACTGATGAATTACATGAAGTGAGTAAGACAGAAGACACAGCCATAGATGGTTCCTAACATCTGGCTTCACCAGTGGAAATAATGTGGCACTATTTAATAAGTTGGAGAAAACTGAGAGGGAAATGTGTTTCAAGGGGAAAATTAAGAACCCAACTTTGGATGTTCTAATTTTGAGCTGCCTTTAACATAGAGGTTTTAATATAAATTTTATATTCTAAAAGATGTTTAAAAATGAATTTTTAAAATTTGGCAATTGACTTTTTAGTGCTGACATTCAAAGATCATCAGATATTTAAGGAAAGACTCAATCATGAAAGAAAAGAAACCAAAACACATAGAAAAGTGAAACTTGGAGGAAGAAAATATATAGAGGGAGGAGAACATAGTTAAAATGTGTCTAATAATTTGCTTTCATTGAAAGCACTCTTTCTATTGAAATATTGGGGACATAGGCAGAAATTGGTGGATTAGTAGATTTGCTAATGGGAAAAAGAGGATTGTCCTATTGTTGCCTGTCAAAGATTTCAAGGGCTGAAATGGGTCAGGGAGAAGAGAGGTTGAAGGTTTGAAGACTGTGGAAAAGATGTGAGATAGTCACTGTGGAGACTTAATGAGTGACTTCTCTAGGGAAATATGGGATGGAAATGCTCAATGAAGTTACTTATTTGAGGCTGAAGAGCATGAATTTGTAGGAACTTGAGCTCATCCAGTTATGAAATACTCTCGAGTAACACTCAGCGGCTTAGAAGCAAACACAGAATGTTAAATAGTCATTTAAATGTGGGATTATTTCACATTTAGGAGCATCAGAAAATCAGAGTTATTGTATGATTCATTTATGTAAAAATTATATTATGGAAATTTTCAAACATATTCTGAAATAGAATGTATGAAGAACTTCACATGCCAGAAGCCTTGTTTTAAAAAAGCATTAACATAAGAATAATCTAAACCTCCCCATTCTCTACTCCTTTGCCCTGTGCTGGATTATTTTAAAGCAAATCACAGATGCAGCTCATTTCATCTGTAAATGTCAAAGATATTTTTGAAGGGTAAGTATAATGATTGACCAATAATCCAAACTGAATATGAAAAGAAGAGAGGAGAGGCCTGATAGAGGGACAGAGAATATAGAGGTGTCAATGGATTGAAAGCCTGTGATGTTTCCATGGCAACCCTTGAGCAAATAAAATGGAAAAATAAGAGGTAGTGATAGGAGAGTGATTCGCTTAATGCTTAATTTGTGATTTGTTTGCATTTTTAATAAAAACCAATAGTGAGAGAGTCCATCAATAAATCAATGTGCACAATCCTTTCTCTCAAATCTTTTTTACTTACCATTTCTCTTTCTAATAAAAATCAATATAAATCTTTCAAAATTTTGAAATTAGTGAATATGTGTTCTAAGTAGCTCAAACAATGCGTAAAGGCATAAAATAAATTGTAACTATTTCATTTATTCCCCAGATACCCAATGACACCACGCAGAAGCCCTTTGTGAATTGGTTTTTGGTATATTTGTCCAGAAACTGTATGTACATATATATGCACACAAATATATAAATATTATGAAAAAAAGAAATACAAAAGGAATCATAAAATATCTCCTTGCTTTTTGTACTATGTATTGGAAATCTTTTCATCTCAGGATACCTGCATCTATCTCATTTAAAAAAGATTAACATAATATTCATTTCAGACATTCAATTCCCCTCATGAATGAATAGTGCAGCTATGAAGATCCTCTCGCACATATTTTTGCTTATGTATACCCAACCATGCTTAGAAAAAAATTCTTAGTAATTTTTAGGTTGAAAGATGTTTTATGCATTATTAATTTTGATAGTTCCACATCATTTTGGTTATATCTTTGGAAGATGGAGATAAATGCATTTTAAATTTCTGCTCAGAAAACTTCCCAAGTAATCTAAATGTGTTTAAAAGGCATGTGGAGAGAGAAAGAGAGTTGTCAGAAACTCAGGTTTCAGAACATTCTTCTATTTTGGTGGCTATACAACCCTGCTGCACAGCAGAATCACCTGGAGAACTTAGACAATTGTCTAAGTTCTAACACTAGAAATTCTGACTTAATAGAGCTGAGATTGGGTATGAAGATTGGTATTTTAAAAAATGAACCCTAGAGATTCTAATGTGTAACCAGTGCATAGAATTACTGCTTTAGACAGAGCCAGCGGAGGTAGAGGGCTCAGGTAAAGAATATGACAAGCACCACTAAGATTGTACCCATGAAGCAAAAGAGAAATGATCAGTCTCCTGTATAAAAAACCACATCAGATGAAAGGGTCAGATCAGGGTTGGAGAAGAAAAGAGGAGAGAAGAGAGACATCTAGGTCCTGTGGTCTTCTTGGGTGCTGGTCACAGAGTCCACTGTTTTGGGTAAAGATGAAGTCGAAGCTGAAGCCGCTTCCAGGCTCTTCTGAGTCCAGGGTTATCCTGAATCAGTAGAATTGAATGACTGGCAGGGTAGGCAGCCATGATGATCTGGCACAAAATATTCCACAGACTGTAGATGTCAAAGATGTTGGACAGGTAGATAAACAGAGCAACTGCATTGAAAATGTAGAGAATGAGAAAGTAGCTGGTGGCTTTGATGGCCCCCATGTGAGCCTCCATACTGGGGTCCCTGGACCCTGTGGCATTGCTTCCCATGTATAGGGTGTGTCTCTTGAGAGAGAGGATCAGCAGGGTGGCTGCCAGGATGAACATGATCAGAGGAACCACAATCCCCAGGTTATAGAAAAAAGCCAGGCTGACCACATTGGTCTCAGAGAAGTACTTTTTCTTAGTGGAGTTGAAGGAATGCATAGGGAAAGAATTGTTACAATACATAGTGCAGATGTTGATGCAGAACATGCTGTGACTGAAGGAAATAAACACGGACAGCCATAGAAGCCAGGGCATCAATCCAGAAATTCTCCACCTCAACTTGAGGAAAAGTGGGTAGGAGAAATTGGCAATCTTCACAAAGTAGAAGAAACTAAGCCAGGCAGCAAACCACAGGGTACAAAAATTTAAGAATATAAAACTTATTTTGAATGTATAATATACAGCATCTTCATAATAAAAACTTAGGAAGTTTGAGCTGATGGTAATTTCCAACATCATGAAGCTTTGGAGAGCTATTCTGGATATACACAGGAAAACCAGGATCCTGCCACTTGTGGAAACTGCCTTATTTTGAACCCATTCAGCTGCATGTATAGCTGTGATGAATCCATTTGCAATGATACCGATGAGGTATTCAGCAAGTAAAACTGCTAACAGTAAGGTGATGAGAAATGGTGACAATTTACTTTCTGGGGGATCGCAGAGTTTAGTCATCCTGAGCTGTTGCTTCTCTTTGGTGTCTGGAGGAAAATATCTCCCTAGTGTTTGGTTGGCAGATTCTTGATAACTCCCAGTATTCATGTCATAGGAGGAAGCAGTTGATGCATCATTTCCAAATTCACTCCATTTGTTTATTTCAGAATCCTTAGCTCTACATCTAGAGATGCAAATGTTGGAAGGATTTTGTTTCTAATCCTCTCCCTATTTTTGAACATGTTGGTATTCGTTCAATAATGAGGCCCAGGGAAGTGCTTGAGTACACTCTCTTTAAAAGCAGCTAACATGGTACTGAGGTCCATGTCCTTTGGTAGCTTCAGTTAATCTGAACATTGGTTGACTGAGTCATCATTTAACTTAGTTTCACCTTGTGACTGCAGAAAATGATTGAAAATAGTAACTGCTACACACACACACACACACACACACACACACACACACACGCACACAAATGCACTTTGTATTTTGTGCTAGGAAATGTTCAAGTGATTTATTTATAATTACTACATTTAAACTTCACAACAGCCTTATGAGCATGGCATGTACTTTTATTACCTCCGTTTTGCAGATGAAGAAACTGAGGCATACAGAGGTTAAATAACTTGGCCAACGTCACACAACTAGAAAGTGATAGAACTGGGATTGAAACCCAAGTCACGTGGTCCTAGAGTTCCTCTCCTTACCCACTATGTTATGCTACCTCAACCTGTGGATTCTTTTGTGTGCTTAAGACTAAATGCAGGGTTGATTCGACTGTGATATTTTTTTCCTGGTAGCCTTTTATGTCCTCACCCTTTAAAGAAAAATCAGTAAAGCAAGAAGACACTAATTTTCAAGAGATAGGACTCTCTTTTCAAAGTAAATTACTTGAGAGGTAATAAATTTAATTATACCTAAATGATCATACACAGGATCATACACACACACACACACACACACACTCTCTCTCTCTCTCTCTCTCTCTCTCTCTCTCTCTCTCTCTCACCTTTCATTTTAAGCAAAACTAGGAAAATAAGAGTTGAAGGAAAAACTCCCTAAGGTAAGCTAATGAACCTGAGAGTAAAAGCAATGCTCCAATTCATCTAATTTTGGAATATTAAGACCAAAAGAAAGGCAAAAAGTATCACTTTTATCTTAGGGAAGTTTTTTCTGATTTTAAAACATCAGCATTGGACACATAATGATAAAATGGACTTTTCATTTCAGAGTAAATTAATTTTTATGAATGTATATAACTCTGAAATAATGATGAAGTAATTCTAAGGTTGACAGGTGAGAAGTCTCAGAAAATCTCTACATTTGGTTTTTACTTAAAGCTTTTTAAAAACAAAGCAAGAACTTTTAAAAGTTTTCTGGCTTGATTAATGATTTTAGGTGAGTGGTTATGAATTTTAGCATCTCATTTGAAAATCTGTATTCCTGAACAAATATTTCCCTTGAATACAGCATAAAAGGTAACTGCTTCTCTCTGCTTGTTTCTACCCATTTGCACAAGCAGGCCTGTAGTATCTCAGGACCTTCAGTTTGGTTTTAAAGACGATTTTTTTTGCCACTGACTTTCTCCGACTTCTGCTGATCCAGGCTTCCCAGAGTGTGAGGAGAAACAGTACATGGTCCCTTAAGAGGCTGTTTCGTCCCTCCTCATTTGATTTGCTTATCCTTGTATCCCACTCCCAGCTCCTAGCCTGTGCCTGACACACAGGAGGCAGTGCATAATGCTGGGTTAATGAATGGCCTTATGAAGACCATCAGCTCAGAGAAGCTCTTTATGAGAGACATGAGGAGAAACGGCTGTTCCGCCTCTCCTCAGATTTGAAAATCTGCAGATCCTATGCCTAAATTGAGGGTCAGAGTATAAACAGTGAGGATGAGTGAGAACACAGCAGACTGTGGAGAACGTCTATGTAAGAAACACTCGTGGGCGACAGAGAGGACAAAGGAAGGGGAAGCAGAGACAGAGCAGCAGGATGAGAAAGAGCTCAGACAGGGTCTGGCTTCACAGTGTGGGGTGCTGCAGAGGCCGTGGGCAGGAGCTGGGGCCACAAACACCAAAGGCATTGCAGAAGACGTTCTGCTTGCCACAGCTTATGAAAGAGGTGCTTCCTGCAATGGAAAGTTTCATTCATGGAAATTTCCAGGGACAATCTGAGGGGGGATGAAATAACCTTTCTGGGTGAAAAGATGATCTTCTTAAAGTAACACTGTTGGACCAGTTCCTAAATGGCACATCCAATTTCCTAAATACATGTCGGATAGATTCAAGTGGGTGTTTCTAATATTAGGTTGGTGCACAAGTAATTGCAGTTTTTGTCATTACTTAAAAAGCGAAAACCACAATTGCTTGTGCACCAACCTAATAATTAAGGAAAGCTCATGAAGAAAATTCTGACCCATTAAGGACATAGGGAATAGCTTTTAAAAGTCCAGTTTATTTTGGTTATATTTTTAACTTATTATTGTGAAATAACTTTTGACATAGCGATGAGTTGTAAAGATAATACAGAGAATTTTCATACACCCTTCACTCCGCTTCCACTAATTTTTACATCTTACATAATCATGGTGCAATGATCAAAAGTAGGAAACCGGCATTGTTACAATACTATCAGCTCAACTTTTGACTTCGTTTGGATTTTTCTAGTTTTTCCACTAATGTCCTTTCTTCTGTTTCAAGAGCCAGTCCAGGACACCACGTGTAATTAATCATTGTTTCTTTCGTCTCTTTCAATTGGAAACAAATTCTTGGTCTTTTCTTTTCTTTTATGACATTGACAGTTTTGAAGAGTCCTGGTCAGGTATTTTACAGTATTCCTTGATTTAGATTTGTCTTACGTTTTCTCATAATTAGACTAGGTTAATGGATTTTGGGAAGAATACCACAGAGATGATGTGCCCCTCTGACTTCAGGGACATGTGATGTCAATGACTTTTACTGGTGATGTTAACATAATCACTTAGTTAAGGTGATATCTGACAGGTCTCTCCACCATAAAGTTACTCTTTTTTTTTCCTTTTATACTCTATCAATTATAAGTAAGTCTGGCCCCACACTCAGTGGGGGAGATGAATGAAACTTCACCTGCCAGAGGAGAACTCTTGATGAATTTGTGGACATATTTTAATTACCACCACAGAAGGATTCTGTAGGAGATACTTTGAAGCTATGCAAATATCTTGTTTTTCTTAAAACTCTTGTCCACTAATTTGAGTATTCATGAGGGCATGCTGCCTGCAGCAATTAACGTTAGGGTGGCATTATAATTTTTTGTTTTCCTCTTTCCCATCACCTTTATTAATTAGAATTCTTCTTTAAGAAAGAATTGTTCCTTCTCTCCCATTTATTTACTTCATCAAGCATTTATTTGTGTTCCTGTGCACTCGCTGATTTTTATGTTAAATTTTGTATTTCTGTCACACTCCAATACTGTTATTATTTTTTACTCAACCTGCTGAAGTTTTGGCAATTGGGAACTGTTTCAGATTGGTTCTTATGTCTTTTAAATATGACTCCATTTTTTTTTCATAAGAACTTCCTAAGTTTCTGGCAACATGGTATGTTCCAAACTCACATTTTTCCCACCCCAACATTGGAATTAACCATTTATTCAAGGAGTCTTAATTCTTTTATTGGAGAATGGCATTTGCACACCAGGATCTAGGTATTTAACTTTGTAAGAAACTACCAAACTGTTTTCTAGAGCAGTTTATGCTATTACCAGCCATGTATGAGAGTTTTCCAGTTGCTTCACATTTTTACCAGCACTCGGTATTGTCAAATGTTTTTTAAAAATTTTTAATCATTTAAAAATTTGTAGTGGTATTTCTTTGTAATTTTAATTTGCATTTCCCTAATGACTAGTGATGTTGAGCATCTGTTCATATGCTTGTTGTGATGGTTAACACTGGGTGTCAACTTGATTGGATTGAAGGATACAAAGTATTGATCCTGGGTGTGTCTATGAGGGTGTTGCCAAAGGAAATTAACATTTGAGCCAGTGGGCTGGGAAAGGCAGACCCACCCTTAATCTGGTGGGCATCATCTAATCAGCTGCCAGCAAATATGAAGCAGACAGAAAAATGTAAAAAAGAGAGACTGGCTTAGCCTCCATCTTTCTCCTGTGCTGGATGCTTCCTGCCCTGAAATACTGGACTCCGAGTTCTTCAGTTTTGGAACCTGGACTGGCTCTCCTTGCTCCTCAGCTTCCAGATGGCCTATTGTAGGACCTAGTGATGGTGTGAGTTAACACTTCATAAACTCACCTTTAAATATGCATATATAGAGATGTACACACATATGTATATATGTATGACATATCCTTCCAGTCTCTTAATGTTTTTCACAGAATACAAGTTTTAAATTTTGGTAAAATTCAATTTATCAATTTTTCTTTTGTGGATTGTGCTTTTGGTATTTGGTCATAAAAATGTGCCAGACCCAAAGCTATACATGTTTTCTTTGAGAAGTTATATAATTTTAGCTTTCATATTTATGTTGATGATCTATTTAGAATTAATTTTTGTGTAAGATATGAGGAATGTGTCCAGATTGGGTGTTTTTAATTTTTAGTATATGAATATCCAATTGTTCCACAACATTTGTTGTCAAAAGCATCCTTTCTCCATTACATTGACTTGCATCTCTTGTCAAGTATCAGTTGACTATGTTTGTGTGGGTCTATCTCTCCACTGTCTCTTCTGTTTTATCTATCTATCTATCTATCCATCCTTTTGTAAAAAACACACCATTTAATTATTGTAATGTTATAATAAGTCTTGAAGTCAGTGTGAATCCTCCAATTTGCTTCATGCTTTTCAGAGTTGTTTTGCTGTGAGTGGAGCCTCTGGAAAAATGAGCAAATTCTTTTCAGCAATAACTGTGGTTAATTTTAAGATTGTTTTTCTTTAATTTTCTACAGTTTTTCTACTATGAATGTAGTTTGGACTTTATTATTATTATTATTTAATATGTTTTGCTTGGCATTCAGAAGGGGCTCTAGATATAACATTGTCTATATTTTTTTAAATGGAAAAACTTTCAGTAATTGTATCTTTTTCCTTCTTTTTTCTTTTTCGACATGGAGTCTTGCTCTGTTACCCAGGCTGGAGTGCAGTGGTGAGATCTCTGCTCACTGAAAACTCTGCCTCCTGGGTTCAACTGATTCTCTTGCCTCAGCCCCAGCCTCCCAAGTAGCTGGGATTACAGGTGCACGCCCATGCCTGGCTAATTTTTGTATTTTTAGTAGAAACAGTGTTTTACCATGTTGACCAATCTGGTCTCAAACTCCTGACCTCAAGTGATCCACTCACCTTGGCCTCCCAAAGTGTTGGGCGTGAGCCACTGCACCTGGCGCAGCAGTTATATCTTTACATACTGCTTCTCAGACTTTTCTTCCATTCTCTTTACCTGGAATTACAGTTAGACTCAGTTTTTCTTAACTGTTTTTGCAAGTTTTTAATATTTTTGTCTCTGTATTTTATATTCTGAAGGTACCCATGTAATTTACCATGCAAATGAAATACTTTTGAGAGTAAAAAGAGTGCAAGAATAATTAAAATTATATAATTATTTAAAATACACATTTATTGGCTAAAATTGCTTTTATTACTTGTTGGTAGTCTGATAAAGTAGATCTATTCTAAAAGCATTCTATAAAAACTTTCTAAAAACTATATATCCTGCCCTCTAAAGCAAAAAAAAAAAAAAAAAAGAACTTCTTTGTATTCACTGAACATTAAAAATAAGTAGACAATATTTTTATTATATATTAATGTATTTTTAAATTTAAAATTAAAAAGAACATTTTAAACAGGGTTTTGCTCTGTGCCTAGGCTGGAGTGCAGTGGCGTGATCTTGGCTCACTACAACCATCACCTCTTGGGATCAAGTGGCTCTCCCACCTCAGCCCGGTAACTGGCACTACAGGCGTACATCAGCATGCCCGGCTAATTTCTGTATTTTTTATAGGAATGAGGTCTCCCTATGTTACCCAGGCTGGTCTCAAACTCCTGGGCTCAAGCAGTCTTTCTGCCTTGGCTTCCCAAAGTACTGAGATTACAGGAATAAGTCACCATGCCTGGCCTTTATTAATGTACTTTAATGAGCTTTTTAGTTATATTTATTTCTGATACCATGTCATTGATATTTTTTCTGAATAATGTATTTTTAAAAAATACCTGTTTTGATTGCTCTTATTTTTATGAAATTGCCTACAGTATTCCTTTAAGTTGCATTTTATGGTTAACACATTTGAAATTATTGACACCTCAATGGACTCTTCTCTGATATTGAGAAAATAGTTCTTTATAGGTTGAGATAACTAGTGTGTGCTAAGTTTAAGTTCTGCTACGTGGAGGCTATTCTCAATTGTAACTTTTTAAAAACTGAATTATGTAAATATTTTAGCTTCCATTCAGAAAACCTTTCTTTAAAATATTTTATGACAAAAATAATCAAATATATTTTCTCTATTAGTGATTCCTTTAAATGTTTTGCCAGATCGAAATTGTGCAAAGCCTAGTCTTCAATTTAACTTTATTATAACAGAATATCTATTTATCCAATCAAAAATAGTAACTACACCCAAATGTTCTTTCCAGAAAAATGAGATATTCTAGCATAATTTTTAAATTTTTAAATTTATCTTCTCCATCACTGAGCATGCATGGCTTAATTTGTTTAGTTTCTTTCTTACTTCTATAGGGATAAATGTTATTATTCAGTGTCTTCCCATTTGTAAGTTGTGTTTTAATCATTGTGATTTTCTCAAAGCTTTAAAACCTGAAGCATTTTTGCTCCATTTGTTTAATACTTTGATTATATATTTCCCCCTAATTTTCCACAAAAGCAATCAAAATTTAGAGAAATTGTTTATGGAAACATTCAATATAATTGTAAGAAATTTTGGTTCATTTACAAAGTACTTCTTCAAAGACTCAAAACATATGTAAAGAATGATTGATGAGAGGGAGCAAAAAGAGAGAATGCATGTATTGCTATGCTGAAGTGTTTTTAGTATTCAAGATGAAATTCATCATATAAGCTTAGTAGGTCAGTTATTCTGTCTACATAAAAAAGTTTGCAAAGTTTATCAATTATAGCTTGTGTTTTGATTGATAAAGTATCTCTGATTGCTTGAATATTTTTATTTATGTTTGTACCACAAAAGATTTCAATTGTTTTTATATTTCACAGATTTCTTAATTTAGTAAGACCCTAAGTTTTTACTGTGACACTGTGCCCCACTAAAACTTGTGTTTGTAACTAACTGCAAAACAAATAATTTAAAATTTTACTTTTTAAATGAGTTTCAATAGTACATACTAAAAGGTCAGATATTTCATCTTTAACAGAAATAACTTTTTTTTTTTTTTTTGAGACAGAGCCTCACTCTGTCACCCAGCCTGGAGTGCAGTGGCACAATCTTGGCCCACTGCAGCCTCCGCCTCCCAGGTTCAAGTGATTTTCCTGCCTCGGCCTCCTGAGTAGCTGGGATTACAGGTGTGTACCACCACACCCAGCTAATTGTATTTTTAGTAAAGGTGGGATGTCACCATGTTGGTGAGGCTGGTCTTGAACACTTGACCTCAGGTGATCCACCTGCCTTGGCCTCCTAAAATGTTGAGATTACAGGCGTGAGCCACTGCACTTGGTTAGAAAGAACTTTTTTTTTTTTCCTTTGGGACGGAGTTTCGCTCTTGTTACCCAGGCTGGAGTGCAATGGCGCGATCTCGGCTCACCGCAATCTCCACCTCCTGGGTTCAGGCAATTCTCCTGCCTCACCCTCCTGAGTAGCTGGGATTACAGGCATGCGTCACCATGCCCAGCTAATTTTTTGTACTTTTAGTAGAGACGGGGTTTCACCCTGTTGACCAGGATGGTCTCGATCTCTTGACCTCGTGATCCACCTGCCTCGGCCTCCCAAAGTGCTGGGATTACAGGCTTGAGCCACCGTGCCCGGCCAGAAAGAACTTTTAAAAGCTTTACTTTTACTTCGTGTGTTGGATGAACACAATCTAACCATTATTTGAATTAACTCATTTTTCTATTTGAAAGACTGGTAAAATTGATATAAAATTGACATCATGTAATTGGGAATTTTTTCTTCTACTGATGGATTAACATATTAGTAGGTTTCAGTTCCTTTTTTGTACAGGCACAAAAAAATCTTGGAATTAAAAATGTATACCTTGGAATTATATTTCTTTCTTTCCCATTTAGAAGTCTTTTATTTCTTGCCTAATTGCTCCATCTAGGACTTTCAATACTATGTTTAAAGAAGTGGTAAAGTGTACATCTTTGTCTTGTTCCTGATCTTAGAGAGAAAGCTTTTAGTTTTCCATCATTGAGGATGATGTTAGTTGTGGGCTTGTCATATATGGACCAGAGGGGAGGGGAGGGAGGGGGTGGGCATCAGGAAACAGAAGGAAGCGAGGGGGACTCCCCTCTCAATAGCCATTATGATAGATGGTAAATGTCAACAAACATATTGTGCAAGTTACATGTTCATCATTAACTTCCTTGAAAAATGAAAATTCACTAGTTAATTTTCATTATCATACATTTTGTTTTCTGGAGCTCATTATGCCAAAAACTTGATTGAAAAAAAAAAGTCAAATAATAAAATAAGTAGTTGTAGACTTACGCCTTACAAAAAATGACAAATTATCATCACAGGAACAGTCAGACCTCTCTTTATATCTGTTCTGTGATGGGACTGCTCAACCTCTATTTCCTACTTACTTTTCCTGTACAGCTAAGCTATAATTTCTCATTTTCCCCCACTGTTCTCTTCAATTAGTGGTCTGAAGGTTTCATGGAGTTCTCAGGTCATAGCAAGAGCCATGACAGGGCTGCTGAGTGGGACTGGCCCTGGCAGCAACGTTGTTTACTTTCGCATTACCATCTATGGCTGCAGTGAGATGGCTATCCTGAGCCACTTGCTTAGGAGTGAACTTTATTTTTGCAGCAAGTTCCCTGGATAGTGTCCTTCAAAAAGAGGTTTTAGCGTCCTTCTGTTCATAGAAACTATAGGGAACATCCAGCTGGGTTTTTAGGGGAGTAGCTCATATACTACTAGAAAAGACCTTGGCAGAAGTTGGAATACAAAATGAAAGTGCTAAATCCTTCCTGTCATATTTTAACGGAGCAGACTAAAAATTAAAGTTAGAGGACAAATGCTAAATCTAGAGAGGGCATTGGAGCAAAAGGCATAGACTAATATACTTATGGGAAATTTCTCTGGCTCTAACAAAATTCTTTAACATTTTATTCTAATTTACAACCGTGTTCTTTATTGGGTCCATTTCACAGTTTATTCCTTTTATTTGTGTCTTTAAAACCTTCAGTGAATATCTTTTTCCCTTGCAAAATTTCCAATTGGTTATTTTTCCTGTTTATTTATTTTTATTTCTGCCCCTTTGAAAAATGTCTGCCTCTTTTAAGATTATACTATTAGTTTAACAGTAGCTCAGCATTAGGTTTCTATGTTGTGTCTTACAGTTTGGGTCTGGTGTTTCATCTTGAACCAGGGAGCCTCTCCGTTCTCCACAGTCACCCTCCTGTCTAGCAGTTTCACCGTGTTTCAGACCCTTCTTCCCGGTGCTGCGGTTTTCCAGTGAAGAGCCAGGGTTCTTGCCTAGGGCTGATATTGTTGGTATTGCAGATACTTTGTTTCTGTGAGTTGCAGCTCTTTCAGGTGTGTACATTTTTGATAAACACTTGACTCCTGCTTATATGTAGTTTTCTTTCAAAATGATGTCTTTTCATTTCTGACCCTAACACAAGACTAAAATTATAATGGGTTTTATAAAATTTTGATTTTCTTGCCAAGGACCATAAAAATGTGACCTTAGCTGAAATGCCTACACCAAAAGAAACATATCAAATGTCTTGTAACCATGTATTGCCGCTGATACCTGATTTGATGCAATAGTTTTCCTTTTCTTCTCTTCCTTCCTGGAGGAGTTGCTGTTGGGGCTCCGCTGTCTTTCCTTAGTAACCATCATTCTTGAACATGCCGAAACTTATTTTAGCTTGGGTTCCTCCAGGGACAGACTTTAAGCCCAAGATTTGAATAGAAGTATTTTTCAGTTTTTAGTTTTCTTTTTTAATACTCAGGGCAATATGATTTTAAAAAAATAAAGGTACATTATTAGGCCAGTTACCACAGTGGAACACTGAAGCTTCATCTTGAGGGGAATCTCTGGCAAGTGCTGTGAAATGTGTGACTCATAGTTCCCACACCTCAGAGGCAGAAAAGCCTGAGTTCATCCATATCAATTTTCCCATCCTTGGTTGAGGGCTATTCTTCAGGGTTTGTAGTGGCCCCATCCCCACCTACCATTCTAGTCTGCCGTTTGTGGGCAAAATGACCTTTCCTATCTCTGGTAGAAGTCTACCAGCACAGAGAGGCAGATACGGCAGGTTGAAATTGCTCAGAGGGCACAGGGATGGTAGTGTTCGAGGGATGGACAAGGGACTAACAATAGCTCTGACCTTATTTGCACACCTGTAACTCCAACCTTGGGGAATCTCTTGGAGTGCAAGACCATAGTTCTATCTTTGTTTCTATGAGATTGATATTTTAGTTACCTCCTGTAAGTGGACTCTTGCAGTGTTTGTTCTTCTGTGCCTGGCTTATTTCATTTAGTAAAATATTCTCCTGGTTCCGGGTTCATTCATGTTTTTGCATATGATAGTATTTCCTTCTTTATTTTTTTTGTTTTGTTGTTTTGCTTTTTGGAGATGGAATCTAACTCTGTCACCCGGGCTGGCGCGCAGTGGCATGATCTCGGCTCACTGCAACCACTGACTCCCGGGTTCAAGCAATTCTCCTGCTTCAGCCTCCAAAGTGGCTGGGATTACAGGTGTGCACCACCATGCCCAGCTAATTTTTTGTATTTTTAGTAGAGATGAAGTCTCTCCATATTGGCCAGCCTTGTCTTGAACTCCCGACCTCAGGTGATCTACCCATCTCAGCCTCCCAGAGTGCTGTAATTACAGGCATAAACCACCGTGCCTGGCCACTATTTCCTTCCTTTTTTAAGGCTGAGTAATATCCCATATGATATTCTTTATATATTTATATATATGAACATTGCATAATATTCTATATATATAAATTTATGACAAATAAAGAAATTGTTGAGAGTTTTATCATAATTTCTTTACCCATTTGTCCATTGGTTGTTTCTATATCCTAACTATTGTAAATAATCCTGTAGTGAACATGAAGTGCAGGTATCTCTTCAAGATTTTGATTTCACTTTTTTGGATACATATGCAGAAATGAGATTGCTGGATCATATGGTAGTTCTATTTTTATTTTAAGGAAGCTTCATGCTGTTTTTCATCTTTACAAATTTTACATTCTTACCAATAGTGTATAACATTCCAATATTACCTCCTCCCCCGCAGCACTTACCTTCCATTTTTTTTTATAATAGCCACTATCACAGATGTGAAATGCCATCTCATTGTGGTTTTGATTTGCATTTCCCTGATGATTAGTTATGTTGAACACCTTTTTATATGCCTGTTAGCCATTCGTATGTCTCCTTTGGAGAAATAGCAATTCAAATATTTTCTTCATTTGTAATTATTATTTGTTTATTTACTTACTGCTATTGAGATGTAGGAGTTTTTTATTTTTATTTTTGGATATTAAACCCTTATCAGACATATGATTTGCAACTACTTTATCCCATCCCACAGGTCGCCTTTCACTTCTATTGACTGTTTCCTTTGCTGTGCAGAAGTTTATAGTTTGATAGAAACCCTCAACAAACTGGGTACAGGAGAATTTTTCCTCAACATAATGAAGGTCATATATGACAAACCAGCAGCTACTATTATACACGGGGGTGAAAAACAGAGAACCTTTCCTCTAAGATCAACATGAGTTTTGTGTCCCCAGCCAAATCTCATGTTGAATTAGAGGAGGAACCTGGTGGGAGGTGACTGGACTATGGGTGGGGATCTCTCCCTTGCTGTTCTCCTGATAGTGAGTGAGTTCTCATGAGATCTGATGGCTTAAAGTGTATAGCACTTCTCCCCTCACTGTTTCTCCTGCCACCATAAGAAGAAGGTCCTTGCTTCCCCTTTTCCTTCTGCCATGATTGTAAGTTTCCTGAGACCCACTCCAGCCAAGTCGTTTTCTGTTAAGCCTGCAGAACAGTGAGCCAATTAAACATATTTTCTTCATAAATTACTCAGTCTCAGATAGTTCTCTACAGCAATGTGAAAATGGACTAATACAGTACTGGAAGTTCTAACCACATCAATTAGGCAAGAAAAAGAAATACAAGGCATTTAAATCAAATCACAAGGCATTCAAATGAAATCAGAAAGGAAGAAGTAAAAGTATTTTTTTCATAGGTGACATGATACCATATGTAGAAAATCCCAAAGACACTACCAAAAAACTTAGAATGAATAAATTCATTAAACTTACAGGATACAAAATTGACGTATGAAAATTTGTTGAGTTTTTATATACTAACAATGAACCATCTGAAAAGGAAATTAAGAAAACAAGTCCACTTACAAAAGCATCAAAGGTAGTAAAATAGAAATAAACCAAACCAAGAAGGCAAAGGATATATATACACACATTAAAACATTGATGAATAAAACTAAAGAAGATACAAATAAATGGAAAAATATCCTGTGTTCATGGATTGGAAAGCTTAATGTTGTGAAAATATCCATACCATCCAAAGCAATATATGGATTCAATGCTATCCTCATTCAATCCCAATGGCACTTTTAATAAAAATAGAGAAATGATCTAAAAATTTATATGAAACCACAAAAGACCCCAAATAGCCAAAGTGCTCTTGAGAAAGAACAAAGTTGGAGGCATCATACTTTGTGATTTCAAAATATATTACAAAGCTACAGTAATTTAAACAATATGATATTGACATAAACACATACACATAGACCAATGTAACAGGATAGAGAACCCAGAAATAAACCTACTCATGTATGGTCAACTGATCTTTGACATGGATACCAAGTATACATAATGGATAAAGGATACTCTCTTCAACACATTGTGTTGTGAAAATTGAATATTCACATGCAAAAGAATAAAGCTGAAATATTATCTTACAGCATACACAAAAACAAACTCAAAGTAGGTTAAAATAGATTGAAGATTTAAACATAAGACTTGAAACTATAGAACTCCTAGAAGAAAACACAGGGAAAATACTTCTCCATATTGGGATTAACAATGATTTCTTAGATATGACAACAAAAGCACAGCAACAAACATGAAAATAGGCAAGCAAGAGTATATCAAACTAAAAAACTTTAACTTTGGATAGGTTGGAATGGGGTATTGGTAGTGTTTTATTAATACATGGATACTTATAATTAAAGATAATTATAAAGATTGAGACATTGTTTGACTGCTGTGAGTGGTCATGGAAACCCAGAAGAAATGACAGAGTCAGGTAAGTCAATGTTCAACTCAAAATACAGTTTTAATGTCAGAAGGTCTTCAACCAGTTTAAAAAGTTTCTCATCTCTTGCAATATTCAGTACACCTACAGAAAATGAGGGATGCTGAAAATCAGGCCTAAGATTTCATTATAATGGTGGCAGATTTTAAAAGGATTGAATTTACAGCCTTGGCAAAGATTCCTGTGACAAAGTTAGAACTCTTGTGAGGACTAAACGTATTCTAGGGCTTGGGACTGGGAAATTTGGATAGACACACATAAGAACATTGAATCCCCAGGTTCCCTGAACCTTTGAAGTTTGCTAGAAAAAAGCAAACTTCGTTTGCATAGAGATCATGCACAGATCTCATCTGAGATAATGTTTTGCTTTGTTCTTGAAATTTGCCCATGTTTCAACTCATTGATTTCAAAGAATCATTAGGGCCAAGTATCAGTGTGGTCCAAGAAAGGATGGACCGTCTCTGTAATGGAAAGGAAAAGATTACTCACCAAAGTGCTGGCTAACTTTTATCAACAGGAATGAGGTGAACATGCCTGGGAATGGATTTTGACTATTTTGAGTCACAGAAAACATGATATAAGATTAATTGGAAAGAATTTGTTGACACAGAGGTTGTATTAGTTATCTATTGCTGCATAATAAATTACCACAAATGTAGTGTCTTAAAAACATGCACACACATTTATTATCTTCAGTTTCTGGGGTCAGGAATTTTGGGCAGAGTTTAACTGGGTCCGCTGCTTCAGCATCTTTCACAAGCTATAATCCAGGTGTTAGCCAGGGATGTGCTCTTGCTGAAGGCTTAATTATGGAATGGCGTGTTCCCAAGCTCACATGGTTGTTGGCAGCATTCAGTTCCCTGTGGGTTTTGGACTGAGGGCCTTAGTTCCTTGCTAGCTGTTGGTCAAAGGCCACCTTCAATTTCTTGCCATCTGGGTCTTCTCAGAATGGCAGCTTGCTTCATCAAACCTAGCAAGGGAGAGAGTCTATGAGAAAGCAAAAGTAACCATCTTATGTAATCACATAAGAACATTTCATCATTTTTGCCGAATTCTATCAGTTGGAAGCAAGCAAGTCATATTAATAGTTTCAGGCTACTCTCAAGAAGGAGATTACAGAGTGGCATGAACACCAGGAGGCAGAGATCATTAGGAATCTTGGAAGCTGCTGACCACAGAGACACTCTCCCTTTGTCCACGATTTAAGTTCTTGACAAAGGATGCCTGGAGCCCCTTTGATATTCCTGTGGAGTGACTTTATGAAGTTTGGAAATATTGTGAACTAAGGAAAATTATGTGGAGAGGCTCAAACTGTTTTGTCAGAGTACTAAGGAAGGATTCAAGATAATGAGGTGTGCAAGTAAGAATGGATGTATTATATAAGGCCAGAAAACCAACCGGGTGGCTCTATTACCTGAGAGATCCCAGATTATGTAGACTTCAGTAGTTCAGCTAGGAATGTACTGGTGAGCGAGCCCCTGGAATTGCTGAGAATTTTGGCGGTCACTGTCCTGTTTAGGTCAGAGTTGGGCAGGCAATGCCTCTCTGAAGTAGGGTTCCTATGCATCAATGGGGATTATAGGATACAGAGCCAGTGGAGGCCTACTATTGCCACTACAGTGTTAGAGGCAAAAGGGGGGCATAGTTACCATGACAGCAATTACAAAAGAGCCAAAATAGGCAGCAGTCACAAAATAGGCAAAAACTGCAAAACAGCAAAAACAAGCGAAAATTACAATCTGAAGGTCTTGGCCCACAGGGATATTTGGTGATGGCTAATAGACCATGATGTTCCTAGGAGAAATGTAAATGGAAAGGCAATAATGAAATGTATGACTTAAATATACAAAAGATTCAAGATTGATTGAGCAGAAAGCTGATATTGGCAAATATAGAGAAAAGTCACAATTTTTCACCTACTTTCCAGACCAGAGTTAGTTTTCAGAAGCATGATCTATTATTTATTTATTAGATGGAGTCTCACTCTGTTGCCCAGACTGGAGTGCAGTCGCATGATCTCGGCTCACTGCAATCTCTGCCTCCTGGGTCCAAGTGATTCTCCTGCAATAGCCTCCCAAGTAGCTGGGATTACAGGCATGTGCCACCACACCCTGGCTAACTTTTGTCTTTTTAGTAGAGACAGGGTTTCACCATGTTGGCCAGCCTGGTCTTGAACTCCTGACCTTTGTGATCCACCTGCCTCGGCCTCCCAAAGTGCTGGGATTACAGGCATGAGCCACTGTGCCCTACCACATGGGGTATTTATTAAAGGGGAGACCATGGAGTAACACAGCATATGTTTATAGTACGTGAAAAGACTCCTTTTATCTTTCTCCAAAGAGACTTATGGCCATTTACTAGGAAAACTGCATCTGGGAATGAGACACTCCCAATTGTGTGTGTGTGTGTGTGTGTGTGTGTGTGTGTGTGTGTGTGTGTGTGAGAGAGAGAGAGAGAGAGAGAGAGAGAGAGAGAGAGAGATATTAGATATGGTTCTCAGCTGACACCAAAATTTCATTAAGGCCTCAATGGTAGAGTAGAGTTAATGGAAGCCAAGTGATAAATGGGTAGCAGTCTAAGTCCGTTTCACAGCGAGTACATTTTTTTCTCATCCTGTGGTCATTTCTCTGGCACCTGAATGAATAACTTAGAAGAATATAATCCACAGATGCAGAACTTTCATATCCATTCCCTGACATGTGGAGCAAGCACTATTATAATTGGAAAGGCCAAATGGAGCCCTGTGAATTTGCATCCTGCAGGTAAGAGAGTAAGTCACAATTCCTCCTACTGGAATGATAGCGATAAGTGCTACTCTTAAACAATTAAAGGATGCACATGCGGTGGTCTGCTTTATAGCTCCGTTATTTCAGCCATCTGTCTCACGCAAAATTAAATAGATGAAAACAGACCATGGGGTGCTACTGTAAACTATTTTAAAAAGCTCCACTGACAGCTGCTGTGGTCTGATGTGATATCTTTACAAAAACAATCAACACAGTCTCTGGTATTTGGCATGCAGCTATTAAATCTGATGAATGCTATTTTTTTCAATTCCCACCAGAAAAAAAACATGAGTAGTTTACATTCACCTACATGGACAGTCATATGCATTCACAGTTCTACCTTGAGACCACATTTAACTTTGTAATAATATGGGTCCCTTGATCCTCCTGACATCCACAGGACAGAATCCTGGTTCATACATTGATGATACTGTGTAGTTGGATCTGAGGAGCAGGAAGTGGCAAGTACTCTAGATATCCTAGCAAGACACATGCACAGTGAAAATATTTAAGGGCCTACCACATCAGTGAAGTTTTTAAAGCTCAGCACCTTGAACAACCTGTCACTAAAAAGGAGGCACAGTGCTTGGGAGATCTTAAATTTCGGAGGCAGCATTTACTGTACTTGTCAATGATATATTCAGTTGCTTTAGTGGCTCACTCACAGATACCAGTTTGGAGTGGTATTTAGAGAAAAAAAAAGCTCTGGAACAGGTTCAAACTTTGATTTAAGCTGTCCTTTATTTTGGCCATATCACCTGGCTGATCCTATGGAGCTACAGAGATTCATGGTTAATGATGCTGAGCATAGTCTCTAGTAAGTCCCAGGGAGAGAGAGAGATGCTGGGTAGACCAATAGGTTTCTGAAACAAGGCCATGCTGTCTGCAGCAGAGAACTCTTTTTATTTTGTTTATTTATTTATGGATATTTAAAGATTTAGAAGATTATCAACTTTATTTGAATCATAAGTCAAACACACACACACACACACACACACACACACACACACACACCCCACCAAACAATCTGAGAAATCTGAACATTGACGGGATATTTAATGACAATAGAAATGATTATTAAAGATGTGATAATAGAATTGTAAATATGTTTTTATTCAATGGGTTTTTGGGGAATAGGTAGTGTTTGGTTACATGAATAAGTGCTGCTTTTTTTTTTTTTGAAATGAAGTCTCGCTCTGTTGCCAGGCTGGAGTCCAGTGGCGCGATCTCGGCTCACTGCCACCTCCGCCTCCCTGGTTCAAGTGATTCTTCTGCCTCAACCTCCTGAGTAGCTGGGACTACAGGAGTGTGCCACCATGCTCAGCTAATTTTTGTATTTTTAGTAGAGACAGGGTTTCGTCATGTTGGCCAGGATGTTCTCAATCTCTTGACCTTGTGATCTGCCCACCTTGGCCTCCCAAAGTGCTAGGATTACAGGCGTGAGCCACCACGCCCAAACATGAATAAGTTCTTTAGTGGTGATTTCTGAGATTTTGGTGCACCCATCACCTGAGCAGTGTACCCGTACCCAATGTGTAGTCTTTTATCATTCGCCCCCTTCCCACCCTTTCCACGAGTCCTCAAAGTCCGTTGTATCATTCTTATGCCTCTGCGTCCTCATATCTTAGCTCTTACTTATGAGTGAGAACAATGTTTGGTTTTTCATTCCTGAGTTACTTCACTTAGAATAATGGTCTCCAATTCCATCCAGCTTGCTGAAAATGCTGTTATTTCCTTCCTTTTATGGCTGAGTAGTATTCCATGGTGTGTGTGTGTGTGTGTGTGTGTGTGTGTGTGTGTGTGTGTATAACATTTTCATTATCCACTCGTTGATTGATGGGCATTTGAGTTGGTTCCATATTTTTGCAATTATGAATTGTGCTGCTGTAAACATGCATGTTCAAGTCACTTTTCGTATAATGACTTTTTTTCCTCTGGGTAGATACCTAGTAGTGGGATTGCTGAATCAAATGGTAGATCTACTTTAAGTTCTTTAAGGAATCTCCACCCTGTTTTCTATAGTGGTTGTACTAGTTTACATTCCCACCAGCAGTGTAAAAGTGAGAGAACTACTTTTTTTGGAAAAGGAGCACATGGCATGGCCATGGACTCTATAGAGACCCAATACCTCACCATGAAACATCAAGTGGCTACAGGGCCAGGACTGCCTATCATGACTTGTATTGACAGACCCACAAATTATAAATTTGAGTGGGTACATCACAAATACATCACGCAATGGGAATGGTGCAGTTGAGATTGGACCCAACCTAATCCAGAGGCCCTAAGTAACAGAAGACAGTGGTTCAATCTCCGTATGAACTACATCTGCAGAACTAACACTGCTCCTTTAGATTGTACCTACAGCCTCATAGGGGGTTCCTATGACTAGACTTTAGAGGGTCAAAACAAAAATGTGGTTCACAGATTGGCTTAATTTGTTGTGAGCCGATGGTGGACTATTACCACACTAAAACTTTACTCAAGAGGTACCCTAGAGGAGCATGACTTGGTGAAAATACTCTGGGGCAGAGCTACAAGCTGCACACCTGGTCGTAAACAGGATACCTGCACACTTGAAGCAGTGGGAGATCTCTTGGTTCTGTCTGGTCAGGAATCTGGTAGGAACAAGAATATTAATATTTGGCAAGGGAGGTCTGCAGAAGGCCAACTGAATGAACCTCTGGATGTGAACACAAGGTGTGTGGATCTTTGTGTCTCATGTTGGTGCTCATAAAATGTATCTGGAACAGAGGAGAGAGTAAACAATTAGGAACACAGGAGGACTGGTTCAGTGGATGTCCTTAGCTTCTCCAGTGCTTGTCTGATGGCTAATGAGGCAGCGATTTATACTATGCATGTACCCAATAGTAAGGATTCCCTCTCACAAAAAGAGAGTTAGGTATTACTGCTGCCGACCCTCCAGCAACAGAGATTAAGGCTGAGACCTCAACAGGGTACTATCTCTCAAGGAGATGAACCAAGTATTTTATAAAACAATGATTATATTGAATCCCTTTGACTCTAAAAAGGGCAGCAATTTATCTTCGCTAAGAATGATATATATTCTACCTGTAGATGTGTCTTTCCTGCCTACAGTATTTTGGACAGCTCCACTATCTGAAGGCTCACAGAATATCTGGTTTTTAGACATAGTATCTCATGTAATATCTTTATGGAACAAGAGAACCTTTTTCTTAAATGATAAAGTTGCTGTAATGGGCACATAATCAAGGAATCTGTTGTACTTTCATAACTCTACCATCAGGAAACTGCTGGCCTTATAGCATACTAGAAAAATCCCATAAATAAGTGGCTAGGGAGACTGCTTGGGGATCACACCCTTCAGGGTTATGATGATGTCTTTCAAGATGTGACACATATTTTGAAATAATGGTTATTAAATGTTTCTGTGTTCTTGATAGTTAAACTGTATTGGCCTAGAAATCCAGGGATGGAAAAGACCTTTCTTACCATCACTTTCAATTGTGGAGGTGCTGGGTCAAAAGGTCTGTACATAATTAATTTGACTAAGAAATGCCAGATTGTTCCACAATATGGACATAGGTGCAGCCATTTGGAGAACAACAGTGCTAATGGGTCTCCTGTCTCCTCATTCTCCGCAGACACTCGGTGTTATCTAGCTTTCTGAGTTTTCCCTTACTATAAGGAAAGACAAGGGCATGAACACGGGGAGGAGTGTGTCATGATTAGGAGCCCAGTATGCCTGAAATTCAATGAGTCTTTTTTTTTTTTTTAACCACCAGTTGAAAAGGAGCAGGTATAATCATTTTAGGACTTCTGGGTAGTTGACCTTTAAGGTCGCTGGGAGGGGCAGCTGCATATATATGGTGACAGTAGATGCTTTTGATAAGCCTCTTCTCCAGAGGTCTTCTTTGATACTGTCTCAGGAAGACATCACTTGGATTCTGAAAGCATTTGACTAGTATTTAGCACCTGTTTTTCTTCCGCCAATCAAATTATAAAAATTTTAATTAAACACTGAGTTTCGAAAGATGGAAGAAATCTGCTGAGGGGTTGCTGGGCTGTCTGGGTCTCAGCCTAGGCTGCTGCTTATTCTTCGCCTGGTTTCCGTACTGCTGGGGTGAGCCCCGCCTTTCCAATGGCGGGCTGTTTTGCTCTGCGGAGCCAGCTGTTCCCGGGTGGAGGATGCGTTAAAGGCGAAACTCTCCCTGGAGAGGGACTCAGGTTGTTGGATCTTGTCGGGGAGGGGCCTGTCTGGTCGTATCCCCCTCCCCGCTTTCAACTCTCCCTTCTGTGGGATGGGCAGTTCCTTTTCGCAAGCTTTCTCGGTATTAGTCCAAACCTCTGCCCTGGTCTGCGCTAACAAGACACCGGCCTGTGCTGTCACCCAGGTCTGTAACTCCGGGTGGTTCTCAGCAAGGCAGCGTTTCCCTGGTCTGTGTGCTGGCAAAATCTCGGAGTGAATTGCTGTATCTGATTCAGAGAACCAATGAGGTGATGCCCCCGCCCCCCATCCTCCGTGCCTGATACATCTTCCAGGTGGGGCATTGCGCCGCCTTGCCTCGGCTGGACGCCTTTGGGCTGCTTTTGCTACCTTTTTTGGGGTTAATCCCGCTGTTCAACCGGTCTCTTTAAAACAAAACGGGTACCTTGCTCGGAGACACCGGCCTGTGCTGTCACCCGGGTCTGTGACTCCGGGTGGTTATCAGCAAGGCAGCGTTTCCCTGGTCTGTGTTTCTGTCTCACTCAGTGGTAGCTGCACTCCGGAGAAGCTTCCTTTCGGCCAACTTCCCCTGAATCCGATTTTATTTTTTATGGCTGCACAGTATTCCATGGTGTCTATGCGCCACATTTTTTTTATCCAATCCGCCATCGATGGGCACTTAGTTGATTCCATGTCTTTAATATTGTGAATAGCATGGTGATGAACATACAAGTGCCCGTATCTTTTTGGTATAATGGTTTATTTTCCTTTGGGTATACACCCGGTAATGGGATTGCTGGATTGAAT
The DNA here is from genome assembly GCF_009761245.1 of Sapajus apella. NCBI lineage: Eukaryota > Metazoa > Chordata > Mammalia > Primates > Cebidae > Sapajus > Sapajus apella. The sequence goes on from NW_022436996.1 coordinate 14,596,203, forward strand.
GGTAGCTCAATTTTAAGTTCTTTGAGAAATCTTCAAACAGCTTTTCCAAGTGGCTGAACCAATTTACATTCCCATGAAAAGTGTATAACCATTCCCTTTTCTCTGCAGCTTTACCAGAATCTGCTTTTTTTTTTTTTTTTTTTTTTTTTTTTTTTTTTTTTTTTT
>NW_022436996.1:14596467-14667477 GCF_009761245.1 Sapajus apella
AATCTGCTTTTTTTTTTTTTTTTTTTTTTTTTTTTTTTACTTTTTAGTAGTAGCCATTTTGACTGGTGAAAGATGGTATCTCATTGTGGTTTCAATTTGTGTTTCTCTGTCCATCCTTGTTTTCATCCTCATTTGGATTGCTTTCCTCTCATTTCTTTTTTTTTTTCCTCTTCCTAATGAACTAAAGAGTCCTGAGCCTATGGTTAAAAGGCTTCACTCATTCATCTTTTTCATAACACCATTTCTTCAACTTCAAAATGGAATTGATAAAATGCACATTCCTAACAGAGTTGTTCTGAGATTCAAGGCTAATGTACGCAAAAGCATGTATAGGTGAAGCATTTGGCAAGATGTTAAACTATTTCACATATAATCAATGATGACGACCAACATTCTTTATTGCATTTCTCTTCTCTTTCCCACCGACCTTACCTCCAATTCTTCTTTACCTCCACATATTTATAGCTGTTGTTATTTGTAAGCATGAGTGTTAGCGAAATATTTCCTCTGGCTTTACAGATTCAGGCATTGTTATGCGCAGAAAAATCATGTTCTGTCTGGATATGGCAAAAGAGGGAGAAACTCAAAGTAAGGGAACGTCCAGGACAGGGTTGTCCTGGGAGGAAGGAATGGAAACAAGACGACAGAGGGAATAGTGGCTTGTAGGGAGTGAGGAGACACACAACTCAATGCTGTCACTCATAAGGATCTTCTATGCATGACTTGTGCCCATGGGCTCTGTATGTCCAGCCAAGACACCCCTATCTGATAGGAAGGGGAAATGGAGGCCAGAGGAAAAGAGGTCATATTCCTGGTGGACTGATGAGGGCAGGGAGCCAGATTGAGGCACTGCTTTTTCTTCATCATGGATACTCAGTTGACTCTCCACCATGCTGTTTGAAGCAGGAAGTGATTTGCTTGCATGGTCTACTTTAGCCTGAGATTCTCTCTCCTTTCCATTATTCTTTGGAATCATCCCCAAATCCATGAAAGTTGCTTTTCTTATGCTGGTATAACCAGTAGAAGGATAAGAAACTCTATGAGTCTGAGAAACATATCACATCAATGAAATAAAGTTTAATATGATGATCAACATAGTTCAACTTTGTTCAACTCACTAAGTAGAGGGGAACCTAAGTAGAGGTTTAGTCAACCTAAACCCAACACACATGCATTTTGTGTTACTGCATATATCCACCCCCACATCCTCTTTGCCTCTTTTCTCCTTAGAGAAACATCCAGGCTTGACAAGAACCCCTTCTTCACCAAAATCTCTATGGATCTATTTCCATCTACTAAATACTCCTTTCTCCACATTCTGTCTGCTACGTGTCCATGTCTCCTAAGGAGATCCTGGCTTGTTTCTGGATCTTAGTACTTAGCTTTTGTGAAGGGACATAGTCCCCTTTCGGTGTTCTTCTCTCCACTTAAGGAACTGGAATCTGACATTTGTTTTCCTCCTTCTTGGCAGATAATTATAGACCTGGAGACCTGCTTTGTCACATTTTTGCAAGGAGACCTTGCATTTAGGAACAAACCCAGGAAAAGATGGGGTCCGGGAGCATGTTTCTACTTTTCTTTGCATAGAGAAACCTGCTCAGGTCTTGTAGGTCCCAGCCCCAGTGTATGACACAGATGTTAATGAGATGGAGAGCACTGTTTCCAAGGAAACCAATTGTATGAGTTAGTGGTCAGCACAACCTTGCAAACCCAGTAAAGACCAGGGCCATGACTCCTCTCTTGCAGCTCAGGCACTGTATCCAAAACTTATCCTACAGCTATTGACCAAGCCCACACCTCTGCCCATGCTTCTGTTTTAGGAAAAAAGGGTGACAATGATAAACTCAGGATAGAAAAATGAATTAAAATACAAGTAATAGCAGGACAAGAGTGCAGTAACCCCCACAACAGGATTTGAATTGGAAAAGAGTGAGACTAAGATACATATACAGTGAGAATTGTCCCCTTTGGAGTGGCAAAATAATCTCTGTGGGCACAATATTGATTTTGGGGTTGGGAGATGGGTCCCCCAGGAAGATTTTCTGCAGCAAAGAGAAAGTGGTAGCTTGCTTGTCTTCCTGAGCTTTGCTGGTTCCCAGCCTAGCTGCTCCAGGCAAAGAACCAGGAGCAGGGCAACAAGACTGGGCTTGAACAGAATCTGAAGAGCATGCATGCTGGAGAAATTCGATGCCCAGAAAACTGTGCACCCGGGCACCCAAATCATTCTTCATAACTACAGCAAGAGGACATTGCAGCATTTGGGCAGGTCCACTCAGCCAAAGTCATCAGACCTTGAAACTTCCCTCATTACCACCATGAATTTTTTTTTTTGGAGAAATGTCAACATTCAGCTGGAATTTTAAATTGAAATGGAGTGAGGAAAGAATTAGTTCATTTTCCCTTTTGTAAGCAGGATCTTTTTCACTTCCATTTCCCAATTCTTGCTCTAGGTCTGTAGGATCTATGAAATATATATTCTTATCTTTTTGTCCTCCGGATGACATAGTGTCTTATCTTTCTACCAATGCCAGTTACTTTCATTCTAAAATTTACCCTAGTTGAGTGAATGACTTGACACTAATGTTCCTACTCAGCCTCACCTGGTTTGCATCTCTAGATACAATGAATCTTCTGTAAGAAATGACAGCTCTCTATAGGGTATAGAGTATGTTTTATGAGAATTCAAGCCACAGAAATACGAAAAAATCAGATGAGAAGAGGTGAGACCCGATATATTTGGTATCTATCTATTTTCCTTTTTTTTTGGTTTGTTTTGAGATGGAGTCTTGCTCTGTCACCCAGGCTGGAGTGCAGTGGCACCATCTTGGCTCACTGCAACCTCCACCTCCCAGGTTCAAGTGATTCTCCTGCATCAGCCTCTCAAGTAGCTGGGGCTACAGACCTCTGCCACCAGGCCCGGCTAATTTTTGTATTTTTTTTTTTTTTTTTTTTGAGATGGAGTTTCGCTCTTGTTACCCAGGCTGGAGTGCAATGGCGCGATCTCAGTTCACCGCAACCTCCGCCTCCTGGGTTCAGGCAATTCTCCTGCCTCAGCCTCCTGAGTAGCTGGGATTACAGGCACGCGCCACCATGCCCAGCTCATTTTTTGTATTTTTAGTAGAGACGGGGTTTCACCGTGTTGACCAGGATGGTTTCGATCTCTTGACCTCGTGATCCACCCGCCTCGGCCTCCCAAAGTGCTGGGATTACAGGCTTGAGCCACCGCACCTAGCCAGTATCTATTTCTTAGGATACTGTTAGTAAGCAAGACCTTTCTGTGTGTTGGCCCCTCTAGCAGAGCTTGGATTTAAATAATATGTGTAGGAGCTGCTATCGTGAAGCTTCAGGATAGCAGGAAAGGTCCTGTTGTCCCAGGTCTCTGTTTTTCTAGCTTCAGTTACTGCTCAGCCTGCTTATTCCTCCTGCGGGGAATTCAGATGTGGGGGCAGACATCAGACTCCATCTTTGAAGGACTTTGTGATCATCTCCAGTCATCTGCAGGAGAAGTTGTGGTCTTAAGAAGTTCTTAGAAAGTTAAGGCGACTAGAGAACCCATTGAAATGCCTAGCTAACATTCAAGTGGGAGAATCATGTCACATGGTGAGGTGAAATTCAAGAGTAGATGAGTTGAGACAGTTGAGAATGCTGTGCTTCCCTTCCAGAGAACTAGAGTACTAAAGTTCTAGTTTAAGTACAGTCCTTCCAGAGAACTGAAGTACTAAACCTAATGAGGACCTTGAGATGCCTTAAGGTGACACAAAGACCAGGTAGGGCTGCTTCCATCCATTCATTTTGAATTTTCTACAAGATTTACCATGGATTTAGAAGACTGGCTCCCAAATACTAGATACTATGCAGCAGGTCTTTTCTTACTTGGATTACTCTGCTATTCATCCCTCTGTTTTTCAAAACTCATTAAACTAGTTTCTCCTCTTCTTTCCTCCCTTCCTTCCTTCCATTCATTGCTTACATATTCAAAAATAGTATTATTATTTTTGAGATGGAGTCTTTCTCTGTCGCCTGGGCTGGAATGCAGTGGCGCAATGTTGGCTTATTGCAGCCTCTGCTTCCCAGGTTGATTGCCCTTCCTCAGCTTCCAGAGTAGCTGGGATTATGGGCACTCACTATCATGTCAGGCTAATTTTTATATTTTTAGTAGAGACAGATTTTCACCATGTTGGCCAGACTGGTCTACTGGTCTTGAACTCCTGACCTCAAGTGATACACCCACCTCAGCCTCCCAAAGTGTTGGGATTACAGGTGTGAGCCACCGCACCTGGCCAAAGTATTTTAAGAATATGCAATATATTCTCATGGTTCAAAAATCAAAATTATATAAAAGATAGACCTTAAAATGTAAAGATTAATCTCTGTTCCAGTTTACCCATCTCCATTCATAGTATCTATAGGGAACCACTCTTATTAGATTTTTGTGTATCCTCTTAGTGTTTCTTTACATCAGTGTACACTTATGCAATAATTATTATGGCCTTTAATTTCCATCACAAAATTTATCATATAATGTTCTATGCCTCACTAGTTTTATTTAACACTATGATTGAATTACTTTCGATTTAATACATCAGAGTGCTTTCAGTCTTTTTAAAGTCATGTGTATTTATTCAGTTGTGTATATGAACCAGAATTAATTTAAGCAGTTTTTTATTGGTAGACACTGACTCTTTCCAAACTTTTACTATTGCGAATAAGCTGTAATGAATAACCTTTTTAATAAATAATTTTGCATGCTCATAGGTTTATCTGTAGGATAAATTCCCAGAATTAGAATTGCTGTACTAAAGAGAAATATACTTGTAAATTTGATGGCTTTTGCCAGATTGGTCTTTGCAGTGTTATGCTAGTTTTGCACATGTTATGAGAAATGTTTGAAATGCCTGTTTTTCCACAGTCTCAGCAACAGAGAGCATTATATTTTTCGTGTGTGTGTCTTTTGTCAAGTTGGTGAAAAGCATTTCAGCATAGTTTAGATTTTCACAGTGCTTATTAAGAATGAAGTCGAGTATCTTCTCATATGCTTAGGTGATTTTTTTCTCTTTCAGTTAGACTTTTGGTTGTGCCCTCTCAAGCTGGCTTTAGAAATTTGTTCCAAGACAGAAATAACTGATTTCAAAGCAATATTTCAATATTCTTTAAATAAAACTTGCTAATATGGAAGTGATCAATTTTATTTTTTCAAATAAGATTGTTAATTATTTGGCCTATTTTATACATTCACAACATCTGTAAGATTTAAGAGTTTTAAATATTCGTAAATTAGATTCTCATAAATTATGCAAGGAATGAAGGAAAATGTGAAAACCAAGGAGTTCAAATATTGTATAAGTTAAAGTAAATAATAATTTAAGTACAGAATTTCCTTGAAGGTTATTTATATTTAAAGACATTTTTGTCTGTATTTTCACTGACATAAACTCTAGATTAGTTTCTTTTTGCAGCATTCTGAGGATATCATCCTATTTTTTCTGGCTCACATTGTTCCTGTGTTTCAAGTCAGTTATCAGTCTTATTGCTGACCATTTGAAAATAAAATGGTGCACACGATGTGATCTGTTAAATATAATTTTCTTTGCATTTATCATGGTTCAAGTTTGAGTCCTTCCTTATATTTGTGGTTTGATGTCTTTTGTAAGTTTTGGAAAATTCTAAGCCATTATATCTTCCAGTATTACTCCTTGTCCAATCATTGTCACTTCTTCTGAGACGCTTATTGCAAATATTTTATCCCTTTTCCAATTATCCCATATGTCTCTAACTCTATTTTCTGTGTTATTCATCTTTCTTTTCTTTGTAATTAACTGTGTAGTTCACTCCTTGGCTTTGTCTGAGTCACTATTAAAATTGTATATTGGGTTCTTAATTATTGTATTTTTCAGTTTTAGAATTTCTGATTCATTTTTGGGTTAACTTTGTTTTTTTATAAAATCAAATAACAAAATAATGTATAGAATACTATAACTTGAAAAATAGACATCATCTATGCCTTAATTCTAACAGATGATCACAGTAATTAATTTCTTACAAATCCTTCCAGAAGTTTCCCATCTATCTGTTTCTCTGGTTCTTGACCATTCACCCAGAAATGAAAGTCATCACTAATTATTTCTCCTATGACTCTACAGTAGTCATTGATTTATTCAATATTCTTTGCTCTATCTTTATCACTTTTATCTCTTGGATGAATAAAAATTAAGGTTTTCTCTCTCCTAGTAACCCTTTTGTATTTCAGTTTTTTTTTTTTTAATTTGTTTTCTTTTTTCCTGTATTTTGACTTTTTTTTTTTTTTTTTTGAGATAGAGTTTCACTCTTGTTGCCCAGGCTGGAGTGCAGTGGCCTGATCTTGGCTCCCTGCAATCTCTGCCTCCCAGGTTCAAGTGATTCTCCTCCCTCAGCTTCCCAAGTAGCTGGGATTACAGGTGTGTGCCACCATGCCCAGCTGATTTTTATATTTGTATTAGAGACGGGTTTCACTATGTTGGCCAGGTTGGTCTCGAATTCCTTACCTAAAGTGATCCTCCTGCCTTGGCTTCCCAAAGTGCTGGGATTACAGGTGTGAGCCATCGCACCCGGCACTGACATTGTTTTTTGTTTATACTGAACTCCTCAGTCTTCTTCCTTCCAGGCCTCTCCATATACAGATACCATTTCATGTTGCTCCCAACAAATGTAAACACATTTAATCATAGGAGTTACTTTTGAAAAACTTGATTTCTTTTCTAAATTTTCCCCATCACACCCACTAGTAAACTTAAACCTGAAATGGAAAATGTCTGGCTGAGAGGTATAGGAAGCAAATGATAATACAGGGTGAACTAGCTGTTATCCGTTCTGTAGCAGGACTATCAACCTTATAAAACTTAACCTTCCACTCAGCCTTAATTAATTCACATAATGAAGCAAAGCATTTATTGGGCAACTGTTACATTTGGGGAGCATTTTAAGGCTTTACCTGTTATTCTGCAGGATGAAAACATATCGACCAGGCAACCATGACGTAGTCTCTTATTTGGAACAAGGAAGAGTCAAAGTACTCAAGGTTTTTTTTTTTGTTTGTTGTTGTTGTTTGTTTGTTTGTTTTTACCACAATCTCCTGAGTAGCTAGAACTTCAAGTGTGTGCCACCATACCTGGCTGAATTGTTATTATTTATTTATATATTTTAAAATTTTTGTTTTTCTTTATTTCTTCTAAAGAAAGACAGGATACATGTACAGAATGTGCAAGTTTGTTACATAGGTATACATGCGCCATGGTGGTTTGCTGCACCTATGGACCCGTCCTTTAAATTCCCTTCTCTCACTGACCCAATGGACTCATCCTATAAATTCCCCATCTAATATGGTAGCCACTGGCTACATGTATCCATTGAGTTTCAGAAAGGAGGCTAGCCTGACTAAGTGTTTTGTAAGCATAAACCACCCGACAGATTTCAAAGACTTAGTAAGAATAAAACAATGTAAACTATTTCATTAAAAATTTTAAAAACATTAATAAGATCTTATAAATAAATTTAGGATATATTCAGCTAAATAAAATATATTATTAACTTAGTTTCACCTGTTTCCTTTTTCTTTTTTTTTTTTAAATGTGGCTATCAAAATTATATATGTAGCTTAAAATGTATTTCAATAAATATTTCTACTGAGCAGTCTACTCTAGGCAATCAAACATTCTGGGCTGGCCACGGGTGGCTCATGCTTGTAATTGCAGCACTTTGGGAGGTTAAAGCAGGGGGATCACTTCAGGACAGGAGTTTGAGACCACCTTAGGAAACGTAGTGAGACCCTCTTCCAATGTCTACAAAAAGTGTTTTTAAAAAAATTAGCTAGGTAGGGTGGTGCTTGCCTGTAGTCCAAACTACTCTGGAGGCTGAGGTGTGAGGATCACTTGAACCCAGGAGGTTGTGTCTGCAGTGAGCCGTTATCACACCACTGCACTACACCCTGGGTAGAAGAGTGAGACACTGTCTCAAAACCAAAAAACCTAGGTGGATACAGATGTGCACAGAACTCATATAGTAGCTAAAATTTGCAATTTTGAAATGCTTTGTGGTAGAGGTTTTACAGGGGCCCAAAGGAAACTGTCAGAGAGTATGTGCAGGTAGTACAGAAGCTAGGAGCATGGACTCTCCTGTCAGGCTACCTGTGTGGTTCGAATCTTGGCTCTGCCACTTGCTGGCTATATGCAAATTAATCACTTTCTCTCATCTTAGTTTTTCCATAAATAAAGGTAAAAATAATTTTCTATTATTTTCTATTTCCCATGAAGAATATAGCATTTTAAGAACAGGATAAAAAATTCCTGATTTACTTCTGTAAAACCAAGTCCTGAAAGCAGGTAATGGCACATGTACATACCTGATAAATATTTATTGAGTGAATACTTAATGCCTGTTATTGTTTTAAATAGGGCGCATGATAAAGCATGTTAATAAAAACATTCACATTTTTGGTACATGTTAAACATATGATCAATTGATATGGACAGGAGACAGAAATATTGGGTAGAAGAGGGTGGTTCCCTGGCAAAGGCCCTACCCTCAAGCCTGGAAACCTGCAGCCCTAAATGAAAACAGGCATTCCTGTTTTTGCATCCAAAAAGTTGCATTTTGGCCCACCATGCCCTCATCTGGTACCCATATAAATCCTGAACCCCCGGCTCCAGAAGGAGACAAGCAGATGAACAGCAGAAAAGCACAGCAGAGAAGGAGAGAAGGGAAAGAGTGTCTGAACGTAGGGAGGAGTTTGGCTGGGGATAGTCAGTCAGAGAATCAGCCACTGGATGACCATACTCCAGGGGAAGATCATCTTCCCACTCCATCCCTGGGCCTGCCCCGCATCCATTCCCCTGAAAACCCACCACCCAATAAAACCCCACATTCACCGTATTTCAAGTTCACGTGTGACCTGATTCTTCCAGGATGCTGGATAAGAACTCTGGATACAGAAAGCTGTCACACTAGCCCTCTGCCTTTGCAAAAAAGCAGAGGGACCGCTGAGCTGATTAACACTTAAGCTGTCTATAGACAGCAAGTCTTAAAGAGTGCACTATAACACATGCCCACCTGGGCTCCTGCACCTGTCCATCGTGTGCTCCTCCTCCTCTAAGGGGTTTGAGCAGCTGAACAGACGAGCCACACCCCTGTCGCATATCCTGTGAGGGAGGTCAGGTAACTCTCCTGTTTCACAATGTTACAATCCTAATTAATATAAAAAAATGATCTTTTCCAATGATTGCATTTCCTGCCCTGGTTTCTGATTCTCATTTAGGATCATTGGCCTCGAGGATATGGTCCCACTTTCTTGCCCAGATTCACGCGGCCTCTCCTGATTTTGCTCCTGTTCTCTTGCCAGCTCTGCTTCTAACCCTTCCATGTATACTTGATCCTGCCCAATATCAAAGTGCTTACCTGCCTTGAACGAGCCACTATTTCATGCTTTGGGCTCTTGGTGCCTGCCATCCTATCTGCCAGAATGTCCTCTGCCCACTTTGTGCAGTTGATCTTGCTCATATTCCACTTCTACGGGCTGGCCCTCTGGGATAAAGCACCTCAGGGCTCCCTCTGCCCATTTACTCCTCTATTATGCCTGAGCTCCTAAGGCAGAGCTGCACAGGAGCCCGATGTCCCTGAGTGTCACAATCCATTGACCATAACAACAGAATAGCACAGAATGCTACCACTCATTTAGGGGCCACAGACTCCATCCCTGACTCTGAGGAATGTACCAGGACTCCCATCTTCTAGGATCTGAGCAGTGGCTGGAGGGCAGTGGGATGGAGTAAGCCAAGCAACATGTAGGCCTGGTGCTGCCCTGGACCTGCCACTCCTGTGCCATGAACTTGATGCCACTGCTTTTCTTCTCTGTGAGCATGGCTCCTCTCTTTCCAGTTTCTTCTTCTCTCCCTTTTCATACCAATGGGCTGTGAGAACCCATACAATCTCCTCAGTAAAGGTTCTTTGAAAGACAGATTTTTAGAAATTCCAGGTAATCTAGGGTTCTTCAGGAGCAGATTTTGGAGAGAATATATAACAGAACACGGAGAAGCTTGTTAAGAAGTTTATTTCAGAGACCACAACAGAAATTGCAGCCACGTTTTCTTAGGAGAAATCACCTGGGTGTGGTGGACGTACAGGACTTCCATTATGCTGCACTTAGGGTTTTAACAGTATAAAACCTGTTTGCTTTGATGGGGATTACAGCATCATTATCAGGGCAGATGTATAATTCCCGAACAATATCAACGACGGCTGCAATTTGTGCGCTTGCTGAAAAAGATAGGGACAGAGATCATCTTTCAGACACCCCAGCCATGTCCTGTCTTTTCTACTCATATCAGGCTTCTGCCCCCTGGGGTTCAGTTTCCCCAAATCCTTTGCAAATTTGTCTCCCATATCAACTTTGTGTACACAATGCCTCTGCATTAGCATCTGGGTACCTTTCCCATCTGTTCTCCCCATGCTCTTTCCTCCCTCCCTTCTGTCCTTCTGCCCTGAGGTCCTGGTCCTGCTCAGTTCTGCAGCCATGTTTCTGTTTATAGTTTCTCCTCCCTGGTGGCTGTTGGGTAGCTCCTTCCTTGGATAACTTCTGTACTTACAGTTGGTCTTAAAGTCCCAGAAGAAGCTTCTTGGATTTTCTTCACAGAGGCAGGCAGTATACTTAAAGCCAAATCCACCTTCGATGTGTATGTTGCTACTGAGGAAAGCTTTAACCTGGTGAGGGGGTGGGAGGGAGAACTCGCTGTTATTCTGGGGAATGGGTAAGGGAGGGAAAAATAAGAGAGGGAGAGGCTGAAGGAGAAGAGTAGGGGTAAAGGTGGGAACAGGGCAAGGAGGAGTCTACTGTTGTAGTATAATTTCAGGAGCCAAAGTCTAGGTCAGAAGGTTTTCCCTCCCCACGCTCTCAAACTCCTGCCTTAGCAGTGTGGAGAGGCTCAGAAGGAACTAGAGATGCCCATGAATCCACAGGGCAAGGAGAACTCATCCGGGGCAGCTGTCCATCTGGGGAGCAGGCTTGCCGTAGTCGCCAGCCAGAGCTTTCAGGAATCAACCTGCAGTCACACTTACTCTGAGACCTGGTGAGACAGCAGCCTGGCCACTTGGGTGTAGGAGCTGATGTCAGGCCTTGTTATCAGAGCTGTGACCAAGCCCCAGCTGTGCTTCTCTCTGACTTGGTGAACTTTGGTGATTAAAATTAGACCTCTCACTCTCATTTTTCTCAGTTGTGAGATGGAAACAATTAACTACCAAACCTGGCTGTTAGATAAGCAAATGACATCTTGAATATAAATTTCTTTTTAACTTGAGTGCTTTGCAGTTCAAGATCCCATGTGATTGTATATGTAAATTTCAGTGAATTCAGAAGATTTTGTCCAGTTAGCATCATCACAGCAGTTTTATCCTGGGGGTCTGTGGACCCAGAGGGATCTGTGGATAGCATTCAGTGAGTCTGTGAACTCAGGCAGGGGGAAAAAGAATGCATTTTTATCTTACTGACCTCTAATTGAAATTCAGCGTTACTTCAGTTATGAATGTCATCAAGGAACCACATTGCCCTTAGCAGTATGTATGATTTTATCACAAGGAGAAACATAGATATGTACATATCATTTTACAGATTCAGATGTCCAAAATATCACCCACATACACGACCTTGAATGTATGCTAGTTATCAGACTGGCTTTATAGTCCTGACTGAGGCCCAGTGCCGGTCTGCCCATCTCCTGCAACTTGCTCACATACCTGGCAACTCTGCACCAAATAGTCTTTCAGCCCCAAACAGTAAATTCAGGTGTTCTCATCCTTGGAGTTTTACTCAGAATGCCTTGGAGAAGCCTGGTGTTTCTTTAGAGAAGCCTACCCAGGCCTTGTCTATCTTTTTTTCTTTTTTTTTGGGACAGTCTTACTCTGTTGCCAGGCTGGAGTGCAATGGCGCAATCTCAGCTCACTGCAACCTCTGCCTCCCAGGTTCAAGCAATTCTTCTACCTCAGCCTCCCAGGTAGCTGGGATTATAGGCACCTGCCACCACGCCTGGCTAATTTTTGTATCGTTAGTAGAGATGGGGTTTCGCTACGTTGGCCAAGCTGGTCTCAAACTCCTCACCTCAGGTCATCTGCCCCCCTTGGCCTCCCAAAGTGCTGGGATTACAGGCATGAGCCACTGCGCCTAGCCTTGTTTACCTTTTTATTACATCCGCAACAACATATCTTCATGAATCAGAATTTACACCGCTTGTATAACAAAAGATCAGAATGTATTGCATGCCCAGCATGGCACATGGGACGTGTTGCCAAAGACCAGTGCAGTTTAATGTACTTTTTCGGGCTAAGCAACATCATCCATCACACAGATAATATCTTCACAAAATAAAATTTAATTCCTCTATATTTTAAATGTATTGCCTTTCCAGCTAATATGCGAATAAAGAAACACATATGTTACTGCATCACAAATTTATTTTTAATAAGTTTGTCACTGTTACTCAATGTGGTAGTTTCTCCCTGTAATCCAATGCCCTTTATACATTTAGAAGCAATTTTCTGATAAATGTTTCATAGACTTCATGAAACCAACAAAATGGCCTGTGGCACCAAAATGTTTAAGCATTGTAGCTTGCCACAAGCTTTCTTAAGCTTTAAAGGATTATGCAATCTTTATATTCAAATACACGATTGTAGGTATAATTCTATTCTAATTCTAAAGTAAATAAATGTGAGCCTAAGCCTAACTTTTGCAAAAATTCAGTTGCAGAAAACATTATAAATGATAGAAAATGAGGATTAGGTGGTAAAAATTTTATAGTTACATAAATGTATTTTAATAAAAATTTAAAAATAGCTATACTTTCAAAAACTGAAGCAACAAATAAAAATTTGTCGACTAGAACTAACAAAATTTCCTTTCTCATAAATTCTTTCTGGTAAGCAAAATCAGTTAATCTGAGGATTTCTCATCCTTTTAGTTGTGCTGAGGTAGGTTTTGAAAAGATTGCTTTATTTTAGTGTACTGGCATGATTCTTAAAAGCATACTTTTGTTAATCACAAAGGCACAAAATTATATCACATGTCATTTTATTGATTCAAACATCTCTTATTATACCTACCACTACCATTAACTATTACCACTAGAAACCACTGTTTTCACAAAAATTTTGTGTACACATTATGTACATGTTCTTATTCTCATTTTCACCTGTGCTTGTGATAAACAGAATACAAAGCTGAAAAATTATGACTCAGCCTCACTCCTACCCCAAATGAATGTACATGCTTCAGATTCTTGGACTGAAAATAGAAAATTTGACAAAGCAGCTGTGATATTCTTTGCTCATTGACCAGGAATTTTTCTTTACAGGCGTGGAGATATTTCTAGAATGCAGTTTACAGAATAGCAATCTTCATGCTCTCAATTTTGTTTTCCATGCAGTCATTGTCCTTAAGTCTCATTTGAATTAGGAATCTTATCCTGCAAGGAAATACTTGTGCTGCCTGATAGAGGATGCTTCTCAGGAAGGGTCTGGGGACGGAGTAGGAGAGATGGGGATTACATGGGTCTTGGCCCTAGAACTAAGGTAGTGGGGGCAGTTTGTATGCTTGTGACACCTGAGATCATTGACTAGGAGAAGGACACACAACAGTGTCCCAGGGAAGAGTCACTGTGGCTTAATAACTGCATAAATCTCTTTTACTTCTCGCCCTCAGCAGCTAGGCAGGAGGAAAATGCTGTAGTCCCAAGTGGCTCAAAATGTGGTCTTTTGGGCACAGCCTTGGTGTACCTTGGGCATCCGTTAAAACCTAGAAGCTCTAACCGCTCCCCAGACCCGCCGAAGGTCACTCTGCATTTTAACAAGATCCCTGGGTGAGTTTTAGGTACATTGCCATTGGAAAACCTCTGACCCAGTTTACATATTGGAGTTCCCTCACGACTGCTGAAAAGGAGATGAGTACAAGCTCCTTGTCAGGGCAGAGAGGCTGGAACAAGAGTCAACTTCTGGTGACCCAGAGCAAAGGAGCCCAAGAAGGCAAGAAGCCAGCAGACTAGCTCAGTGCTTACTGGAGAGGAGAAATCATATCCTGCATGCCCTCTTCTGCCCACCTGCCTCAACTTATGGTGTGGTGTTGCAGCTTTCTCTTCTGAGAACTCCCCTTCCTCCATCCTAAACTAAACATGCTCAGGACCTTGGAAGAATTCTAACTGGTTCTCCACTACCTCTTACACTTTTTTCCCTCTTTCTCACTTCCTATTCCTTCTTCTTTTCTTTCTTATTAGAATTTCTTCATCTGGAAAATGAGAAGTCATCTGTCCCAAGCTCCCACAGTTCTGAGTCTTGAGTAGCATAACATAAATGACAATGTTTTATTAAGTATACTGTACATTATTAAAGTGAGAGATTAAGTTGTATTTATAATCAAAGAGTTGAATTATTTTTTGAAGGCATGCCCCCAGTCCTCTACTTACCACCATGCATTCTTTCAATTCTGTTTTAACTTTAAGGTCTGCAGTGACCTCCTGTGTTTCATCTTTTGCCCTGCTAAGCTGAAAATCCAGTATTATGATCCTTGGACTTGTTCTAGGAAGAGAGAATCAGGACACCATGATCAGAGACCAATCTATGAGTGAGAGGGGGAGCCATGAACAGGGCAAGGGGCACAGGATGGGCAAGGGAGGGAAATTATGGGGCTTGGATCAATTGTTCAGCATCAGGATCCCCTGGAATTTTTGTGTGTTGATTGGGTTGATTGCTTCGTATAAATTTAGTTTTGTTTAGTGAAACAACTAGGACACTTTAAGATTCCTTAAGGAACTAAAAGTAGAACTACAATTTGATCCAGCAGTCCCACTACTAGGTATCTATCCAGAGGAAAATAAGTCATTTTTCAAAAAAGATACTTGCACATGCATGTTTATAGCAGCACAGTTCATAATTGCAAAATCGTGGAACCAACCTAAATCCCCATCAGTCAACGAGCATCTTCTTCCCCTCCATTGACCAAAAACAAATTTTTAAAAAGAAAAAAAGTACAATACCACATGTCATTTTTTGATAACATCCTATAGGTTCTGGTGATTGCTGACTAGGAGGGCTCAAGTCATTATTAGGAGAAAATTTTCTAGCAACAGAATCACGTTAAACCAGCAAACATCTTGATCAGGGAAATGGAAATCAAAACCACAATGTGATACCACCTTATTCCTGCAAGAATGGCCATAATCAAAAAACTCAAAAAACAGTAGATGTTGGTGTGGATGCAGTGACCAGGGAACACTTCTATACTGCTGGTGGGAATGTAAACTAGTACAGCCACTATGGAAAATAGTGTGGAGATTCCTTAAAGAACTAAAAGTAGAACTACCGTTTGATCCAGCACTCCTACTACGGGGTATCTACCCAGAGGAAAATTAGTCATTATTCAAAAAAGATACTTGCACATGTATGTTTATAGCAGCACAATTCACAATTGCAAAATTGTGTAACCAATCAAAATGCCCATCAATCAATGAGTGGATAAAGAAACTATGGTGTGTATATATATATACCCCACAGTGTATGTATGTATGTATGTATGTATGTATGTGTGTGTGTGTGTATATATATATATATATGAATGATAGAATGCTACTCAGCCATAATAAGGAGTGAATTAATAGCATTTGCAGTGACCTGGATGAGATTAGAGGCTATTATTCTGAGTGATATAACTCAGTAATGCAAAACCAAACATCGTATGTTCTCACTGAAATGTGGGAGCTAAGCTATGAGGATGCAAAGGCATAAGAATGATACAATGGGCCTTTGGGACTTGGGGGGAAGAGTGGGAGGGGGTGAAGGATAAAAGACTACAAATATGGTGCAGTGTATATTGCACCATATTTTTAGTCTTTTATCTCAGGTGATAGGTGCACCAAAATCTCACAAAATCACTACTAAAGAACTTACTCATGTAACCAAATACCACCTGTACCCCAATAACTATGGAAAATTAAAATAAAATATTGAAAAAAATAAAAAACCCAGCAAATATCTCAATGCACTGGAGATATTTGTAGGAGCATCTTTGAAGCTCCCCCTTCTTTGGTTCTTAGGTAGGGTTTAGGAATTTGTATTTATTTAGCTCCTTAGGAAATTTGGACATATGGCCATGTTTGGGGACTTTAGATACCACTCTACATTTAGACCATACACCACAATCTGAAAGGGAAAGGAAATGGAGGCAAAGAAAATACTCAAATATTCTTCTTCAATCAATGAGGACTGGGTTCCAGGCCAGAAGAGTTACTTTCTCTTTCCTAGAAACTCCTGGCTACAGACCTTTGTTATTGTGTGGGACAGAAGACCCCACAGTGTCTCACAACCCCATTTTCTTGGGGCAAAGCATCTTAAGATTTCAGAGAGATTACTTTTTTTGGTGCCAATTGCTCTAATGCCCAGTGCACAGAAAAAGGGTATAAATATCTAAGCATCTTCAAAATCTCTCCCATTTGTAAATGAGTTTTGGATAAATAAGATAGGATGACCAGCTTAGCTCAAGTGACTAACCATCTCAGTTTACCCAGGACTGAGGTCTTTTCTGGAATGGGCCACAGAGGTGGCGGGAGACTTTCAATGCTACCACCAGGAAAGTCCTGGGCAAATCATGATGATTGATAACACTAATTAGCATAGATTATTTGAATACCTTGCTACCGTTCAGGGCTAAGTGGACTCACCTGAGGGGTGGAGGGGGCGGGATCTGAACCTGTCCCCACCCAGGGTTTTTTGGGACACTTGCCTCCATTATACCAGCTTGTCTAAACCCTGAACAGTTTCCTCTGGGACAGGATATCTGGCCATGCCATAGAGAGTACCTCCAAGATCACAACCCAGAAACCCATCATTATAAACCCTACTGCTATAGAGAAAACTCCCTAGATTGAGTATCCCTGCTTTTCCCCAGACCCCTGACTCCATTTTCTACTTTATTTTACTTGCTCCAATTTTTCTTCTCCCTTCAAACATGTGTTCTCAATAAGTTGACTTCTGAACCTGTGCTCTCAGGTCCCAGTACATGTGAGAGCAGGAGGTCCTCATATTCATCTTCAGACTTCAGGTTAGGAAGAACGTCTAAGCTGCCAGGCTAGCTCAATCCCAGACCACAGAGCAGTGACCAGGGCCTCTCATTCTTTGGCAAGTCCTACCAAAGCTGCCCTAACTGCCATTGGAACTCACAGACCTGTTATGCCTCTCTTCTAGGAGGCAAGGTGTGAGAAGGTGAAGTTTACTGATCAGCAATCTGAACAAAGGTATAAATTACGAAAAAGACGTGGATCCGCGTGGGTGTGTTAGATGAAGACTAATTACTAATGATAGCCTATAGGTACACTCGGAGCTTTATTTCCACTGGCAATGCAGAAACACTCAGCAAAAATGAGAGAGGAGTTAGTGGGGCTTCCTAAGAGGACAGAAGTGGAACCTGGCAGGAGGTCCATGGGAGCTCCTGGGACTAGAGTTCTGGGAAGTTGAAAGAAATTCTCAGAAAGAGTTAGGTAGATTTCCAGATTGAGAGAGGAGCCCTCCCTGCAAGCCTTTTTTTTTTTTTTTTTTCTGTGGGGAGGAGAAGGGCATGGCTCACGTGTTTTCCTGAGCTTTGTTGGACCCCAGCTGCAGATAGAGAACCAGGAGCAGGGCGGCAGGGCCGGCCCTGAACAGGAGCTGGAACAAGCGCATGCTGGAGAAAACAGAAGGCAATGTGTCTCGGAGAATGGTGTCCCAGGAGCCCAGCACATTTCTTATATGCAGATTGATCAAGGAAGTGCAAGAGCTGCCAGGGAGATCCATGAGGTGAATCACCCACTCACCCTCCCCACTCGTGATCTTTCCTTGTTGACCCAAAGTTTGTTTTTCTAAGAAAAAAAATCAATACTTAGCTAGAATGTCAGTGTTTGAGAGAGGAGTGAGATTGTTCTTCCTTATTTTTTCAGTGTCAGAGTTTCTCAAAATGGCTAGGACCTCAAAAGATATACCAGTTTTTCCTGAGCTTACAGATTCAGTTGTCTTTTCCCTCCTAATTTGCCTATCTGAAGTGCTGTGTGTAGTCTTAGCTTCAGTTACTGCTCCCCTGGTCTCTGAAGGCAGAGAACCCAGCTGTGGCGGCAGGTTTCAGACCACAGGCATAGAGCATCTTTACTGGGTCACCTTATAGTGAGTTCAAGAGGCAATGCTATTCAAAGCATTACTTGGAGGGCTAGGATGATCAGGACTTCTCTAGCAGTCACTGCCAATCACCCAGTGGAAGAGCTAGAGAAGACCTGAGCTTCTCTATGTGATGGGGAAGTGAGTTCAAGGCACTGAGTGACCTAAAGATGTTTATTATCATTGAGTCCTTCTTAACTTCAGGGGCAGTGGCAATGTACCAAAGATGCCCAAGATCCCCAGCTGCCTCACAGTCCCCAAAGCAGGTGATATTTTAATTCTAGACAATTCCTGTAAATAGCTGGCACCCCCAAATCAGACTTTTTGGCACCAAAGAGCTGGGTCATTTTCTTCTTGACATGGCCACTTTCTTACATTTGTCTCACAGCATAAGCCACATCGAAAGACCCACAATGGGGACGCCCTCCGTGAGAATGGAGCCCACATTATGTCCAGTAGATACCCAGACTGTAGAATTCCTCTCCTTGGGATGATGGGGAGACTTGCTTTTGCTGGCACTGGCATTGTGCTGTTTCTCCTTATGAAATTGAATCTGTTCCTTAACCTATGACGTAAAACACTATGGGATTTGTTTCTATCCTCTGCATGGCAGACAGCTGCCCAGGAAGAGCCTCTCTGGCAAGAGAGTGAAAATTAGAGTTCTAGGAGTTACCGCCTCTGTATGTTGCTTTAGCCAGGATTCAGAGTTAAAGTCTAAGTGCTTGCTTCTGGTTTCTGGATGTGTCTCTCAAAATTGCTCTGCCTGTTATTCAGCTCCTGCATCTACTTTCTCTTTCTTTTGAATTGGACACCATATTATGTCATTGCTCACTTAAAACCTCAGCTATTTTCATGATCACATGCTTTCTTCCCTGTTTATGTCCTGTCCACTCAAGAACAATGCTGTGACCCGGGTCACAATGACCTTCCTTTGTAAGCCTCTTTCCACATTTAAATTGTCTACACCTGGTCCTTCTCACTTGAATAATTTCCATCAGAAGCATATACTAGCTAGACTAACCAAGGCATAAGGTAGAAGAATCTAGGAAGTGTCTATGTGGGAAAAATGCAGGAAAAGTTCTTTGCTGGGCACTTTGAGGGCATAGCTCCGTCTTTGAGGATGTAACTCCAGCACTCCCGAAAGGCGGTGTCCAGAGGAAGGCAGATGACAATGGGTTAAGAGCATCTGTTGAAGGTAATGAGGCTGTTCCTCTGTGAGCCAGCAAAAACTGTAATGCTTGGCTGGGCACAGTGGCTTACACCTGTAATCCTAGCACTTTTGGAGGCCAAGGCGGGTGGATCACCTGAGGTCGGGAGTTTGAGACCAGCCTGACCAACATGGAGAAACCCTGTCTCTACTAAAAGTACAAAATTAACTGGGTGTGGTGGCACATGCCTGTAATCCTAGTTACTCAGAAGGCTGAGGCAGGAAAATCACTTGAACCCGGGGGGCGGAGGTTGCAGTGATCGCCCCATTGCACTCTAGACTGGGCTACAAGAGTGAAACTCCATCTCAAAAAAAAAAAAAAAAAAAAGGAAACTGCAATACCTAGAACCCTTCAATGTACAGGACAATTTCTTTTCTTTTCTTTTCTTTTCTTTTCTTTTCATTTATTTATTTATTTTTGACAGAGTCTCAGTCTGTAGGCCAGGCTGGAGTGCAGTGGCATGAGCTCAGCTCCCTGCAACTTCCACCTCCCAGGTTCAGGAAATTCTCATGCCTCAGCCTCCCGAGTAGCAGGGATTATAGGCAGGTGCCACCATGCCCAGCTAATTTTTGTATTTTTGGTAGAGATAGGGTTTCACCATTTTTGGCCAGGCTGGTCTCACATTCTTGACCTCAGTGATCCTCCTGCCTCAGCCTCCCAAAGTGCTGGGATTACAGGCATGAGCCCCTGTGCCTGGCCCAGGACAGGTCTTATTCAGGCCATGACTGCTGTGATGGTTACTTTTACATGTTAGCTTGGCTATGCATGGTGCCCACTTTTTGGAAAAACAAGTTTAGATGTTGTGAAGTTTTTGTTTGTTCATTGGTTTGTTTTAAATGTGATTAACATTTAAATCAGTAAAATTTGAGTAAAACAGATTACCTCCATAATATGGGTCAGACTCATAGAATCAGTTGAAAACCTTAAGAGAATAGCTTGAGGTCCCTTGAGGAAGAAGAAATTAGGGAGAAAAAGAAACCATCATTATTATGCCATAAAGAATGAACAAGTAGTAGGTTTAAGAAATCAAATAAAGGTTGATAAAATCAGATTGTAAACAACTCAGGAAATTTACAGAAGAGAATGTGTAAAGGCCCAGAGGGAAAGGGTTAGGATTAAGATGAAGCTTGCCACAGGCTAAGTTTGCAAAGAGAAAGATGATCTTAGTCCTAACAGGGCTCATGAGAAGAAGATAAGGAATAGAAAAAGAGAGGGAGTTATAGACACCAACACACATGAAGCATGTGCTGTGTGCCTGCTCTAAACATTTTAACATGTGTTAGCTCAATCTTTATTACAACCCTGTGAAGGTGCCTGCCATTTTTATTCCATTTTACAAGAGTGGAAACAGAGACCCAGGAGATAAATATCTAGCCCAGACCATATAGCCAGTATCTGGCAGAATCAACTTTGCATGCAGATTTTGTGGAATCTGAGTTTTGATTTACTGTATTGGAGAACCTCTTTGGGAAATAGAATCCAAACTTACAAATCTAAACTACAGGAACAGGACCTTGGAGGAGGCACCAATAAGTAGGAAGCCCTGAGGCTTCATCCCGTTAATTTAATGGTAAATACACCTTTGGATGGAGCCAGAATTTCCACGCTGGCAGTCTGGCCTTGAAGCATTATCCTTTAACCACTGCACTGCCTACTGGTGAGAACCAGTTGCAAAGTTAGAAACTGGCAGAGTAAGGGGTTCAATTCAAGTAGTCTGATACCAGAGGCTATGTCCTTAAACACTTGTCTATTCTATTTCTTGATGTAGCAAGAGTTTTTAGTTGAGAAAAGGAAACTCACAGAGGTTTTAATAAGTTGTTCAAGTCACAGAGCCAACAAATAAGAAAGGTATTGCAGCTTGGCTTGGCCATATGACTAAGCCAAACCGTTGGAACCGAGATAGAAGTGAATCCGGAGTTGGCACTTAGAGTGACTACTCCATATTTCCTCTTAATAAAAGCACAATTGTCACAAGACTTGTACAAGAGCATCTAATGCATTCTGAAGATGTAATGAGTTGTTTCTTAAAGGAGGTTATATCCAAGCAAAATCTCTCAGAGGTGAGAGAAGCTGGAGTGTGACTCTTTTCTTAGAAACTCTGTCATCTTTAGTGTCATTTTTTTTTTTTTGAGATGGAGTTTTACTCTTGTTGCCCAGGCTGGAGTTTAGTGGCACAATCTCGGCTCACTGCAACCTCTGCCTCCTGGGTTCAAGTGATTCTCCTGTCTCAGTCTCCCGAGTAGCTGGGATTACAGGTGCCTGCCACCAAGCCCAGCTAATTATTGTATTTTTAGTAGAGACAGGGTTTCACCATGTTGGCCAGGCTGGTCGTGAACTCCTGTCTGACCTCAGGTAATCCGCCCCCTCAGCCTCCCAAAGTGCTAGGATTACAGGTGTGAGCCACTGCGCCCGGCCTTTAATCATTTAGTATCATTTATAAGGTCACCCTGGTCATAATGTAGGGGCCAAGGGAAAACTTCTCTGCCTTCTGAAGTTTCACTGAAACTGACAAAAAATAGATTAATAGGAGAAATGACATACAAGTTTATTAACATGCATGGGGAGAATGACAGAGTGATTACCTCTAACTCCTCAATGGGGGAACAGAAGCTCATGTGCCTCTTGAGGTTACAGAGAGAATGAGGGCTTGGAGCATGACCAAAAACAGGTTAGGCCTAGTACTCATTAGTTATTTTTCCTGATCCTCTCTCTCTTTCCAACCCCCACGCTCAAGTAGGCCCCATTGTCTGTTGTTCCCTTCTGTGTGTCCATGTGTTCTCATCATTTAGCTCCCACTTATAAGTAGAATATGCAGTATTTGGTTTTCTGTTTCTGTGTTAGCTTGCTAAGAATAATGGCCTCCAGCTCCTTCCATGTTCCTGCAAAGGACCTCGTTCTTTTTGTTTGTTTGTTTTTTGTTTTTAAAGATGGAGTCTCATTCTGTCACCCATGGAGGAGTGCAATGGCATAATCTCAGCTCACTACAACTTCCACCCCCAGGGTTCAAGCGATTCTCCTGCCTCAGCCTCCTAAGTAGCTGGGATTACAGGCACATGCCACCACATCCAGCTAATTTTTGTATTTTTGGTAGAGACAGGATTTCACCATGTTGGTCAGGCTGGTCTCGAACTCCTGACCTCGTGATCTGCCCACCTCAGACTCCCAAAGTGCTGGGATTACAGGCAGCAGCCACTGCACCTCGCCCGACTTCATTCTTTTTTTTATAGCTGCATGGTATTCCATGGTGTGTATGTACCATATATTCTTTATCCAGTATATCATTGATGGGTAGTGATGGGCATTCCATGTGTTTGCTATTGTGAATAGTGCTGCATTGAACATATGCATGCATATGTCTTTATGACAGAACTATTTATATGCCTTTGGGTATATACCCAGTAATGGGATTGCTGGGTCAAATAGTGTTCTTCTTCTTATGTCTTTGAGGAATCACCAGTGTCTTCCACAATGGCTGAACTAATTTACACTTCTGCCAGCAGCATACAAGCATTCTTTTTTCTCCACAACCTTGCCAGCCTATGTTATTTTTTGACTTTTTAATAATAGCAATTCTGACTGGCGTGAGATGGCATCTCGTTGTGGTTTTGCTTTGCATTTCTCTGATGATGATGTTGAGCTTTTTTTCATATGCTTGTTGGCTGCATGTATGTCTTCTTTTGCAAAATGTCTGTTCATTTTTTTTGCCACTTTTTAAGTGGGGTTGTGTGGTTTTTTTTCTTGTAAATCTGTTTAAGTTTCTTATAGATGCTAGATATTAGACCTTTGTCAAATGCATAGCTTGCAAAATTTTTTTCCTATTCTGTAGATTGGTTGTTCACTCTTTTGAGTTTCCTTTGCTGTGCCCAAGCTCTTTAATTAGATCCCATTTGTCAATTTTCACTTTTGTTGCAATTGCTTTTGGTGTCTTTGTCATGAAATCTTTGTCCATCCTAAATGGTATTGTTTAGGTTGTCTTCCAGGGTTTTCATAGCTGTGGGTTTTACATTTAGGTGTTTAATCCATCTTGAGTTGATTTTTGTATGTGGTGTAGGGAATGGGTCCAGTTTCAATCATCTGCATATGGCTAGCCAGTTATCCCAGCACCATTTATTGAATAGAGAATCCTTTCCCCATTGCTTGTTTTTGTCAGATTTGTTGAAGATCAGATAGTTGTAGGTGTGTGGCCTTATTACTGGGTTCTCTATTTTGTTCCATGTCTATATATCTTTTTTGTACTGCTACCAAGCTGTTTTGGTTACTGTGAGGCTCAGTTTTTCAAAGAATCAATAGACCTAATAAAGACAGCATGAGATCAACAGAATCTGCCTTTTCTTCTATTCTTTTGACTCAAAAAGTAAATGAAAAATCTTTTATCATCTTTAGTTAATACTACATGAAATCTTGTTCAAAAAGAGAACCAAACGGTACCTTTGCATTCGTATATTATTAATGCTAAGACTAATTTTAATAAAACTTCATGAACAAATTCATCTTACCCCAATCATCTTTGACCACAGAAGATGACTTTCATAAACCTTTTATAACCTTTTATAACTTTTCCATTCTCTTTCTTTTCCTGACTTCCTATACCCATTCACTTTATCTAATTGTTCTTCTTTTATTTCTTCAATTTAATACAACTTGTAAATAACCTCTAACCTAGGCAAAATCACTTTTCCTTTAACAAAAACCATATCCTCATATCCTTCTTATTATCGTCCTTACCAAAAAACCATCTTAAGTGTTCTCTTATACATTCTGTGTATAGAATTGTTTCCTTTCTTATCCCTAGTTCTAGTTACCATATGTTAATTAGAATTTTAACTTCTAATAACCTTAATTCATAGTGAAAATTTAAGAAGTAAGCAATTTTTAAATGTCAGTCACATACCAACAATTTATGAATACAAATTTTTATAATATTTGGAAACATGGATTTTCTTATGGAACATTTTTTAAAAATGTAGAACAGGACATTTTTACTAACAAATATAAATATCTTTTATTTCTCTGAAATAAGAAGTCAGAAGTATTTAAACTTCAACTTATAATTAGTCATTAATATCTTAGAATTATATCTTATTTAGAGATAGAGATATTCAGTGAATATTCATCCTTTAACTTAGCATAGCAAATTTTGAGGGTATAGTTACCAAAAAGACTTTAAAAACCTTTGTATTTCTCAGGGTTCTCCAGAGGGACAGAACTAATAGGATATATACATATGTATATATATACACACAAATATATGCCCTATATATATATATATATACACATATATATGTGTGTGTGTGTGTCCCATTTGTATATATATACACACACACACACACACACGTATACATCCCATGTATATGGGATATATATATATATACACACACACACATCCATTTACATCTATTTATATATATGGGACATATATATATGGGAGTTTATTAAGTATTAACTCACAGGATCACAAGGTTCCACAATAGGTTATCTGCAAGCCGAGGAGCAAGAAAAGCCAGTCAGAGTCTCAAAACTGAAGAACTTGGAGTCTGATGTTTGAGGGCGGGAAGGATCCAGCACAAGAGAAACGCGTAGGCCAGGAGGCTAGGCCAGTCTTTTTTTTTTTTTTTTTTTGAGACAGGCTCTTGCTCTGTCACCCAGGCTGGAGTGCAGTCATACAATCTTGGCTCACTGCAACCTCTGCCTCTTGGGTTCAAGCGATCCTCCTACCTCAGCCTCCCAAGTAGCTGGGATTACAGATGCGTACCACCACACCCAGCTTATTTTTATATTTATAATAAAGATAGAGTTTTGCCATTTTGGCTAGGCTGGTCTTGAACTCCTGACCTCAGGTGTTCCACTTGCCTTAGCCTCACAAAGTTTTGGGATTACTGGCATGAACCACTGCACCTGGTCCCAGTCTTGTCTTTCTATATTTTACTGTCTGCTTTATATTCTAGCAGCTGATTAGAAGGTGCCCACCCAGATTAAGGGTGGGTCTGCCTTTCCCAGCCCACTGACTCAAATGTTAATCTCCTTTGGCAACACCCTCACAGACACACCCAGGATAAATAATTTGTATCCTTCAATCCAATCAAGTTGGCAGTCAGCATTAACCATTACAACCTTTTTAAGTAAGCATATTATAAAATGTAATAGTTATTAACAGTTCATTTATAAACTCCTATCCCGTTTACATCTATTTAATTTATACACTCTTAACAATTATGTTTGAAAAATTTTATAAGACATAGGACAAATCTGATCATCTCAAGTTAAATTTTCTATTAACTATTTTTATATTACTGTATGTTAGGCAAATATCCTAAAGGCAAGATACTTAAAGGGTCATTTGAGCCTTTTTACAAGTCAATTTTGTAACTTGTAGACAATATACAAACACAAACATGTACCCAAATATACATAAAAATACAAAGATTTTATAGTTTTGATTTATGAAAGGAAAATAAACCTTGGCACCACACCATCACTAAGCCAAAGGGAAAAGGCAAGCTGGAAACTGCTTAGGGCAAACCTGCCTCCCATTTTATTATCCCTAAGTAAGATAGCTACAGAGATAAGGAGCTACATACCTCCCTCACCATTTTCCCATAAGGAAATTCCTGTGGACAAAGGACAGACATAATTCAAAGTAATTCCTCTCAGGCTCACCTGGGACAAATGCATATCAGATTGCTTCCTCTGACCTATTGTTTAAGTAAAAATGCAGATTCACTGAGACAGACTAAATTGTATATTCAGTGGAAGGCTGATCAAGTACTTAAAATAATGCAACCTTTTGTCTTTTATCTACTTCTAACCTGGAAACCTGTACTTTTGAGTTGTCCTGCCTTTCTAGACCAAACCAATGTACATTTTACACATATTGATTGATGCCTCATGTCTCCCTCAAATGTATAAAAACAAGCTGTACCCTGACCACCTTGGGCACATGTTGTCAGATGTCCTAAGGCTGTGTCATGGATGCATCCTTAACTTTGGCAAAACAAACTTTCTAATTTGACTGAGACCTGTATCAGATATTTGGGGTTCACAGATTTTAATATCTTGCCCATGAGTTAGGCAAAACTCATTAGTTTAAAAAAACAGTTGGAATCAAACTGTGGCTTTGTAAATGAAACAAGTTAATGTTTTTCTGTCTCACAGGCTGAAGTCCTTACTGATTTTATAAAACAAGGTAGCAAATTTACATTTCATAGCACAGAGAAAGAATTCAAGCTTTCAAAAAGGCCAATGAGGTTTTACATTATTCTTGGCACAAATCATGTCAACAAAACAGAAGCAAACTAAGAGAGTGCATACAGTTAGTAAGGCGTGAAAAAGAAATAAAACTGTAAGTTCCTCAACTGACTGATGGGCCCTCCCCTCTGCCAAGGGCATTCCAAAGTTAACCTAAAAAACTAGTTCAGGCCGTGATGGGAAGTGGGGGGCCATTGGACATGCCTCGCAGCTGACGAGTGTTAACATCAACCATCTTAATGGACCTCTCTTCTCAGCCAAGGGCATTCTGAAGTCAGTAGAAGAAAACTTTAGGGAAAAGCTCTTTGATGCTGGCCTTGGCAATGATGTTTTAGATACTACACCAAAAGCTCAGACGAGTGATAATAACAAATAGACAATAAATAAGTGGGACTACAGTGACCTATGTTTTACTTAGAAGTATGCGTGATTCTCCAAACATACATTTTTATCATTTATTTTAGCTTTTTTTCATTGATTTTGGAGGACATACTCTGTGTTGTAGACAGAATAATGACACACTTCAAATTATCCATGTCATTGGTGTTTCCCGGCACCCCTATAACGATTGTAGTCTTTTTTTGAACCAAGGGATAAACAGATGGTGACTACAGAATATACAACCCCCATATTAATAAAAAAAGCAATTAGTTTGTTCCTCTCTGTCAATTGTACATGGAGTTTCTAGGGATTTGATGACAGGTTGGCTAAACATATATATTTAACAGGTTACAGAAGAAGCTATAAATATTTATAAAGGTGGTCTTGACAAAAGTGTACTGAACAAACATGCATGTAACATATGACCCATGTTTACCTTGGGGTGGAGACAACATTTAAATATATTACAATTAGGCCCTGTACGTCAAAGGTGTTTTTAGGATACAAAGGTACACAATTGCACAATTTTTGCAAACTGATCAGAACTACTCTATTATTAGTAGTATTTTTATCAGAAGAAAGTAACTGAAATCAGTATCTTATCTAGTTAAAGTTATAGTTGTGGCTGGTGGAACAGGAGCTCTGTTAGGAGCTCAGTTTTTCAGCATCTGGTGGAGCTAAAAATTGTTTTAATAGTGTTTATTTTTCTTTTTCAGCTTAAAATAGCTGTTGGAGAAAAAGAAAAACCTTGTGGAGATTGGAACATAATTTATCCTTTAAGCATATGGGTGTGTGGCTTAACATTTGCCTGGCATGGTCTTAGGTATCTTAAGACCTAAGATAGGTCTTTTATAGTTTGGTATCTTATTGCCACAGACAGTCTGTTCTGTCAGTCTTATTATCTCTATTTTAGTATTGATGCTGGTCAGTTGTTGTGTCTACACCAAAAAAGAGAGGGGGTATAATGAGACATGTCTGCCCTCCTGTCCATCATGGCTGGGAACTAAGAAGATTTTAAGTTTTTTTGGGGGTTCCCTTGGCCATGGGGCTGGGGTCCATTCAGACGATGGGGGGCTTAGGATTTTATTTTTTTAGTTTACATTCCCCCTTTTTGGTCAAGATATACCAGAAACAGCATTGATGGCCAAGAGTTTATTTTGTCCCATACAGTTGCTGGGGTGGTGTGGCTACTTGACCAGGGTCCCTCATATCCCTTGGCAGGAGCCCTATGACCAAGGAAATTTGAGCTGAAAGACTTATAACCAACTAAACATTTTAGGCCATATGGGAATAGAGGTGGGTAGGCACTCATTAACCCTTAAAACCCTCTAAGTAACATGAGAGCCAAAAACCGAAAGCCAAAAAGCAAGGTTAAAAATTTGACTTATCTATAAGTTCCATGTGTTGAGCCATCAGCTATTTAGAACCTGTGTATCCATCTTTGATTTGGAAGGTCTGAACTAATTTTCTCTCTCAAAACTGACCCTTGTAATCTCAGGCATTCACCTCTTCTGCAATTGTTCCTTGTCCTAGGGGAATTTTAAATAGTTTTCAAATTGTGGATCAGGTACAGATATAGATAAACTTTATTGTTATTTTCAAGTCTGTAAACTATAAATAGTTTAAAAGAAAAAGGTTTTTCTTGACTCTGGAAAATGAAACATAAAGAATTAGCAATGATTATTTGATTTTGAGAATGTTTTTTTGAAGATGTTAAAAGGTTCAAAACATTTGTAAAACAGAATCATAGATTGTTGTAAAATAATAGATACTTATTTAACCAAAGCAATAAAACCTTTGAAGTCAATACAGAAACTTACATGAATGTAAAAACTTTAACCCCTTTTGAATATAATTTCCCTAAGTAATTAAAAATCTAATGAAGATAACATAGGAAACATCTTGAAAAAAAAGTTGTCCATGTCCTATTCTCTGGGGCCTGTATATAACCTTATATGGCAAACAGGGCTCTCCCGATGTCATTAAGTTAACAAGATTATCCAGGGTTATCTGGGTGGACCTAATGTAATACTAAAACTTCCTATAAGGGAAAGAGGGAGGTAGGAGTGTCAAGGGGAGAGAAGAAGATATGAATACAGATGTAGAGTTCAAAGTGATGCAAAGAAGGGGCTATAAGCCAGGGAATGCCGTGGCCTCTAGACTCTGGAAAGGCATTGGAACACATTCTCTTCTATAGCCTCCAGAAGGAACACAGCTCTGCCAACTCCTTGATTTAGGATTTCTGATCATCAGAGCTGTAAGATAATAAATTTGTGTTGTTTATAGACACTTCATTTACGGCAATTTGTTACAGCAGCAATAGGAAACCAATGCATGCTGTATAATTCCATCATTTGAGACATATTAAAACTTTTTTATTCAGTTTCTGTGAACTGTATGCTTAAAAAGAATGTATATTTTGGGTACTATCTTTTATATATACCTATTGGATTAAGGTTTAAAGTTATTTTCATTAGTCTATATGCTGACTGAATTTGTAAAATAATATATAGAGAGTAACATATTAAAAATTTTTTACAATTAAAGATTTGTAATTTCCACTATTTCTCATTATTTCATAAAAGTTTATGCATTTTGGGCCTATGTTATTGGTGCATATAGATTCATGATTGTTATATTTGCCTGTTGTACTCAACTTTCATCAATGAAAATAGAATATTTTTGGCCATAAAGTCTATTCTGTCTAATATTAATATTGTGACACTAGCTGTATTTGGTTAGTTTTTGCCTGCTGAATTTTCTTGGATGCTTTCATTTTCTACCTTTAAATACTCTTAATTGATGTGACTTTTATAAGCTGCATATAACTGGATTTTGGAATTTTTCTATAAACTGAATATATTAGTATTTTAATCTAAACATTTCATATATTTACATTTAACATAACACTTGATATACAATATTTGGGTTTTAATTACTATCAAACTACGTAGTATACATATTTTTCTACCTCTTCCATATTTCTGTTTTCTTTTTATTTTTTGCCTTCCTTAGAGTTTATAACACTTTTTTATTGTTCAATTTCTTTTTTTTTTTTTTGAGACGGAGTTTCGCTCTTGTTACCCAGGCTGGAGTGCAATGGCGCGATCTCAGCTCACCGCAACCTCTGCCTCCCGGGTTCAGGCAATTCTCCTGCCCCAGCCTCCTGAGTCGCTGGGATTACAGGCACACGCCCCCATGCCCAGCTAATTTTTTTTTTTTGTATTTTTAGTAGAGACGGGGTTTCACCATGTTGACCAGGATGGTCTCGATCTCTTGACCTCGTGATCCACCCGCCTCGGCCTCTCACAGTGCTGGGATTACAGGCTTGAGCCACCGTGCCCGGCCTCAATTTCTTTTCTACATTAGCTTTGTTGTTATATAATCTCTATATATTTTTTATGGTTACCTTAGAAGCTTTGATGTTATACAATCTATAAGTATTTTTTGTGGTTATCCTAGAAATTTTATCCGACATAAAGATGTAACATGAAAGTCTAATATTAATTATATTAATTTTTTTCTGAACAATACAAAGCCTTTCATAATTTTAATTTACTTTATCCTTGTCTCCAACTTTACATGCCATTGCTGCTACGTATTTTAATTATTCCTACATATTTTTAAATAATCTGTTGGCGAATATTTTTATTGAGGTATAACATACATAAAATACACAGATTTTAAGTTGTCCTTGATACATTTCTACAAAGGAGTAACCCTCTGAAACTACCACCCAAATTAAAATATAGATTATTTATTGTACACCAGAAGCTTTGTTTGTGCCCTGTTATGGTCTTGATGTGTCCCCCAAATTTATATTTTGAAATTTAATCACTAATGTGATAGTGTTAAGAGGTAGGGCCTAATGACCTTTGGAAGGTGATTAGGTCATAAGATTGAAATCCTCATGAATGGTATTAATGCCCTTATAAAAAGGACTTCAGGGAACTGCCTGACATTTTGCCCTTTCCCTTTCTCTCATGTGAGGGTGTAGCATTCACCCCTTTTGCCCTTCCACTCTTCTGCCATGTGAGAACATAGCAACAAATCTAACAAGATAATAAACAAAACCTTGAGGTCAATACACCCAGTGTACCAAGATAACTGGTAGATGTCTGAGGTATAGGAGTGTGTTTTGTGTATTCTTATGTGAATTGGTTTAACTTGGTACAGTTTCTGTTTCACCTTGTGTTTCTTGCTGGTGAAACTATCCATAAGAAAATGTGAAATTCTCATTATGCTCAATTTTTTTTCCCAATAAATTAATTGCACTGAAAAAAATTTTACTTCAAAAAAAATATTCTACTTTTTAAAAGAAGATATACATGCAACCACGAAGCATATGAAGAAAAGCTCAGTATCACTGATCATTAGAGAATGCAAATCATCTCACACCAGTCAGAATGGCTATTATTAAAAAGTGAAAAAATAACAAATATTAGTGAGATTGTGGTGAAAAGGAATGCTTGTACACTGTTGATGGGAGCGTAAATTAGTTCAGCCATTGTGAAAAGCAGTGTGGTGACTCCTCAAAGAGCTAAAAACAGAACTACCATTCAACCCAGCAATCTCATTGCTTTGGGTATATGCCCAAAGGAATAGAAATCATTTTACCATAAACACACATGCAGGTGAATGTTCCCTGGCGCTGTTCACTATAGCAAAGACATAGAATCAAGCTAAATGCCCATCAATGACAGATAGGATAAAGAAAATCTGGTACTTATATACCATGGAATACTATGCAGTCATAAAAAAGAACAAGATCACGCCTTTTGTGAGAACATAGATGAAGCTGGAGGCCACTGTCCTTAGCAAACCAACACAGCAACAGAAAACCAAGCATCACATATTCTCACTCTTTTTTTTTTTTTTGAGACAGAGTTTCGCTCTAGTTGCCCAGGCTGGAGTGCAATGGTGCGATCTTGGCTCATGGAAACCTCTGCCTCCCAGGTTCAAGTGATTCTCCTGCCTCAGCCTCCCGAGTAGCTGGGATTACAGGTTCCCACAACCATGCCTAATTAATTGTTAGCCACCATGCTGGCCTGCATATTCTCACTTATAAGTAGGAGCTAAATAGTGAAAACTTATGACACACAGAGGGCAACAGACTCTGAAGTCTACTTAAGGGTGGAGGGTGGGAGAAGGAAGAGGATTAGAAAAAATAACTATTGAGTACTAGGCTTAGTATCAGAGTCTCTATACTGCTGTCAGAAAATTTCTCAGCAGAAGTTTTATAGTTTAGGACAGAGTGGGGTGATGTATTCAAAATGGTTAAAAAAAAAAAAAAAGACTGCCAACCAAAAATACTTTACCTAGCAAAGCTTTTTTTCAGACTTGAGGGAAAAATAAAAACTTTGCCTGACAAGTAAAAGCTAAGGGAGTTTATTACCACTAGACATGTCTTACAGGAAGTGCCAAAGAGAGTTCTTTAAGAAACTAAAGGTTGCTAAAGAATGACATAAGACATATAAAAGTACAAAACTTGATGATAAAAGTAGTATATAATTATACTCAGAATACTCTAATACTGTAAATGTGGTGAATACAGAAATGTTATCTTAAAAATATCTTTTTAAAGTTGTTAGAAACAACTGCAGGTACAATAAATGGATAAAAATTACAAAAAGGTGTAAATTTTGTCATCAGTGTCTTAAAAAATGGGAGGGGCCATAAATGTAGAGTTTTTGTATGTGATTAAGTTGTTATTAGCTTAAAACAGCTTGTTATAAGTATACAATGTTTTATATAAGCCTCAAGGTAGCTACAAGACAAAAATCTATAGTAGTTACACAAAATATATAAAGAAAGAATTCAAAGTATATCACTACAGAAAGCCATCAAACCACAGTGAAAGATAGGAAGTGAGAAAAAGAAAAAATATTCACAAAACACTCAGAAAGCAAATTACCAAATGGGAATAGAAAGTTCTTACCTGTCAATTACTATCTTAAATGTAATTAGATTAAATTCTTAAAAGACAAAGTGGCTGAATGGATTAAAACAAACAAAAATTTTAGTGTATACTACTTATAAGTGACTCTATTAGTAAGGACACGTAGAGAGTAAAACTGAAGGGATGGAAGAAGATATTTTACATAAATTGAAAAAAAAAAAAAAGACTAGGAAGAGCTATACTCCTGTCAACAAAATAGACCTTAAGTCTAAAACGTTAAAAAGAGACAAAGGAGGACATTATATAATAATAAAGAGATCAATTCATAAAGAGGACATAACAATTGTAAATGCATATAAACTCAAAATTGAAGCATCTAATGTATAAAGAAACAAGTAATCTGAAGGGAGAAATGTACCATAATATTAGGGAAACACAATATTAGGTAATACATAATTAGGGAAACACAATTCAACAATAAACAAATCATTTAGACAGAAAATCAATAGGGGAACATTGAACTTTAATTACACATTTAACCAAATAAACCAGACAAACAGAACATTTTATCCAGCCATTACAGAATACACAGTTGTCTCAAGTGCACATGGTACATTCTCTAAAATAGATCATATGTTGGGCCAAAAACAAACAAACAAACAAAAACAAGTCATAACAAATTTAAGAAAATTGAAATCATATCAAATATCTTTTCCAATTACAATGGCATAAAACTAGAAATCAATTAATAGGAGAAATCTTGGAAAATTCTAAAATGTATGGAAATTAAACATAATGCCTTTAAATAATCAAGGCTTCACAGATGAAATTAAGATGGAGATAAATAATCTTACAAATGAAAATGGAAATACAATATACCAACAGTTATGGGATGCAGCAAAGCAGTTTTGTGAGGGAAATTCATAGCAAAGCCTATAGAGAAAGACATTTGGGGCAGGCCATCCAAGAGGCAGAGATAGCTTTATGTTCCTCTAGGAATTGAAAGAAATATGCTCCAGCTCCCTTTTTACAGTAAACTAGAAGCCACAAGTGTGATCTTGAGCATGGAAATCTATGGGGGAGATGGAGAAGTAGAGCCTGGTGACTGTGAAATTAAAGCTGTGGCACCCAGTTTACAACATAACTATTGAGGAAGGTTAAGAACAAAGAGAGTTTCTGTTCTTTGATAAGGCTGTAGGGCAGAGGGTTATCTGAAGAGCTCTGCACACGTGTGCACACAGACACACAATCACATGTACACAGTTTTGCACACACAGTCACACACACAGAGAATTGGACCACTTTGTAGGGGGGTGGGGGAAGAGGGACTTCCCATACCTCATTTACACTGTGCTTTTAATATTCGTATGGTTATGTCTGTATATCACAAAATCCCTGAGATACATATTGTTAAACCAATGTTACAGAGAGAACTGAGGATCATAGAAACTAATTAATGTACCTAAGATTATTCAGATAGTAAGTGGCCAGGTTAAATTAATATCTAGGTTTCTCTAGTTACAAGAGCTATTCTCATTACACCATGTCACATCTCTCAATTTAAAATTACAGTTTAAAATGACAGCTCTGTGCAAAACATTTGGGACTTTCTCTAACCTGGCAGTTCAGTTAAGTAAAAGGAGATGAAGCAGTCTGCCTTGTCCAGTGGGATTTCTGAAGGAATCAGGAAGAAGAGGTGTTTTGTAAACCTCTTCAGGCCAGCTGGCAGGAAGTCCCAACATGTCCTCTTAACCTTTCAAGATGTCCTTTTAGACAGATTTTGCTTCTACAGGAAATGTCAACAGTAGCTGCACAATGGCAAATGTCATGAATATGCCCTCAGAACAGGACACAGATTGTTCTTACTGGTTTTATAGGCAAAATAATGTCTTTGTGCCAGGGGCCAATGTAATCCACCTATCTTCACTTGCTTGCCATTTCAACTTCTTAACTACTGTGAAATAGTTGTCGTTGAATCTCTATTTGCTGACTTTGCACTACCCTGATCCAAGTCTCCTGCTCTCCCACTCCAACCCTGTATTCAGTCTTGTAGTATTTTCAGGGACTGACCCCAGACACATTCCCTGGGTAAATTTTCAGGGCTCCCATTCCATTGGCGAATGGTTGTTGATAGAAAGCCCCGTATGAACCAAGAACTTCATCTGTCTGGATTGTACACACAGAAAGCTCACCCACACTTTTTTTGTAGATGTCTGCCTCCCAGCCCTGGACACATTTTGAGATAATTAAGTAATTGGTATCAAACTTAGGCATTTCTGCCCACTTTCTGCATTCCACCCTCTTGAGGATGACTGCTTTACCCTGGTTTGCCCAGAACTTTCCCAGTTTTATCACTGAAAGTCTTCTGTCCTGGGAGACGCCTCAGCTCTGGGAAATCAGGGTAATGGACCACTCTAATTCCTATTTTGCCTTGGATTCTAGCTCACAAAGTACTTCAGCACTAAGGTTAATTTCTAGATGCCTTGTTTGGGCTGGAAATGGGGCAGCGTCAGGAGAGAAATAAAATTAATCTGCTCCAGAATTGCTTTCTTCCTTTAAGATATAGTCCTTTACCTCTCCATTAGAACTTTTGCTACTATGGCCTTTCAGCTCAAGAGGTAAAATTGGCCAATTTTTTGCTTTCCTTCCCTTCATGAAATAAATGAATACAATGACAATAACAAAATTAAATAAACAATAATTTTAAAATGTCTTAACAGCAAAAAAGGAGAGCAACCACTTTATTACAAGCCCCTCTCTTTTTATGTCTCTTTTTTCCCCAGTCTCATAAACAAAGACTTTTAAAAATGATTATTTATGGACTTCTCTATTTATACCTCCCTTCTTCAAATATCACTTTTGTACAGCAATATCTCAATCCCCATCTTCATTCCTGAGCTCCTGACTCTCATTCCGATTGCCTGTTGTTCACTTCCATTGCAAGTCTCTTTAGCACTTTTCTTTCTTTCTCTTTCCTTCCTTCCTTCCTTCCCTCCCTCCCTCCTTTCCTCCTTTCTTTCTTTCTCTCTCTTTCTTTTTTTCTCTTTTTCTCTCTTTCTTTTTCTTTTTCCATAAGCTATTGGGGTACAAGTGGTGTTTGCTTACATGAGTATGTTCTTTAGCAGTGATTTGTGAGATTGTGGTGCACCCATCACCTACACAGTATACACTGCACCATATGTGTTATCTTTTATCCCTCGCCTCCCTCCCATTCTTCCCTGCAAGTCTCCAAAGTCCATTGTATCACCCTTATGCCTTTGTGTCCTCATAGCTTAGCTCCTGCTTAAAAGTGAGAACATACAATGTTTGCTCATGAAATCCTTGCCTAAGCCAATGTCTAGAAGGGTTTTTTCCAATGTTATCTTCTAGAATTTTTATAGTTTCAGGTCTTAGATTTAAGTCCTTAATCCACCTTGAGCTGATTTTTCTATAAGGTGAGAGAGGAAGATCCAGTTTCATTCTCCTGCATGTGGCTAGCCAATTATCTCAGCACCATTTGTTGAATAGGGTGTTCTTTTACCATTTTATGTTTTTGTTTGCTTTGTCAAAGATCACTGGGCTATAAGTATTTGGGTTTATTTCTGGGTTCTCTATTCTGTTTCATTGGTGTGTGCCTATTTTTATACCAGTACCATGCCATTTTGGTGACTATGGCCTTATAGTATAGTTTGAAATCAGGTAGTGTGATGCCTCCAGGTTTGTTATGCTTAGTCTTGCCTTGGCTATGTGGGCTCTTTTTTGATTCCATATGAATTTTAGAGTTGTTTTATCTAATTCTGTGAAGAATGGTGCGGGTATTTTGATGGGGATTGCACTGAATTTGTAGATTACTTTTGGCAGTATGGTCATTTCCACAATATTGATTCTACCTATCCATGAGTATGGGATGTGTTTCCCTTTGTGTCATCTATGATTTCTTTCAACAGTGTTTTGTAGTTTTCCTGGTAGAGTTCTTCTGACTCATTGGTTAGGTCTATTTCTAAGTATTTTATTTTTTTCAGCTACTGTAAAAGGGGTTGAGTTCTTCATTTGATTCTCGCTTGGTTGCTGTTGGTGTATAGCAGAACTACTGATTTGTGTATATTAGTCTTGTATACTGAAACTTTGCTGAATTCTTATCAGTTCTAGCAGCTTTCTGGAGGAGTCTTTTAGGTTTTCAAGGAAAATGATCATAACATCAGCAAACAGTGACAGTTTGACTTCCTCTTTACCGATTTGGATTCTCTTTATTTCTTTCTTTTGTCTGATAGCTCTGGCTAGGACTTCCAGTACTATGTTGAAGAGGAGTGGTGAGAGTGGGCATCCTTGTCTTGTTCCAGTTCTCAGGGGGAATGTTTTCAACTTTTCTCCATTAATTAAATATTATATTGGCTGTGGGTTTGTTATAGGTGGCTTTTATTACATTGAGGTATGTCCCTCAAAATCAGTATGCTGATTTTGCTGAGAGTTTTAATCATAAAGAGATGCTGGATTTCATCAAATGCTTTTCCTGCATCTGTTGAGATGATTATGTGATTTTTGTTTTTAATTCTGTTTATGTGGTGTACCATATTTATTGACTTGCATATCTTGAACTGTCCCTGCTTTCCTGGTATGAAACCCATTTGATCATGGTGGACTATCTTTTTGCTATGCTGCTGGATTCAGTTAGCTAGTATTTTGTTAAGGATTTTAGCATCTATGTTCATCAAGGATATCAGTCTGTAGTTTTCTCTTTTACTTATGTCTGTTCACGGTTTTGGTTTTAGGGTGATGCTAGCTTCATAGAATTAATTAGGGAGGGTTTCTTCTTTCTCTGTCTTGCGGAATAATGTCAAAACAATTGGTACCAACTCTCCTTTGATTGTCTGGTAGAATTCTGCTGTGAATCCGTCTGGTCCTAGACTTTTTTGTTGGTGATTTAAAAATTATCATTTCAATCTCATTGCTTGTTATTTGGTCTGTTCAGCATATCTAATTCTTCCTGATTTAAACTAGGAGGATTTTATTTTTCCAGGAATTTATCCATTTCTTCAAGGTTTTCTAGTTTACGTGCATAAAGTTGTTCATAATAGCCTTGAATGATCTTTCCTATTTCAGTGGTGTCAGATGTAATATCTCCTGTTTTGTTTCTTAATGAGACTATTTGGATTTTCTCTCTTTTTTTCTTGGTTAATCTTGCTAATGGGTTACCAATTTTATTTATCTTTTCAAAGAACCAGCTTTTTGTTTCATTTATCTTTGGTATTGTATTTTTGTTTCAATTTCATTTAGTTCTGCTCTGATCTTGGTTATTTCTTTTCTTCTGCTGGGTTTGGGTTTGGTTTTCTCTTGTTTCTCTAGTTCCTTGATGTGTGACCTTAGAATACCAGTTTGTGCTCTTTCAGTCTTTTTGATGTGGGCGTTTAGGACTATGAATTTTCCTCTTAGCACCATTCTTTAACACTTTAACTCAGTGTATTCAAAACATATTCTACTCAGTCTCTTCTCTTTTGCTACCAGCATTACCCTAGTCTATCAGGCATGCAAACTAGAGTCCTTTTCTTTGAATCAAGCAAGAGAGATGGAGACACCAATAAATCTAGCAGCAAGTCCCTTGGAGTCTTCCTCCCTTCCTTCCCCATCCAGTTTTCTTTCATTTCCTTCTTGGCCATATTATTTCACCAGCAAAACTTGCCATTGAAACTAGTAGAATAGCTTCCTAACTGCAGTTTCTACCTTTTCTTTCATTCAGTTCAAATAATCTTAAAAACTACTGTTAAATTAATCTTTCTTAAGTATTATTCTGATTGGGCCACTTCCCTCTAAAAAATCTTTATGTGCTGCTCTTGTTTATTGAGGTGAGTAAAAATTCCTCAACCTGGCATTCAAAGCCTTCTACCATACCACCAACTTGAAATTACAGACTCACTTCCTATTGCTTTCCTATTTATGTACTCTACCTCCGAGCCACACACAGTGGGCTTTTCATTGAGCCTTAAAGATACTTTGCTGATAGAGCTTTGTTCATATTTCAATCCCAAATAATGCCTTTCTACATTTCATGTTTCCAGCTGTCAATGATAAATGCCTTCCTTGAGTGCCTTTCATATAATCTCTCTACATGCACTGTTTTCTGATTCTTCCTAATTAATGTCATAATACACATTTTGAACTCTCAGTATTTTGAGTAAACCTTTCTTATAGAATCTTTTTCACTTTATCTTGCATTGTAGTAATTTGCCTACTTGTGTCATGTTCTAATAAAACATAAAGCTCTTAGAAGACTAACTTTTGAAGCACCTAACAACGTTTTCCATACCACAGATATGCACTAAGAAGATGACTTGTTCAGTATTGAAAAATGGGCAGCAGTCAGAAAAATAGAACGGAAAAGATCTGAGTGGGAAAATGGCTAAAGATGTAGTCAAGCATGGTGAAAACAGAGAAATTAGAGTGTAAAAAGAATATAGTGAAAAGGATAGGGTAGCTAGAACAAAATATTTCTGAATGAAAATGTTGGAAGATAAATGTTGGGAAGGTAAATATTGTAAGAGGTTAATTTTGGGCTCAAGCCCAGATCATGTATATTGCAACAATCTATCAATACCATGATGTGCTGCTGGGCATTCCATCTGAACTCTGTAACAGTTTCCTGTTTGAAATCAGGTAAAAACGTATTTCTCAGACCAATACACTAAGTGAGTAACAGGTAGTCTTTAGATGTGGTTATTTGACTGTGGACCATTGTTTTAAGCTCTAGTTTGTAGGAGTCAAATATGATTACTGTATTTGCCTTTCCTTGATCTTGGCCTCTGTGCTTAGAAACTAAAGATTGGATAAGTTGTCCAAGTTCAATATCGGTAGCTCAGTTACCCTTGATAGAAGGACATTAGTAGAATATTAGTTTTATTGCACCTTAATAAAATGCTCAGAGTCATGGACGGCAGAATCGTTTCCTGAAGAGTAAGATAAGTAGAAAAAAATTTAAAAATCAAAGTAAGACATATACATGTTTAAGAAAATCAAACAGTGCTGAAAGGACTGTACTAAAAAACAGTAGCACCACCCTTCTCTCTCTCACATATGTAGTTCCTATTTCAAGAGAGCACCACTTTTATCTTCCCTCGTAATTATTTTCACACCTCTTAAGAGCTTCTACTTCTGTTAATTGATTTATCAATTACAGATGTTTTCTATTCACTTTCTGTTATAATAGCTGTGGATCTGATTCTCTTGGGCTCCACCTGTCCTATTCATCTCTCTTGAAATTATTACTGTTTTAATTAAATCAGTAATCAGTGACTATATCATTATTATTATAAAACTTTCATTCACTGTGGAGTTAAGTACAAAGGTGTGCATTTATTCCTTTTCTGGTATAGCTTTTGTATTTTACAAAATAAAAAGTAATTTTTTTTATTTGCAGGAACTTCCATAGAAATATTTTTAATATTTTTTGCATGTTTTTACATGTCAAATATCATATCATATATTTTGTGGAAACATTTTTTTTTTCTCTAAAAAGGCATCTTGGAGTCCAGTGTCTTCCTGATTCATTCGGAACTAGCTATGCTAACCAAATAGTGAATGTCAAGTCAATAGGACTGCAAGAATAATTTTCAAGATTAATAAATAGAAAGCAAAGCTGGTAAGATTAAGTAAAGAACAATAAATACTCATAATGAAAAATAACCCCACTACATACTTCTGAGATTATGAGCTCAAAGTTTCATGTAAACTTTAAGCTTCTTGAGGTCTTGTGTCATATTCCCCTGTGTATGTCCAGTTTCTGGCATAGAATAGAGCTCACAATTCTTTATTGAATATATTAATGTGATAAACAAATCTGAGAAAATAAAAGTAGCTCTAAACATTGTAAACCTTTGGGGCCTGAATCATGGAAGTCACAACTTCTACTCAGCCCTGGTCAGGTGACTTGTAAAGAATTGTGCAGAGTTCTGAGTTCTTTTATTTTTATTTGTGTGAATTTATGGGGCCACAAATGTAATTTTGTTACATGAATATATTGTATAATGATGAAGTCAGGGCTTAATTACTTAATGGGTACATGTATGCTATACTTAATGAGTACAATGTATAACATACACATTGTCATACAAATAGTTCAGGGAGATCAAAGGAAATGAATACAATCTAAACAATGTCTGAAAAGGCTCTTTTCTTCAGTTGGATTATAAAGAGTTACATAAAAGAAAGAGCACTTGTCCCACACAGATACCATGAAATTCCTTTGAGACGACTGAAATAGTAACAATATAACATACATTTTACCCATTAAGTAATTTTTCATCATTCACCCCATCCACCTCTACTCTTTCTAGGCATCATTTTATCATTCCACACTCTATGTCCAGGTGTTCACATTATTTAGCTCTCAGTCATAAGTGAGAACATATGTATTTCCCTTGCTGTCTCTGTCTTGTTTGACTTAAAATAATGTCCTCCAGTTTTGTTGCAAAAAACGTGATTCTCATTCTTATTTCTGCATACCATTCCACAGTGTATATATACCACATTTTGCCCATCCAGTTATCCATTGATAGACATTTAGATTGATTCCATATCTTTGCTATTGTGAGTAATGCTGTGATAAACATATGAGTGCAGGTGTCTTTTTGGTATCATGATATCTTTTTCTTTGCGTAGATATCCAGTAGTGGGATGGCTGAATCAAATAGTAGTTCTATTTTTAGTTATTTAAGAAGTATTTGACTGTTTTCCATAAAGGTTGTACATTCCCATCAATAGCATATAAATGTTCCCTTTTCTCTTCATCCTCACTAAAATGTAGTATTTTTAATCTTTTTAGTAATAGCCATTCTGACAGTTGTAAGATGATAGCTCATTGTGGCTTTTATTTGTATTTCTCTGATGATTGATGGATGATGTTGAACATTTTTATATGTTTGTCAGCTGCTTGTATGTTTTCTTTTGAAACATGTCTATTCAGCATATTTTTACACAGTCATATGTATTTTCAGCTACCTAAAAGTGGATTCTGGATGGGATCATTGTGTAGTGGGAAAAGAACTGAATTATTCAGTTTCTAGTCACTGGTTGAATGACCACAGGCAAGTTACTTAACCTTTCTGAATATGCTGCTTCCATGAAATAACGATAGTTATGCTTGTTTTGCCTACTTTAGGTAGTAGTTGTGAGAATCAAGTGAGATATATATAAAACCAAATTCACTTCTTAAAATGGCATACAAATAGAAGATGTATTTCAGGTTATTTCTAATCTGTATTTTCAATCCTCATTATTCACCCGTTCCTCTGGAACTGTATCTGCTGAGGCATGCTAAAGAATACCCAAGTTTGGATGTTTCATCAGCAACTCTAGAAAACCGAATTCTTAACCTTCTTGTCTAGACTATTTTATAATGTCCTTTATTCCTCTAAAATGAAGAAGGAATTGGCTCAGATTTCTTTGGTTTTCTGTTTTCTTTCAATATTTTCATCTGTAAACACCCATCCAGGTTTCCTTGGGTTGCGGTATCATCTTACATTTCTTTTTTATCTTTTATTATTTCGAAGAGAATAATAATAAAACTCTAAGTTGTATTATTTCACTATAAAATTATAGAATCCACTCTTCCATACAGCTGCCCCCTCCCACTCCATATACACATACAGTTACCACCTCAGTCTTCTCAAGGAAGCTTCACAGTATCTGTGTGGGAGTCACCTCTCTTTCTTTTATGTAACTCTTTATAATCCACCTGAAATCAGCAACAGAAAAGAGAATTTTTAGGCGTTGTTTAGATTGTATTAATTCCCTTTGGTCTTCCTGCACTGTTTGACACTGTTGACCACTTACTATTTCAGGAAACTCTTACTCTTGTCTGTCAAGACATGACTGTTTTTCTATGATCGTCCTAATGCTCCTTGGTCTTTCCCTCCTTGGTCTTTTAATCTGCAGTTTGTGTGGGAATGATATTACTAAGGAGATTTTTAAAATACATACTCATGCACATGCTTTGGATTACCAGTTACAAGCTTCAGTTAAAAGCTTTCAGTTATAATCTTGGAAATATAAATTACTCATTAATCACCCACCTCTTTCTACCAAATTGTATCCCATCCAAGTCCTTTAAAATTCTATTCAAAATTTACTTCTTATGAAGTTTTCCATATCTTACCCCAAAGTAATCACTCTTTTTTGTACCTTAACATTTATGTGTGAATAATAAGATGCCTTT
Source organism: Sapajus apella (assembly GCF_009761245.1). Taxonomy (NCBI): domain Eukaryota; kingdom Metazoa; phylum Chordata; class Mammalia; order Primates; family Cebidae; genus Sapajus; species Sapajus apella. The sequence continues at coordinate 14,639,570 of NW_022436996.1, forward strand.
TTAATGGAACAAGTTAGAACTGAAAGGTTTTCTGTAAAAGCAGATTGAAAAAGCTCAAATTTGCTCAGCGCAGTGGGCCATGCTTGTAATTCCAGCACTTTAGGAGACTGAAGTGGGAGGATTGCTTGAGCCTAGGAGTTTGAGAATCCAGGCAACATAGCAAGACCAGTCTTAATAAAAAAAAATAAAAATAAAAAAATTTTTAAAGTTAAAATTAGCATTTAAAACATTTTAAAGTTTATGTTTTAAACTATGTTTGCTAAATTCAACACAGTATCCTGGAAACCTGTTTAGTTAATAATTAAAAGGATACTTTGGATAGAAGCTTACTTAACAGTATTTACCAATGTTAGTTTCTTAGTTTTGACAAAACTACCTGGTTAGGTAAGATGTTAACATTAGGGGAAGCTGGAAAAAGGATAGGCAGGGACTTCATACTATTTTCCCAACTTTTCTGTAAATCTAAATTTATTCCAAAATAAAAGGCTTTTAAAAATACAAAAAAGAAAAATGTCTTTTTATATCCTTAGTCAATTTTTTAATAGAATTATTTGTTTTTTATCTTTGTTGTTGAGTTCCTTAAAAATTCTGGATATTAATCTCATATTGAATAGATAATTTTCAAGTATTTTCTCTCATTCTGCAGATTGTCTGTTTATTCTGTTGATTATGTATTTGGCTGTGCAGAGGCATTTTAGTTTAAATAAATTTCATTTATCTATTTCTGGTTTTGTTGCCTGTGTTTTTGTGGTCTTAATCATAAATTTTTTGCCTAGACCAATGTCCAGAAAACCTAGAGAGGTTTTCTTCTAGTATTTTTATAGTTTCATGACTTACATTTAACTTTTTAATCTATCTTAAATTGACTCTTGTATATGGTGAGAGATAAAGATCCAGTTTCATTCTTCTGCATAGAGCAATCCAGTATTTTCAGCATTATTTACTGAAGAGGGTGTCCTTCTACCAGTGTGTATTTTTGCCAGATTTGTCAAAAACCAGTTGGCTGTAGATATGTGGCTTTATTTCTGTTTTTGTTTTTTTTTTTTTCTGTTCCATTTGTCTATGTATTGGTTTCTCTACTGGTACCATGCAGGTTTGATTACTATAGCCTTGTAGTATACTTTTCTCTTTTTTAAAAAAAAAATTATTTCCATAGCTTTTTGAGGCTACAGGTAGTATTTGGTTACATGAGTAAGTTCTTTAGTGGTGATTTGTGAGATTTTGATTCACCCATCACTCAAGCAGTATACACTGAACCCAGTTTGCACTCTTTTATCCTTCACCCCTCCTTTCATCTTTTCCCTCAAAGTCTAAAAAATTCATTGCATCATTCTTATGCCTTTGCATCCTCAGCTTAGCTCCCACTCATGAGAACATATGATGTTTGGTTTTCCATCCTTAAGTTACTTCACTTAGAATAATAGTCTTCAGTTCCATCCAGGTTGCTGCAAATGCCATTAATTCATTCCTTTATATGGCTGAGTAGTATTCCATTGTGTGTGTGTGTGTGTGTGTGTGTGTGTATGTGTGGGTGTGTGTGGGTGTGGGTGTGGGTGTGGTTATGTGTATTCCACTGTGTGTGTGTGTATATATACACATAAACATATGTGCATATATATATACATACACATATACCTATGGGTATGTATATATACATACATATATGTGTGTGTGCATAAATATAAGTATATATATGTATATATATACATACACACACACACACACACACACACTCATACACAATAGAATACTATGGTGATATGTATATCACAATTTCTTTATCCACTCATTGATTGATGGGCATTTGGGCTGGTTCCATATTTTTGCAATTGTGAATTGTGCTGCTATAAATATGCATGAGCAAGTATCTTTTTTGTATAATGACTTCTTTTCCTCTCAGTAGAAGTGGGATTGCTGGATCAAATGGTAGTGGTATTGCTGGATCAAATGGTAGTCCCAGTAATGAGACTGCTGAATCAAATTGTAGTCCTACTTTAAGTTTTTTAAGGAATCTCCAAACCGTTTTCCATGTATTAGCCTGCATTTCCATCAGCAGTGTGGAAGTGTTCTCTTTTTACTGCATCCATGCCAACATTTATTATTTTTTTATTATGGCCATTCTTGCAGGATTGTAAGGTGGCATTGCTATTTGCATTTCCCTCATCATTAGTGACGTTGAGCATTTTTTGATATGTCTTCTGGCCATTTGTATATCTTCTTTTGAGAATTGTCTATTCATGTCTTTGGCCCACTTTTGGATGGGATTGTTTGTTTTTTTTTCTTGCTGATCTGTTTCAGTTCCTTATAGATTCTGGCTATTAGTCCTTTGTCAAATGTACAGATTGATCTTTGTTTATTTTGCATTTGCTTTTGGGTTCTTGGTCATGAAACCCTTGCCTAAGCCAATGTCTAGAAGGGTTTTTCCAATGTTATCTTCTAGAATTTTTATAGTTTCAGGTCTTAGATTTAAGTCCTGGATCCACCTTTGGTTGATTTTTGTATGAGGTGAGAGAGGGGTATCCAGTTTCATTCTCCTACATGTAGCTTGCCAATTATCCCAGCATCATTTGTTGAATAAGGTGTTCTTTCCTCACTTTATGTTTTTGTTTGCTTTGTCAAAGATCACTTGACTGTAAGTATTTGGGTTTAATTCTGGGTTCTCTATCCTGTTCCATTGGTCTGTGTGCCTGCTTTTATACCAGTACCATGCTGTTTTGGTGACTATGGCCTTATAGTATAGTTTGAAGTCAGGTAATGTGGTGCTTCCAGATTTGTTCATTTTGTTTAGTCTTGCTTTGGCTATGTGAGCTCTTTTTTGTTTCCATGTGAATTTTAAGAATGTTTTTTCTAGTTCTATGAAGAATGGCAGCAGCATTCTGATGGGGATTGCATTGAATTTATAGATTGCTTTTGGCAGTATGGTCATTTTCACAATATTGATTCTATCCATCCACAAGCATGGGATGTGTTTCTGTTTGTTTATGTCATCTATGATTTCTTTCAGAAAGTCTTTTGTAGTTTTCCTTGTAGAGTTCTTTCACCTCCTTGGTTAGGTATATTCCTAAGTATTTTATTTTATTTTTTTTGCAGCTATTGTAAAAGGTGTCGAGTTCTTGATTTGATTCTAGGCTTGGTCACTGTTGATGTACAGAGGAGCTACTGATTTGTGTACATTAATTTTGTATTCTGAAACTTTGCTGAATTCCAGGAGCTTTTTGGAGGAGTTTTTAGGGTTTTCTAGGTATACAATCATATAATCAGCAAACAGTGACAGTTTGACTTCCTCTTTACTGATGGATGTCCTTTATTTCATTCTCTTGTCTGATTGCTCTGGCTAGGACTTCTAGTACTATGTTGAATAGAAGTGGTGAGAGTGAGCATCCTTGTCTTGTTCCAGTTCTCAGAGGGAATGCTTTCAACTTTTCTCCATTCAGTATTATGTTGGCTATGGGTTTGTCATAGATGACTTTTATTACATTGAGGTATGTCCCTTGTATGCCAATTTTGCTAAGGGTTTTAATCATAAGGAGATGCTAGATTTTTTCAAATGCTTTTTCTGCATCTATTGAGATGATTATGTGATTTTGTTGTTGTTGTTTTTCATTCTGTTTACGTAGTGTATCACATTTATTGACTTGCTTATGTTAAACCATCCCTGCATTTCTGGCATAAACCCACTTGATTATGGTGGATTATCTTTTTGATACGTTATTGGATTTGGTTAGCTAGTATTTTGTTCAAGATTTTAGCATCTATGTTCATCAGACATATTGGTCTGTAGTTTTCTGGTTTTTTAAATGGCCTTTACTGGTTTTGGTATTAGGATGATACTGGCTTCATCAACTGATTTAGAGAGAATTCCCTCTTTCTCTATCTTGTGGAATAGCGTCAATAGGATTGGTACCAACTCTTCTTTGCATGTGTGATAGAATTCAACTGTGAGTCTATCTGGTCCTTGACTTTTTTTTTTTGTTGGTAATTTTTTTGTTAATTACCATTGCAACCTCATTGCTTGTTATTGGTCTTTTCAGGGTTTCTAATTCTTCCTGATTCAAGCTAGGAGGGTTGTGTCTTTTCAGGAATTTTTCCATCTCCTCTAGATTTTCTAGTTTATGTGTGTAAAGGTCTTCACATTGGCCTTGAATTTTTTTTGTGGTTGCTTGTAATATCTCCTATTTTATTTCTTAATGAGATTATTTGTGTTTTCTCTCCTCTTTTCTTGGTTAATCTTGCTAATGGTCTATCAATTTTATTTATCTTTTCAAGCAACCAGAATTTTGTTTTATTTATCTTTTGTTGTTGTTGTTTCAATTTTATTTAGTTCTTCTCTGGATCTTTGTTATTTTATCTGCTGGGTTCGGGTTTGGTGTGTTGTTTCACTGGTTCCCTGAGGTGTAAACCTAGATTGTCTATTTGTGCTCCTTCAGAATATTTGATGTAGGCATTTAAGGCTATGAACTTCCCTCTTACCACCACCTTTGCTGTATCTCAGAGGTTTTGATAGGTTCTGTCTCTATTATCATTCAGTTGAAAGAATTTTTTAATTTCCATCTTGATTTGATTGTTGACCCAGTGATCACTCAGAAGTAGGTTATTTATTTATTCATTTATTTACGTATTTATTTTTGAGGCAGAGTCTCACTCTGTCACCGATGCTGAAGTGCAGTGGTGTGATATCAGCTCATTGCAACCTCCACCTCCCAGGTTCAAGCAATTCTTCTGCCTCAGCCTCCCAAATAGCTGGGATTACAGGAGTGTGCTACCATGCCTGGCTGATTTTTGTATTTTTAATAGAGATAGGGTTTTGGCATGTTTACTAGGTTGGTCTTGAACTCCTGACATCTGGTGATCCATCCACCTCAGCCTCCCAAAGTGCTGAAATTACAGGCATGAGCCACCATTCCCATCCAGGAGCAGGTTATTTAATTTCCATGTATTTGCATTGTTCTGGAGGTTTCTTTTGGAATTAATTTCCAATTTTATTTCACTATAGTTTGAGAAAACACTCGACTTAATTTCAATTTTCTTACATTTATTGAGACTTGTTTTGTGGCCTATCATAGTATCTTGGAGAAAGTTCTATGCACTGATAAAGAGAATGTATATTCTGTGGTTGTTGGGTAGAATGTTCTGCAAATATCTGTTAAATCCATTTTTTCCAGGTTATAGTTTAAATTCATTGTTTCTTTGTTGACTTGTCTAGTGCTGACAGTGAAGTATTGAAGTCCCTTGCTATTATTGTGTTGCTTTCTCTAATTTCTTAGGTCTATTAGTAATTGTTTTATAAATATGGGAGCTCCAGTGTTAGGTGCATATATATTTAGGATTGTGATATTTTCTAGTTGGACAAGGCCTTTTATCATTATATAATGTCCCTCTTTATCTTTTTTAACTGCTGTTGCTTTAAATTTTGTTTTGTCTGATATAAGAATAGCTACTTCTGCTCACTTTTGGTGTCTATTTGCATGACATGTTTTTTTTCCACCCTTTTACCTTAAGTTTATGTGAGTCCTTATGTGTTAGGTGAGTCTCTTGAGGGCAGCAGATAGTTGGTTGTTGAATTCTTATCCATTCTGCAATTCTGTATCTTTTAAATGGAGCATTTAGGCCATTTACATTCAATGGTAGTATAGAGATGTGAGGTGCTATTCCATTCATTGTACTGTTCATTTTGTGAATACCTTTTTTTATTGCATATTTTTATAGGTCCTATGAGATTCATACTTTAAAGACATTCTGTTTTGACTTGTTTCTAGGATTTGTTTCAAGATTTAGAGCTTCCTTTAGCAGTTCTCATAGTGCTGGCATGGTAATGTCGAATTCTCTCAGCATTTATTTGTCTCAAACAGACTGTATCTTTCCTTTGTTAATGAAACTTAGTTTCACTGGATACAAAATTATTGGCTAATAATTGTTTTGTTTAAGGAGGCTGAAGACAGAGCTCTAATCTCTTTTAGCTTGTAGGGTTTCTTCTGATAAATCTGCCATTAATTTGGTAGGTTTTCTTTTATAGGTTATCTGGTGCTTTTGCCTCACAGCTCTTAAGATTGTTTTTTTTTGTCTAGACTTTAGATAACCTAATGATTATGTGCCTTGGCGATGAACTCTCTTTGTGATAAATTTTCCAGGTGTTCTTTAGGTTTCTTGTATTTGGATGTCTAGATCTCTAGCAAGGCTGGGGAAGTGTTCCTCAATTGTTCCCCCAAATATGTTTTCCAAACTTTAAGATTTCTCTTATTCCTCAGGAATGCCAATTATTCTTAGGTTTGGTCATCTGGTTGTTTAACATAATCCCAAACTTGTTGGAGGTTTGTGCATTTTTTAAAATTCTCTTTTCCTCATCTTTGTTGGATTGAGTTATTTCAAAAACCTTGTCTTTGAGCTCCAGAGTTCTTTCTTATGCTTGTTTGATTCTATTGCTGAGATTTTCTGCTATATTTTTCATTTCTCTAAGTGTGTCCTTTATTTCCTGAAGTTGTGATTGTTTTTAATTTATGGTATCTATTTCATTGAAGATTTCTTCCCTCATATCAAATGTCATTTTTTAAAATTTTCTTAAGTTGGACTTCACCTTTCTCTGGTGCCTCATTGATTAGCTTTTAATAAGTGAACTTCTAAATTCTTTTTCTGGCAATTCAGGGATTTCTTCTTTGTTTGAATCCATTGCTGGTGAGCTAGTGTGATTTTTTTTTTTTTTTTTTTTGGCTGTGTTGAAGAACCTTATTTTATCATATTAACAGAATTGTTTTTCTGATTTCTTCTCATTTGAGTAGACTATGTCAGAGGGAAGTCCTGGGGCTCAAGGCTGCTGTTCTTCTTTTGTCCAATGGTGTGATCCCTTGATGTAGTACTCTCTTCCTTTTCCTAAGGATGTGGTTTCCTGAGAGCCAAGCTGTAGTTATTGTTATTTCTCTTCTGGATCTAGCCACCCAGCAGATCTAAAAGAGAAACAACTACCAGTCTCCAGGCTAATATTGGGTGGGGTGGGGACCACAGAGTCCTGTGGTGTGAACCGTTTTCAGGTCTCTCAGTCATGGATACCAGCACCTGTTCCAGTGGAGGTGGCAGGAGAGTGAAATGGATTCTGTGAGGATCCTTAGTTGTAGTTATTTAATGCACTAGTTTTGTGCTGGTTGGCCTCCTGCCAGGAAGTGATGCTTTCAAGAGAGCATCAGCTGTGGTAGCATAGGGGAGGATCAGATGGTGAGTGGGGCCCTAGAACTCACAAGAGAATATAAACTTTGCCTTCAGTCACCAGGGTGGGTGGGGAAGGACCATCAGGTGGGAGCAGCATTAGGCGTGTCTGAGCTCAGACTCCCCTTGGGCAGGGCTTGCTGTGGCTGCTGTGGGGGATGGGGTGTGGTTCCCAGGTCAATGGAGTTATGTTTCCAGGAGGATTATGGCTGCCTCTACTGTGTCATGCAAGTTGTCAGGAAGTGGGGGAAAGCTAGCAGTTATAGGCCTCACCCAGCTCCCACACAACCCAAAAGACCAGTCTCACTCCCACCATGGCCCCCCAGCAGTGCCAGATTTGTTACCAGTCAGTGGGTGGGTAGGGCTGAGAACTTGCCCTAGGCTACCAGCTTCCTGGGTGAGAAAGCAAGCAGGGCTTTTGTGCCTCCCTGCCTGTTGAGTCTGCGCACCAGATTCACACCCTCCCCTGAGTTCTGGCCATGAAACTTCACATTCAGTTGGAATTGTTACAAAGTTCACCAGGAAGTTTCCTTTTCCCTGTGGTCTTTTCCCAGTTCTTCTGGCAGCCCTCCCCAGGGACCACTGTGAAACAAGTCAGAAATGATTCCCTGGGGACTCAGAGAGCCCACAGAGCTTTTCCCACTGTTTCATCCATCCTTGTATTTCACTCAGCTGTGTAAATTGTCTCAGATCCAGGTGAGGTCTAATCCTTCTTCCATGATCTGGACCTTCAGATTCCCCAGTGAACGTGTGTGTTTGGGGGTGGACAATCCTGCTTTCCCACTTTCACAGTTTGTACACTCAGAATTTGGGCTATATCCTGGGTCCTGCAGGATCAATCTGTTTCCTTCAAAGAGTGTGTGGATTCTCTTGGCTTTCCTGGTATATTCCTGCAGGAATATACTTTCTTGGAGCAAAAGTCTACAATGTGAGTCTCCACATGCTGCTCCGTCCATCCAATTGAAAGCTGCAATTTAGTCCTCCCCCCATCCACCATTTTTTAACTCCCTTGTCATATAATTTGAGGTCAGGAAATGTCATACCTCCAGCTTTGTTCTTCATGTTTAGGATTACTTTGGCAATTTGAGTTCATTTTTTTCCAATGTGAATTTTAGGATTTTTAAAAATCTGATTCTGTGAAAAATGATGTTGGTATTTTGATAAGGAGTACATTGGGTCCTTAAATTGCTTTGGGCAATATGGTTATTTTAATGTTAATTATTCTAACTTATGAGCATGGGATGTTTTCTCTCTCTCTCTAGCTGAGACCTCTGGACAAACTATAGGTAACCAGTTGTAGAAGATAGAAAATTGGAGACGTGGCCTGCCCCACACTTACCTAGACTCTGGGGAAAACAGGTTATTTCCAGTTATTTCTCAAGTCCTACAGAACCTCACATTGGAATTTACCTGGACGTAGTCCAGCTGTAGCCTCCACATTGGCATGTGACTGATGTTACCTGACCTTAGAGAGGAGTGAGAGAACAGGAAAATGTGCATGCCATCACTGTGGTGACTGCCAATTCTTGGAAACAGAGCAGGGCCTGTGAGATGAGATGACTTCTGGAAAGTAGAGCAATATGAAGAGAAGGGTGAGAAGGAATGGTTAGGATTCTCAGCCCTCCAGGGTAGCTAATGTTTCTATAGTAGCAGGGATGAGAATTTGAGAAAAAGCTTCATCATCATCAAAACGTCTGTGCTCTGCTTCCTGCCTTCACTGTGTAGATTCACATCTGGGCTCTTCTACTGCAGATGGGGAGCTCTCCCTTTCCACTAGGAAGAGAAAAAAGCCATAGGGCTAGGTCATCCTCCAAAAGGAGCACAGTTCCTTCTCCCTGAGCAAAGGTGCCTTATCCCTGGTGTGTCATCTCTAGGGTGATGTCTAAGATGGTGAGAGACAAGTAGGAAGCTCTAGTTGCTCGTCATGAAAGTGAACACAGCTTCAGGCAGTGGGAATTTATTTCTACTCTGACAAGAATACATGTAAATATTGATTATGAGCTCTTGGGAAGGGGATGGGGAATGATGTGTGTATACAAATGTGTGTGAACTCACATGTAAGCTGGGTAATGGTGACCACAGTCTGAATGAATTACATGAGCATATGTCTATGTATTGGTGTTTCTAATATAAGTCAGTGCCTTTCTGCACATGGATCTAGGAGTTCTGAGACAACAGTTCTGAGACAACAGACAACTGAATGCGAACCTTCTGAGAGCTGCTTATCTGCTGCTTTGCCTTACTCTCATATCGTGTCCTTAGAAGTCCTAGACCAGGGTAAATATCCGGCTGCAGGTCTGTGCCAAGAAATCTTGGGATAAATCACTTATGACACTGGGCTAGTTTCACAGTGTTGTTTTTGGATGATTCAGGAGACATGGATCTTTGGGACAGAAAATTAACCTTGTGATTGCTAGTCCTGGAATAGCCTGGGCAGGACTGGGCCACCTTCACTATTGAAGGGGGCACCCCATGAAAGATAACCCCCGACTCCTAGTAATTTTCCAGCTAGGCAGATGATCCAGATGAAGAGGTGACTACCTGCCCCTCTAGTCTTCTGACCACATTAGGAGCTAAAACAGAATGAGACAAAAAGATGCCCCTCACTGAGCATTGAACTGGCTATGAACCAGAGGTAGAAATCCCAATAGGGTTCACTGGGGAGGAGAATGCTATCTGTCAAGGTCAGCTGCACCATAATCACTCCATAAGCCATGGGGCAACTGTCACCACCAGTTAACAGAATTCAGAAATTCCAGTGAGAATTTAGCCCATCATTCCCCACCCTACCTTCTCCATTTATTTGTCTCCTATTCTATAATCTGGAATGCCTGCATTTCTGAAGGGCGGGAATACACTTTTTTCCTTCAGAAAAAAAGCTCCAATTTATTTTTGGCAAAATATACCTAAGGTATAGGGGGATCAGCTGAGTGTCATGTCAGAGACTCTCTGGCTATATGGCGAATGCTGTTGACCAAAGATGGAAGGACTTCATTAGCCACTGGGGTCAGGGAAGCTGATCATTTCTTCTTAGGCAACACGCCAAGATAATTCTTCACGGTTTTTGATGTATCTGCACAGTACAGTCACCTGGGAAGCCTTACCCCAGACCAATTAATGATATCAGAATTTCTGGGCATGCTGTCTGGGTGTTCAAAAACATCCCAGAAGTGATAGTAATGTGCAGGCAGGTTGCAAAACACTGAAATTGTGAAGCATCTCATTCTGAAAACATGAATCTAGAATACTCAACCAGGCACCTAGGTATTAAAAGTGAAATAGTGACTTTTTCAATGGTCATTGTGTCTCCTTTGTTCATATGATACGTTAGGGTTAATTGCTTACCATGTGAAACTTTATGATTTTCCGTGGACATGTCTGAAAACTGTAAGGTGGACCAATTAGATTTCTCCCTCAGGAATCTGAAGGGAAACTCAAAGGCATTGGTGGATATTTGACCTGAAAGTTGAGGATAAGTTGGGACAAGGTAATCATAATGAGTCTATGGCTATGCAGATATATCACGTAATAGGGACTCAGAGGAGGTTGGTCAAGAGAGGGAAGAGGAAAAAAGAGTAGCTAAAGAAACAAAACAGTGACGGGGGTGGGAATAGGGGAGCACAGAGAGGAAGATGGCCGGTCCCGAGATACCTGGATTCCTGACCTCGCTGAAGTCTTTTATCAGATTACATTGCAACCAGAACTCTAATGGGAACTCTGATTTAGAACCATAAGTGAGGAAGTCAAAACTCCTTGAAGATGCTGTTTTCTCTCATGTCGTTAAACCTGTCTCAAATGTACTTTATTCTCCTCCCTGTCACTCAAACACCTACTCCTTTTAAAAGAACAGTATGCATGTCACTCCCCCTGTCTTTCCCCAGAACAAAGGACAACCTACTCTTTGCTCACTCTTTACTTTCACAGGATTTTGCTCCATATCTTTCTTTATTTCTTTACACGTTAGATGCTAATTTTCTGTTTACTTGTCCTTTTACTAGATTTTGAGCTCCTTGAGGACAAAGGTTATACATCATTTATATTTTTTGCCAGCATCTAGTATAGTTCCCAGTTCATAGCAGTTGCTGAATAGATATTTCTTAATTGAATACATTCTTAAAGATCAAATGGACCTGAGTTTTTGAACTTTCTGTTTTCTCATGTACCCAGAAAAAGGTTAATGAACATAATACAGCCTTTCCAGAATTGGATCTGAAAGTTGCAAGTAATGTTCCTCAGTAATTTCTTTTTTAACGTATCTACTAAAAACCCTTAGCACAAAATTCTCTCTGTCTTTAAATATAATGCTTTTATAGAAAAGTTAGTAAGAAACTAAAAGACATAAAATAGTAACATAATTAGTTCAACAAACTGAACCAGTATTGTTATTTAATGGCAATGTGCCTTTACAAGTTAATTATCCAAACAATTAAAATGAGCAACTAGCATAACTGCCCAAAACATGGGATTTTTGAAAGGTAAATTTAACTGTTACTATGGTGACACAGTTATTTTCATGAACAATTACTCAAATTGCATCAATGGATGTATAAATATATGATACCTGGAATTGAAATGGAACTATATTTTGCATACCTGAATCAATAATGTGATGCCTATGACTATATCTGGAGCTCCATGGGCTCATTATACAAACTTCATATTATAAGGAGAAGTTTTCTTTTAACTACAACCTCTGATTCATGATCTTGGATGCATTCGCCCCACCTCCAGCCTCCCAAGTAGCTAGGATTACAGACATGAGCCACTGCACCCACCTTTAGAATGCATTCAGTAGAGAATATTATACCATGGTATTTCTGTTCTATAATCAATTACTGGTTAATTAGATAGATAGCCAATAATGAGCCAAGAGTGAATCTACTGAATTGAGATAATATTTTTTGTAATGTAAAACTTATATTATTAATAATATATATCTTTTATTCTCATTCCTTACTCCTGTTCCCTTCTCCTTTTCTACCAGTATGAAGTCACTCTAATCTGTTTAGTGTCTATTTTCTTAATTTTTAAATTAAAAACATGTAATAATGTTTTGAGTTTTATTTATAGAAATGTTTATATTGTGTAATTTAGACAGCAGAAACTTGCAGAGTGCTATGAAAACTTTCAGTAATTTACTTAGCACTTTGTTCTCATTATGAGTAATTTAATTTTCTGGATATCTAAGAAAAACAGTATTCTAGCTCCTTTATTAATTCTCATTAATTTATAATTCCCTACTAATTGCACTTCTTCTTTTCTCTCACCCTGTACAAGGTGTTAACGTGGGCTTAACTCTTGTGTAATCTCAGTCCCTAAGTGCTAAATAGAAGATCAAAATAAAACGACATTAGCAGTTAGGGTTTTTATGATAGTGGAAAGGACTGGCACACTTTTTTTTTTAATGTGTGGTAGAATGTGGGGTGGGGGAGGATGTTGTAATATATGTTCCTAGGAGAGTAAGTGGCTGTTCCAAGCAGAAGGAACTGGTCACGATGAAGAGGGTAAGCTGATTTACTTGCTAAGAACAGATATTCTGTTGGTAATATGGAATGAGATTGTGCATGAGGCATGTTATTGGGTCAGTATGGGCTAAGGAGGCAGTGATAAGAGGGCTTCTGCCACAGTGAAGTTTGAATTTGATTTCAGGGTTTATAGGGAACCCAAATCATTTCTGAGCTATTGATGATGTAATATTCTTGAGGTTACCTACAGGACTGTGGAGTAACAACACCTGATGTCTTGGCCTTGGGGCTGAACCAGCCATTGTGTGTAAAAGATCGAGGTCTCTAGGGAGAAGATAGAATCGTGTGTGTGTGTGTGTGTGTGTGTGTGTGTGTGTGTGGTGTGCATGTGTGTGTGTTCATGCACGTGTACAGATGGAGGGATGGTCATTGAGAGATAATTATTATTTTTGTAGGAGGTAATATGCAAAAATATACTGCAGCTCAAAGGGGATCATTGCTTTCCACTTATCTTTAGGTTCCAGATCCATAAGGAGGTAAAATAATTAGCTTTATGAAAGTCAGAACAAAGGAACTGTACCTATTGATGGGCCCATCATCACAGTTTCCCAACTGTCCAAAATCCCTAAGATAACACTTAATGATGACATTCACCTACCTACCAATTTTTCTCCCACAAGCAAGCCAGTGATTGACAAAACCATTCTCAAGCAGACCCCAAACCAAGATCTTCTTCCAGTCAAATTTTCACCCTGTTGACTTTGGGACACCTTTTATTGCCTATACATTAGAAAGGGGAAAGACATGAGCAAAGGAGATTTTCTGTGAGCAAAAGGGATTTTCTTGTCCTTTAACAATGTCCTGCAAATCTCACCTTCCTGCATTTCTCTTATCTACCAGCTTTCAGGAAATGCAACAAGCTCAGAATCAGCCTACAGGTAGAATAGCATAAGGAAATGCAGGCAGATTCTTTATATAGTTGAAATGAACCCCAGGAGCCTCACTTTTGCTAAGCACATGCTTGAAGAAGCAGGCAGTCATTGTCAGACTCCTTGATTTCATCTACCATTTAACATGGTGTGAGGTCATTGCTTTCTCCACTTAGGACATCTCTCACCATCATACCCAGGAAGAGCTCATTTACTTGCCTGAGTTATTGCTTTCTCTCTATTGCCATCACTCTCTTTTTCTAGCCCTTTTGCCCCCTAAATCTTCAGTAAAAATATGTTTTTCCTGTCAGAGCTACATATTCATTCATGAGCTCTGCCTGCTTCTGAACAGCCTCTCTTCAGATTCTGGGCACTCAGAACAGTTACTTACATTATTTTTGCCGAGTGCCCTGCCTTAGGCAGCACACACCAGAATCTCTCTTGTGGTTTTTCTCCATTTCTTCTTCTCTCCTGTCTTTGGTCTGTTTCTTCCAGACCGATTATCACAGCACTTTTACTCAATTCAGCTCATGTAGTGATCATTCTTATTGCTTTCTAAACCTACTTTCTTTAAACAATCCTCATGCCCCCAGTTTCTCCATCTCACCTCAGTCTCTTTCTACCACCTTTTTGGTCCCAGAAAGGTCACTCACAGCTTCTAGATACATACAAAATATGCTATAAAACTACTTAAAATGATTTGGGCGTTCAAAGCCCCTATCCATTTTTGCTATATTTGGCCATTTAAACATTAAGGTGGTGATGGTTGTGCCTACCACCAAATTTAATGTAAACCCGAGCAGAGAGTTGAAGCTCCAGTGGGGCAAACATATTTCCCATAAATTTGGGGAAAGAATGAGAAGTCTAGAAAAAGAGACATCTCACAGAAGCATGAGTGTTGTATTTCCTTTAAATTCTGCCTCAGAGCCCTTCTTCTGAGGCTTTCATGCACAATCATGAAATTCTAGCCTGGGCTCAATCTTTGAGACAGATGTACTATGTTTGTTTGCTTGTTTGTTTGTTATTGTTTTGACAACATCCTCATGAAAATGCATTATGCAAACAGAAGTTCATCAAGAAAGTTTCCATTTTCACTTGTTACTGTTTTCAGTTAAAATTGTTAGGTAATTGAACAAAGTTGAACCATTAGGTCAGGAGATGCTATATGTGATACTTGATCAGCAAATATATGAAAATGTGAAAGGCGAATGAGAAAACATCAGCATAGAGGGCATGCAAAGTCATGTGTAAAAGTCTAAAGTACACAAGCTGAAGATCATCTGTACTCTGCTCCTTGGAGTTCAAACCCAGACACCACTCACTAGGTGCGTGCCCTGGAGCAAGGTTTCCTCTGTAGCATCAGTGGTGGAATAAAGACTCCAATAATGGCTGCTTCACAGGGTCGTTGAGAGGATCAAATGAGACAATGTCTGCAGGATGAGGTGATAAAGCTGTTATTGCCATGAAGTACGGCAAGGGACAAAGGAAAAGGACTATGTCATTTCTTGAGTCCTGTGGCCCTGGAGGTGATGCACATCCTCGGGCTGGTGGAGAAGTCGGGGAAGCTGGTCTTGCTGATAAAGAGATACAAACTTCCTTTGGTGTTGGCAGTCACAATAAAATTCTATGTTTATTAAAGTGTTCCGATGTCATATTTTAAAAATTTTTTCATAGCTGACATAATATACAAAATTACAAATTGACAACAATTTTTTGTCATTTATACACATACAAATTCCCTTTATGTATGTGCATATATATGTGTGTGTGTATAAAATTACCATTTTATAATTGTAAACAAATCCCTGATTTCTCATTTTTGGCTCAGGCAGTATTTTAATTCTCAGGCCCTGGCCATTTGATTTTTCCAAAAATAGATGTGGTTTTCTACTTTGGCATTCCTCTTATTTTTCATTTATGAGAAAACAACAAAACAGTGGACCTATTTTTTTCCCTCCTGGGTGGCCAGAGGTAACAATTCTTTGCTCATTTTCTTTGTTCCTCAATTGCCTATGTCTGAAACAATTGGTGCCCAACTCCCTGTTCCTTCTCTCTCTTCTCCTCTCTCCAGCTTGCAGGTCCCAGGGCTGTCGGGGCTGCACTGAGCTCCGTGCCCACAGGAGACAGGAGAGTGTGAGAGAGAGCAGTCACAGTTCCTAGGAGGCCCCCGTGGACTCACAGTTGCTGCCTGCTCCCAGGAGCTCACATTTCCCAAACTGAGGATGGTCCTGGGATGTGGCCAAGTCCCTAGTAGAGGCAACTGCTCCCTGGGAACCACCGTCAAGCTCCTATTCCAGACCCTGCTGGGGCACAGCATCAGCACTGAAGAGGGTGGGAAAATTCCACCTTTCTGAATCCCTTTCAGTTCCAGGTCTCCCACTGGGAGTGCCTGAATAGCAGGAGGAAGGAGATAAAGAGCCAGCTGGGCTGAGTGGAGCATCACCATCCTGGGGTCCTGTTGTTGCTCTTTCCTCTGGGCTGCCCCAGAGGACCCAGATTTGGGACTGTGCCTGCAGGGAGCTTGAGAGAACCTCTTTACCCCATTCAACCCATTGTACTGTCTCTGTTGTTCACAGGGTCTGAGCCCCAAGTCCTGCATTTGAACCAGGATGTGACCTGGCACTGATGAGTCCTGCCTTTCCCTCCCTTTCTGTCATGCCCTTTTCATTACACCTACCACAGTTTGTTGTTTTAAACTTACTTACTGTCTGTTTGTGCAATTGAATGGTAAAACCTAGGGCTGTTTTTAGCACTGCATTCCTAGAGCACCAGCAGTATTTGGTCAGTCCATGACTTTCGGAATGAAGGAGTAAGTGAGTGAGTGAATGAATGATTCAGTTGCCTATGCCCTCCTGCTCATTGTGCTACTGCTGACATTCAGTGCAGCATTGCACTTCATCATGACAGGACTCCCTGCACTGGTTCCATTTTGCCCGCCCCTGGGGAAGAAGCTAAGGGTCTCTGTCCCACCCACTTCTTTTGTCCATTTCTCAGAGACTGATGCTGGGAAAGCGTAGCCTAGGTCCAGTACTGCAGTGTCTCTTTTTCTATTTGAGCCTCCCTAGACCTTTGCCTGCCTGGTGCTCTTGCATCATTCATTGCTTTTAATTCTTGCTGTCAGTTGGCCTGCTAGTCCCAGGGTGCTCTTCACCTCTGTGTCCTCCCCTGGCTACCTGCCCCTTGCAAGACCTGGCAACAGTGAGGGATGTTCAGGTGCTTTCCTTGCCCTCTCCTCTTTTGCATTCCTCACCCTGCTCTTTCCCTCCCTAAGGAACTCAGCATGCCTCAGGACACAGATGATGGAAATTCCTGCCACAAAGAACCAGGGTGACAGTACTGCTACCCCTCCTGCATTCCCAGCGTGTCAAAAACAGTCATTTCCTGGAGCAGAAACATTGTTTTATAAGTCAAAAGGCACAGGGATGACTTTTTATTATAATTCAGCTAGGAGGATTGAGAGACTTAATGTAGAGAGGGAGAAAGATACATAATCAGGAAAGAACATTCAAATGGGTGCCAAGTCTCTGGAGGATTATTATATTATATGAGGATGGACAAGCTATCTGCTAACTGGCATTTTAACAGAGCTGTGAACTGCAAAACCTGCAGCATGAAGGACTTAGGAAGATAAACAGGATCTCTTATCAGCAAGGATCCTTAACAGGAATGATTGAGGGGAACTGAGGTCGCTCTCGGGAGTCCAGGCTGAAAGTACAATGAATGTGTGACATTGTCCAGAGCATACACTAAATAGCCAAACACAGCCTTGACTGGGCCATTCTGTAACAGCCAAGGCTGTGCTTGGCTTTCTTTTCTTTTTTCTTTCTTTCTTTTTTTTTTTTTTTTAGGCAGAGTCTTGCTCTATCACCCAGACTGGAGTGCAGTGGCACTATCTCGGCTCACTGCAGCCTCCGCCTCCCGGGTTCAAGCAGTTCTCTGACTCAGCCTGTCGGGTAGCAGGGATTATAGGCACCTGCCACCACACCCAGCAAATTTTTGTGTTTTTAGTAGAACAGGGTTTCACCATGTTGGCCAGGTTGGTCTTGAACTTCTGACCTCATGATCTACCCGCCTCGGCCTCCCAAAGTGCTGGGATTACAGGCATGAGCCACCGTGCCCCAGCCACTTGGCCTGTTTTGATTGAGCACTGGATAGTCTGCTGGGTGGACAAGTTGAGTTTGCCTGAATCTTGGGAATGCAGGAGTCCTGGGCCTGAGAGAGGATCTGTTCTCTAGAAAGGACAGGCTGCACTGAGGGAAACCTATTTTGTCAAATACTCTGATGCAGAAAAAAGTCTATTTGACATTCAAGTTACATTTTACCTATGTTAACTTCACTTGTAATTAACAGTCAGTTTTCCAAAATAAAAACTTGGAATGTAAAATTATTGAACAAGCACGAAAAGCCTTAAAACATACTCCAGGGACTTGTCCCAAGTTATAGGCTTGCTGAATTGGAGTTGGGGCGGGAGGGTATTGTGACTCAGAGTCTTGATGCCTTATGAAGAAGTGACTGGCATGAATTTTGTATGAAGAGAAGAGCATCAGCCATCAAACCTGAGAAGAGAGGTGAGATCTTGAACAGGGAAAAAACAAACTAAGGGTGAAAAGTTTAAGCGGCTGAACAGAGGTTGGGAGGAGAGATGCAAGAGGGTTTGGGATGAGGGGTGAATGGCAAGGGCACAAAAATGGGGGCTGTGCTGGAGGCCACTTTGAAAAGGAGGCCAGCTGGCATGCTATGAAGCTAAGCCTGCCGGATGAACTGGATCACTCCTGACTCAGTTATCTCAGAATTCTCCTTTGACTCTGATTCCAAGACTTGAGATGTTTTAGACTGCAGAGCCTCAAGATGTGATGTCTCTGAAACTTGGTAGAAAGATGTTGCTTTCTGAGTGGCAGGTGGCAGATAAAACACAAAACAGGCCCATGGGCTGAATTTCTCCTTCTGGCTTAGGAATTTATAACACCTGCAGAATATGAAGGACATCAATATGGGCTGAATAGGGTGAGGTTACATTCTAGGAAGTTGTAATTAGAGGAACAGCAGCTTCCTGGGTGTCTAGACAGTCACGGATTCCCCATGAGAGATGGAGGGCTGAGGGCCAACCATGTTTGGAGCACCTCTAACTAGTCTTGCAATAGCATTTGAGACCCAAGTTAGATATTTCTGCTGGGAAAGGGACACCCTCCCCATCTCCTACCTATCACTGATAGTTCACAGCTGATTGTGGGACTTTAATACATTCATTCATTTGCCATTTATTAAATAGATTTTTTGTAGGTAAAAGCATTTTTATTTGTACATATAAGCAATAAGCTTTGACTCCTGTGTTTGAAGATTGATATGGCACTGTACTTGATTGAATGCTTTGCAGATTCCACATACTTGGGGTTTATATATCAAAACAAATAGATATTGGAGTTGTAAACTCTAGGTTCAAATCCCAACTCAATATTTATTGGCCATATGACTTGGGATTAAGATCCTTAAATGTTCAGAGCCTCAGTTTTTATCATCTATGATATGAAGTTGGTAATGATTTCACAGCATCCTTGCGGCATGGGAGTCAGTGCATGGTGGGTCCTCAGTGGATGGGGCCTACCCATTCCCAACCCTTTATCCACAATTATGTAATCAAAGTGCTTTGAATACTGAAAGTTCTGTCTTAAATGTTGAGTCAAAGCAATTAAACGGCTTAACTTGTTCTGAACTAATAAACATGGGCCCATTTCTGCCTTTATTTCATTGAGTGTGAATATTTGTGTACTTTGCTGCAGAAATAATAGTGTGCCTGATTCCAGGATCCTGCCTTTCTGGGCTTGGTCTCATTTTAGCTTTCTGTTAAGAAATTATGCGGTCGTGATTGCCCCATTACATTTTGTTAAAGTCCACATTACACACATACACATCATCATTAAAGAAAATATGAGTTTCCATTTGGCAAAAATTTACTTCTCAGGACTAGAAATGAAAACCCAACGTATGTGCTCATTCGTTTAACCAAAATTATTATTATTATTGTTTTGAGAGAGTGTCTTCTCTGTGGCCCAGGCTGTAGTGCAGTGTTATAATCACAATTTAGTGCAGCCTCCACTTCCTGGGCCCAAGTGATCCTCCCACCTCAGCCTTCCAAGTAGCTCAGACTACAGGCATTCAGCACCACACTAGGCTAACTTTCTTATTTTTGTAGAGATAGAGTCTCTCTATGTTACCCAGGCTGGGTCTCAAACTCCTGGCCTCAGGCAGTTCTCCCGCGTCTGCCTCCTAAAGTGCTGGGATTACAGGTGTAAGCCACTGCACCTGGCCTGTTTAACCAAAATGTA
The DNA here is from genome assembly GCF_009761245.1 of Sapajus apella. Taxonomy (NCBI): domain Eukaryota; kingdom Metazoa; phylum Chordata; class Mammalia; order Primates; family Cebidae; genus Sapajus; species Sapajus apella. The sequence continues at coordinate 14,659,481 of NW_022436996.1, forward strand.
ATGAGTAGTTACACTGTGTAAGGCATGTTGCTTGGTATTCTGAGGATTATAAAGGTGAAAAACGAGCCCTGACACTGAGATACTAGGAGTCCAGGATGTGGAATCTGACTGGTACACAATTATAATGCAAGACGGATCATGTTAACTTTTCTGATTGGAAACTCCAGGCAGGATGACTTCACATCTGCACAGGGGATGAAGCTTTGTAAAGGAGGGGACATTTGAGATAATCCTTGGTAGGTGATTAAGAATTTGCCAGGTGAAGATGGCAGAACAAAGTATTCTAAGCACAGGAATAAAAATGAAAGAGTTTGAAGGCAAAGTGGAATTAACTTATGGACAATAGCAAGGTTTCAGTTTGGTGGTAGCACAAAGTGTATGACCAGGAGGTGGGAGGGTGAAGCTTTGAGGGTGGTGAATGAGCAGAGTCATGCAGGGCAGAAGTTGCCAGGGAGAATTTGTTCTTGGTTTGACTGACAAGGGAAGAGATTGTTGTTGTTAATATTTTTTTATCACTAAAATAATATATAAAGAGAATTCAAATTTAAATTAACAGAATGTGGAAATGAATATGTACATATAGAAGAACAAAGGGTACAAGGTTTCACTTGGGTGGGAAGAATAAGTTCTAGCAATCTAATGTTCAGCATGGGGATTACAGGTAGTGACACTGTGTTACATACTTGACATTTGCTAAAAGGGTCAACCTTAGGTCATCTCAGTACACACAAAAAGTGGTAACTATATGAAGAGATGGATATAATCATTAGCTTGACTATAGCAATAAGTTTACTAAGTATATTTATATCCAAACCTCATGCTATGTACACTTGATATGGTTTGGCTATGTCCCCACCCAAATCTCATCTTGAGTTGTACTTCCCATAATCCCCACATCTTGTGGGAGTGACCCTGTGGAAGGTAATTGAATCATGGGGGTGGTTACCTCCATGCTGTTCTCGTGATAGAGAGCGAGTTCTCATGAGATCTGATAGTTTTATAAGGGGCTTTTTCTCTCCTTTGCTCCACAGTTCTCCTTGCTGCTGCCATGTGAAGAAGAACATGTTTGCTTCACCTTCTGTCATGATCGTACGTTTCCTGAGGCCTCCTCAGCCATGCTGAACTGTAAGTCAATTAAACCTATTTTCTTTATAAATTATCCAGTCTTGGGTGGGCCCTTATAGCACTGTGAGAACAGACTAATATAACACATTAAATATATGTAATTTCAATACAAGATGTTTAAAAAGTAAATTCCTGTAACCCACACCCAGATATAGCCATTGTTAATATTTAAAATGCATCCTTTTACTCTTTTTCCGGATCAAGATATATGGTTGGCTAGTTTGATTGATTTTGAAAGTAATTATAAATGAAATCCCATTGTGACAGATTATTAAAAACAGTTTATTGACACAATAACTTAGGAAAATAAAATACAATAGTATCGTGCATGGATTAGTTGGCGATTGAGCAATCTACCAATAAAAAAAATTAAGAATGTTGTTTCAGTGGTTGAGAGGAAACAGATCCTGAAACCAGGGTGATGGCTATGGATAAACAAAGGGGGACTAGATACTTCCAGGTTCCAGCCCAGATGACTGGGGAATTGGGAGTCATGATCATGGTCTTTGCAGGAGGGGAGGACTATGTGTGTATCTTTAGACGTGTTGAATGTGTGGTGGTGGTCAATCTGGTGGTTAGAGATGTGGGCTGGTCAGAGGAGGACAAAATCCAGATTTGAAATTCATTTACATTTAAAGATTGCTTTGGTTAAAGAAGGTGAGATTTCTGAAGGAGAAAATAGAGGCTTTTTTTTAAATATAAGAAATGTGGGGACATCAATGTTTAGAAAACGGCAGAAGACAGGGAGCTAGAGGAGGCAGGCAAGGGAAACCAGGTTGGTAGGAGAAATTCAAGAGTGCAGGGTCCTTGCAGTCAAGGGTGGGCATGAATTCAAAGATGGGTTATCTGTAGCCTGAAATGTCATAGAGAAAAAAAAGAGGATGAGGATTGGGCAAAAAAGATGGAAGGAAGCAATGTGTAAGGTATCTAGCACATTGTCTGGCACAGGGAAAGAACAGTAAATATTAGCTATTATTTGAGCAACAGACCATTAGATTTGGCAGTTAGAAAGTGTTTACCACTTCACCCTCAGACCCAGCCAAATGTCTTGCACAGAGTTGGAGCTTATTAAGTGTGTTGTATAATATACTCAGTGAGTAGACTACAGAAGAGGAAGAGCTTAAGAGTAGTGACAACGTAGAGGTGGCCAAGTCATAAATCTACTCATCCCAGCCAGTAATCCATTCCTCGCCCCAGGGAAACTCCTTCCCTTTGAGAATGTGTCTTCTGGGGTCAACTGTGCACACAGGCTAGTGTGCTTGGGGAGCCAGGCCAGCACTGTGGGGACCTGATCAAGAGAGAGGTTGATGCCAATCTCCTACTAACATTTCCCAACCCCTTGCAGGTGTCACATAGAATGGGCATCAAGTACAGTGGGTAACTACAGTATTGTCAGGGAGTTTGAGCTCCTGGGATTTTCTCATCTCCATGAGTTCCAGGTTCTATTTGCTGTGATCCTGTTGATATATTTGCTGACACTGCTGGGCAACCTGGCCATCATCAGCCTCACTTTCCTTGACTTCCGCCTTCACTCACCTATGTACTTCTTCCTCTGCAACTTCTCCCTCATGGAGATGCTGGCCACCTCCACTGTGGTACCTAGGATGCTGGCAGACCTGTTGTTCACTCACAGGACCATGTCCCTGGCCGAATACCTAACTCAGTCTTTCTTTTACTTCTCCCTGGGCTCCACCAACTTCCTGATCCTCACTGTCAAGACCTTTGATTGCTACGTGGGCCATCTGCCGCCCCCTGCACTACCCAACCATCATGAACGGTCCAGTGTATGTGAAGCTGGTGGTGGCCTGTTGGATGTTCGGGTTCCTCTCCATTGTCTCTCCTACACTGCAGAAAACACGGCTCTGGTTCTGTGGCCTTAATGTCATTGACCACTACTTCTGTGACTCTGCCCCACTACTAAAGCTTGCCTGCTCTGACACCTGCCACATTGAGTGCATGGACCTCTTCCTGTCCCTGATCTTTGTGATGATCACCATGCTGCTAATCATTCTCTCCTACATCCTCATTGTGGCTGCAGTGCTGCACATTCCCTCCTTCTCTGGGCGCCAGAAGGCCTTCTCCACCTGCGCCTCTCACCTCACAGTGGTGGTTCTGGGCTATGGCAGTGCCATCTTCATCTATGTGAGGCCAGGCAAGGGCCACTCCACACACCTCAACAAGGTGATGGCCCTGGTGACTGCACTGGTAACCCCTTTCCTTAACCCCTTCATCTTTACAAGGTCAAGGAGGTCATGGAGGATGTGACCGAATGGATCTTCCTTAGAGACCCAGCAGCCTGGAGATGAGAGGGTGAGCTCTTAACAGGGCTGGAGAGCACCTGGCAAGTCACGAGGAGTAGACTTGCCACAGGTGGGCACCCACATGCCCTCCTCAATCTCTTTTTTCTCAGTCTCTCCTGCTCCCTCATCTTCAGGCAAGTTTCTTCTCCTACACTGCAGAGAACTAATGGACACACACTGTTAGAATGTCTCAAAGGCAAGTTTCTGTGCACCTGCGATGAAGGACAGATAGGGAATGTGGAGTAAGTACAATGGGATGATATTAATTAAAAGAGATATTCCAAATAAGACTCTTAGTGCAGGGTCTGGTACTGTAGTATGAGTTCAGTAAATTTAGCTATTATTAAAATGTCCTATTAAAACCTCTCTTTCTCGGATCTGTGGTTTTGCTTGCATTCTTTTAAGTTGCTTTGTGTTTGACTTTTATTTTGGGTGTGTTTCCTTTCCAGGACCTGGTTTCAAGGTCTAGGATAGGGTTCTGAAAATGGGAGGTGCTCTAAGAAGAGCAGAGAGGCCTGGCACCCCAACACAGGAGGAGTCATGTGCCTATGTTAGTTCCCCTCTCTTGGACTGACTGCTCCTGGATAGAAGCACCCCTCACACCAAGGCTGCCTGGTGTACTTCTTCCATCTGGCCCCAAAGTCTCTTGCCTTTCAACAGAAATGGCTCTCGGGGAACCACTCCTCCAACCCTCTTATAGGAAGTCATGAAGGACTTATTTTTTTCATGCACTTGAGAGCAGCAGAAAGCTGATCTGCATCCGCACTCTCAGACTTGCTGCCTTCCCCTTCTCATGGGCCACTATGTCCCTTCTACTGCAGAACCTTAGATCCAAGTTCCAGAAGGAGGACCAGCTGCCCAGGCCTTCTGAGGTTGGGTTTCCTGAGAGGAGCCTGGCCAGATTACCAGGATGGTAGAAGCAAAGATGGTAGAAGTCAGACGAGAAGGAGTAAATGGAGTGGGACTGGTATTGTGGGTCATGGGGTAGGAGGGCTGATGAAAGAGGCATTCCTTGGAAATCCGTGGATGGCGTGGAAAGTCATGGGAAGATGGTGGGAGCAGGAAGAGCTCCAGGTCTGGTTCCTTATACTAGACTGAGTCTCAACAAGGCTGGGCTAGAATTAGCAAAGCAGGACAAAGAGTAGATACAAGCTTCCTCTCACTTCTGAAGCTGGCTCCGTCCACAGATCCCTAGAGGAGAGGCCCTGCTCATAACTTGCAGTGTGAAGTCGCAGTGTGGGAGCCACCCCCTAAGGCCAAGACTGTGAAGAATGGTTGGAGGGGAAGCCTTCCAGGACACGGAGCCTGGAGGCAACACTGTCTTACTGTCTCTGCCATTTAGCTTGATTTCTAATGTAGCTTTTTTTTTTTCCCTCAACTACCACAGTACATGTTTGCATTTGTGGGCCTCGCCAAAAGTGGGCAGATACTTCTGATTCTGCTGCAAAGGCCAGTAGGGAAAAGTTTTGCATCCAAGAACTTTGTCTCTTTCACTTCTCAAGAGACTAATTACTTGCCCTCCTTGCAAACTTCCTGAAAAACTGAAGAGCTAAGTGGGAAGTAATTATCTCCTTCTGAGATGCAGATACTTTTCCTCAGCTTCTTCTCTTAAAATAATCAGCACAGGAGTCACTCAGTGTCCTCCCCAGGGACTCTTTCCTGCTACTTTCTCATCTCTGCACATTCCCCTCTTAAAAAACTAAAAATAATCAATATCCTGTAGCAGGTTGCTGCCTGTTTTTCATAGGATTTCCTTGGAAGTGGGGTCTCTGGTCAGTTTTGGGGAAGATATGACTTGCTTTGTGCCTTCACAGCCATCACCCATGGAATCCAGCATCACGCAGCTTGACCGGCCCCACAGCCTTGCCTGTGGTTCTTTGCTCTTCAGAGTGTGCTTCTTGAGGCTGGGCACAGTGGCTCACGCCCGTAATCCTAGCACTTTGGGAGGCCAAGGTGGGTGGATCATGAGGTCAGAAGATTGAGACTATCATGGCCAGTGCGGTGATACAAAAATACTAAAAATACAAAAAAATTAGCCAGGCATGGTGGTGTGTGCCTGTAATCCCAGCCACTCAGGAGGTTGAGGCAGGAGAATCGCTGGAACCCGGGAGGCGGAGGTTGCAGTGAGCAGAGATTGTGTCACTGCACTCCAGCCTGGGCAACAGAGTGAGACTCTGTCTCAAAACAAACAAACAAACAAACAAACAAACAAACGAAACCCAAAATGTCCTCCCTGAAACAGCACTGGCATCTCCTGGGAGCTTATTGGAAATGCAAAGTCTCAGGCTAAGACCTCCTAAATCAGAATCTGCATTTATGCAGGATACCCAGGTGATTCCTGTGCACATTAATATCTGAGTAACGCTGATCTAGACAATATGATGGTAGAATTTTCAAACAGGAAATTGTCTAAGAAAGCCCTTGTTCCAATCTCAACAATGTGAAGGGCATTGGAAGAGGGAATTTGGGGACATATCTGCTATTACTGGAAGCATTTTTCCTTAGTGACTTTTATCCCAGGTCCCATTTCTGGAGACAGTAACCGGGATAAAGACCCTGAAGGTTCTTATCCTAGTCTGACTTTAAACTTCTTGAGTGACTCTATCAAGTTTCGTGTACAGATAACTCTGTCACCTAAGTAATCAGCCTAATACCTGATAGACAGATTTTCAATCCTCACCCTCCTCCCTCCCTCCACCCTCAAGTAGGTCCCAGTGTCTACAATACCCTTCTTTGTGTCCATGTATATTCAATCAATGTTTAGCTCCCATTTATAAGAGAAGATATGGTATTTGGTTTTCTGTTTCTGTCTTAATTTGCTTATGATAATGGCTTCCAGCTCCATCTGAATTGCTGCAAATGACATGATTTTACTCTTTTTTATGGCTGCATAGTATTCTATGGAGTATATGTACCACATTTTCTTTATCCAGTCCACCATTGATGGGTATCTAGGTTGTTTCTATGTCTTTGATATTGAAACACAATCTTTAAAAGTGACATTGAATCTATACTTGCTTTCTGTCAATATGTGTTTCTTTCAAGTGATGGAGACTAAATGTGCAATCACTGTGAGGAATTGCACCATTACAAGTCTACAAACTTGTAGAAACATGACAGATATGTGTTCCATAAGGGTTTAGAGGAGGCAAAACTGAGCAACTTCAGATCCTGGTGATTCCAACTTTGAATTAACCCCACTTTTAATTCAGATGGGAGAAGAAAATTCCAAAGATGGGGAGACGGAAAAAAGTTTGAAGAATCAGATTCTGCTGTCAGTTCTGCCATTTCTTTGACCAACTCATTTTTCCTCTCAGCCATGTTTCCCTTGTCCACTAAAGTGGATCAGGAACACTGCTTGCTGCAGTTTCAGAATCAGAAATTTTCTTTCTAAGCTCTCATACACTCTATAGGAAAACACCTTATTGAAATTAACCACACTTTTAAATTTTTCCCAGCACATGGAGAACTCTTTGAGGTCAGAGTCCGCATTTCTTTCATCTTTAACAGCCACTGCTGTTAAAGTGTTTTGCTCATGATGGGTGATCTTAGTGAGTCTTTATTTAGTTGAATTACTATGAGGGTAAAACCAAATGGAAAATATATGTAAAAGTGGTTCATAAAGTAAAAAAGTATACAAAAGTAAGATATTGCTAGTAGAATTGTTCTTACTTTACTCATCCTTCTTTCATTTACTTTACAAATACTTTTCTAGGTAGCAAGCAGAGAATAATTAGAGGAAAAAACATCAATTCATTCAATAGCAACTGCAGACACCAGAGTCATTCCTCTGTTATGTAATTAAAGAACAAGCAAAATTTTGGTCCAGAAACTGAAACTAGGAACTTAAAAAGACCCTCCGACTTGGGTGCGGAGTATCTCAGCAAGCAAGAAAACACTTCCAGAAAGCCAGAGAAAGGGGTGTCTCATTTAGGAAGGAGTTAGCTTGGAGTGAGAGGGGGTCACGAGAAGAATCAATGTGCTGCTAAGTGAGCCACATCTTCCAAGCTCCAAAGGAGTCTACCTCTTTCACTTCCACATAGTAGATTTTTTAAATGCTCGACATTTGTGATAAATTAGTAGTTTTATTGTTTTCAAGTACATGTAGCTACGAATAAACTCCTGATTGTAGTTTATATATCACCAATTGGGAAATGGTGTTTGGTAAATTAAAGTGTATTTACAGAAACAATGTGTCAGAACAACTTAAATTGGGGCTACTTTAGAAAATTCTGCATAGGCAAAAGCTAAGGGAACACCGTGATCCTGAGGTCAAAGTAACTGGAAGATTTTTGAAATTTCAGGCTATAGTTGGAGGAAGGAGGACAGCAGAGCTGATGTTTCATTCCAAAAGCTGCATGGCACATGATAGGCTTCCAAGTATTTAATACGCACACATATGTGAATGTAACGTGATGTTCATATTTTATGTAATGTATAGCATAATATATATGTGTGTAAAGTAGGATTTATAATGACTGAGTAAATGAACTTACTAGATTTATTACAATCCCTTGCTTTTAGGCCAACGAATGTTTCTAATCATACAGAAGCAAAGTTTATCTTTCTTTC
>NW_022436996.1:14667577-14833412 GCF_009761245.1 Sapajus apella
GGCCTTATCTTTCTAAAACTCTGAATATTTCCTCTTTGGAAACCACATAATTCCTTACTAGTGGAGATTTATCTTGTTTAATTTTTCTGTTTCATCTTTCTCTGAGGCAAAGGTACCTGATGAATTGCACTCTCACAATGTCCACCTTATGTTCAATGTGATACTCAGGTGTCATCTCACCAGGAAGCCGTCACTCAGCCCTGCCTGGTCTCAGCGTTGCTCTCCTGTGTGCTCATAAAACCTTCTGGGATTCCACTGTTGCATATTCCCTGCTGTGCTGGAAACAGCCCTTTATCACTCTATCACTCTTTCCTTCCTTAGGCCAAGAGCTTTGTCAGGTTAAGGACCATTTATGCCGTCTTTACCTTCTTACCCTATAGCTGTTGCAGTGCCTGAGATACACAGCCTACTCAATGTTGGTGAAGTGAATGAATAAATGGATGAATAATTATACAAGGACCCAGCCCCCCACCCCATACATTCACACACACATTGAAAAACAATCGGCTTGTTTTTGATAAGTTTTGCCTCTTCCCTTGATTCCAGGTAGCCCAAGGACTCACGGTGCCTCCATTCAGCAATGGATGCACATTGTGATAGAGAAGCACACCCTGAACACATACACACATGCACACACACACACGTACACGCACGTGCATACACGCACATGCACGCACATACACACACATGTGTATATACTGGGACTGGATACTACCTCTTCATCAGAGAGCACTTCTTGGCTACTCTTCCTTAAATGCAAAGCACATGCACTTCCCTTTACTGAAAGCTCTGGGCTACTCTTAGAGTTCTTATGGCTGCCAAGGGACGTATGGAACACTTCCATGGTGGCCCTTAAAAGCTTTGGACCAGACTGTGCAGCACTGAGAGTTCACTGTAGGAAAAAAAACTAAAGAAACTCAACAGTGGTCTTCCCACTCGCCAGAAGTCTCCCTCCTCACAGAACTGCTCAATGGAAACAGACCAGGTCCCCCTGCGTCCTGGGCTCATCATTGTGCTTTGCGAAGGCCTTTCAGCCTCTGCATCTGCCCCTGTAGCACTGTTTTAACTGTTTCATTGCGGAAGGTAAGGATAAAGGGATTGAGGAAGGGGGTGAGAACTGAAGTAACCAAGGCCACAAACTTCTTTACTTGCGCAAAGTGAGCTTTGCCAGGCCTGACATACAGAAAGATGGTACTACCATAGCCAATGAAGACCAGTGTGAGGTGGGACCCACAGGTGGAGAAAGTCTTCTGGCGGCTGCTGGCAGAGGGGATCTGTAGCACAGTGGTCACTATGTAGCCATAGGAGATGAGGGTAACCAGGAAGGAGCTGAGGACAAAGGCCAAGGCCATCAGAAAGTCCCAGAATTCCAATAGGTGGGTGTCAGAGCAGGACAACTGCAGGAGAGGTGCATTGTCACAGAAGAAGTGGTTAATGACGTTGCCGTGGCAATAATCAAGATAAGATCGAGAGAGGACAGTGGGTACCATGGCTAGGAAAGGAACTGCCCAGGCAGCCCCAGCCAGCCGGACACACACAGCCCAGCTCATCAGCGTGCCATAGCGCAGTGGGTGGCAGATAGCCACAAAGCGGTCAAGGGCCATATCTGCCAGGATGAGGAAAGAGGTGGAACCCAAGGAAAAGTAGAAGTAGAACTGGACCATGCAGCCAGTGAAGGTAATGACTTTGTGGGGAACCAGCAAGTCTGAGAGCATCCTGGGCACTGCAGTCATGCTTACCAAGATCTCCAGCAGGGAAAAATTGCCCAGGAAGAAGTACATGGGTGTATGTAGGTGGGTGTCAGCTATGACCATAACTATGATGATGGTGTTTCCCATGAAGGCTAGAAGGTAAAGCACGAGGAAGGGGCCATACAGAAGAGCCTGCAGCTCGCCGAGGGAGGAGAAGCCCGAGAGGACAAATTCCGAGGGCTGACTCAGATTTGCCATGATCCACGGGCTGGGGTCCTGCAGGCAAGGGAAACAAAAGACAGCTGGAGAGGCAGAAACAGAGAGAGACAGAGAACCACTTACCATGAAACAGAAGAAACAGGGACAGAGACGGAGAATATAGAGAGAAAGGCAAGTAGCCAGCGAGTGATAAACAGAAAAGCAGAAAGAAAAAGCAATAAAGAAAGATAACAGAATAGGAATAGAAGAGTCATAGTAAAACAGAGTGAAGATATCCGAGAAGTGAAAGACATAAAAAGCCATTGTGAAAAAGAGAGAAGGCTGGGAATAGTGGCTCATGCCTGTAACCCCAGTGGGCTGAGGCAGGTGGATAACTTGAGGTCAGGAGTTCAAGACCAGTGTGGCCAGCATGATGAAACCCTGTCTCTACTAAAAATACAAAAGTAAGCCAGGTGTAGGCACCTGCAATCTCAGCTACCTGGCAGGCTGAGGAATGAGAATCGCTTGAACCTGGGGGGCCGAGGTTAGAGTGAGCTGAGATCGCGCCACTGCACTTCAGCCTGGGTGACAGAGCAAGACTCCATCTCAAATTAAAAAAAAAAAAAAAAAGAAAGGAAGAAAGAAAAACAGGAGCAGATTAAGGAAGACCACATGGCAACAGACATCCACACGGCAAGAGACATTGACATTTAGGGAGAAAACAAGAAGGAAATAACAGAGGAACAGAGAAGGAATGGAAAAAATTCAAATATAGGAGAGGGAGAAAGAAAGACAGGAAGGGGAGGAAAACAGAAAAAAAGAGAGAGGGAGAGAGAACATTAGTGCACATGATCCAGAAGCTCCCGATGTAGGCCAATGTGTCTGTGTCACACCCAGAGGTGGTGCCCCAGGACCCCTTTTAAAGGGTCCCTGCAAACATTTCTGAGCTGTCTCTCTGAGGACCCTCGCTTATGCACATTTCTCTAGTGGTGATCCTGAAATTAGTGAAAGTCAGAGGCTTTAGTCCAGAAATTAGCTTTCTCTAGAGTGGCCCTCTGCTTAATGTTTGCAAAGATGGAGAGCAGAAAGGGTGCAGGAGGTCAGGGAGGAAGGCCTGGAAATTCAAATGAAACCCCGTCTCTCCTAAAAATACAAAAAAATTTTGAGACCAGGTGGCGGGCGCCTGTAATCTCAGCTCTCCGGGAGGCTGAGACAAGAGAATTGCTTGAGCCCAGGAGGCGGAGGTTGCAGTGAGCAGAGATCGCATCAGCTTTGCATCTCCAATGCACTTCCCCTCCCGCGGTGGTAGGAAGCACAAGCTATGGAGTTGGCCTGCCTGTGTTAGGATTCTGGCTCCAGACTTGCTTGTCACGGGCCATAAATCTGCTCTTCTTTGTTACTTACTCTCTCAGAGCCTCCGTTTACTCAGCTGTAAAGTAAAGGTAATACTAGTACTTAGACTCTAAGGTGATTATAAAATTAAATAAACTTTTTAGGGCAGTGACTGGCACATACTAGCTAACACGTCGTTGTTGTTATCAAGTTCTTAGTGTTGCGACTGTCAATAGAACTCAAATTTTCTTAGGCCATCGTCTCTCCACACTTCTTCTTGTTGCCAATGTGTGTGTGTGTGTGTGTGTGTGTGTGTGTGTGTGTGTAGATCTTTACAGCTTTACACTGTTCCTTGGAATTTCAGTTCACTAAAAGAGTACTTTAAAACATTTAAAACACACACAAACATAAGTATTTACAACACACACTCTAAGGAGTGGAAGGTGTGAAGCTGTGTATAGTTATACTCTGACCCTTTCTCCAGCCCCATAAAAACTTCATTTGGGGCTGTGTCCTGGCTACCCAGCAAAGGCATTCTAATTTTAAAAAGCTTTGTAGGAGCTGGGTGCAGTGGCTCATGCTTGTAATCCCAGCACTTTGGGAGGCTGAGGTGGGTGGATCACGAGTTCAGGAATTTGAGACCAGGCTGGTCAACACAGTAAAACCCGGTCTCTACTAAAAATACAAAAATCAGCTGGGCGTGGTGGTGGCGGGTGCCTGTAATCCTAGCTACTCTGGAGGCTGAGGCAGGAGAATTGCTTGAACCTGGGAAGCGGAGGTTGCAATGAGCCAAGATCACATCACTGCACTCCAACTTGGGCGACAGAGCGAGACTCCATCTCAAAAAATAAAATAAAAAAATAATGCCTTGCACCCACGCCACTGACAAACCTTAATGGAAAGTCTGAAATCTAGCCCAGCACTGACCAAATTCAAACTCAGTCCTTATGTTTGTGTTGCATGAGAACCTGACTGACACACAGACTTCCACCACTCACCTTAACTTCCAAGCATGGTGTCCTCTTCGTAAACCGCTCTCACTTAGGCATTCATACCTGGAGATGCCTGCCTGCTGGCCTCACTCTGTAATGTGAGTGACATCAGAGATGCAGGCTCTTGCCTTTGGGTTGTGTCTTGCAGCTGGCAAGGGTGGACAGGGGCTCTGTGCACAGCTGGGAAGGGGTGGCACTGCTGGGTGAGCTAAAACACCGCTAGTCCTTACGCTGATTTTCTAATCCAGCGCCTACCCTGTATCACTACAAAGCCAGGGGTAGCAGCATTGATGTGGGGCTGGGAGATGGAAAAGAAGTCCCTCAGGAGACCAGAGGGGAAAGGCGCTGATTCTGTCCCTTCTCCCTCAAGGATGAGTGTTCTCAGCTCTTTCTCTTGTCCACATCTCTAAGTCCTTCATCCCTTAGTGATGTTTACAGTTTACAAAAAGACTCCAGCCAAGTGCTTTCTGTGGGAATGACAGGAAGCCAAGGAGCCCTCTGGGGACTTCTGAGGCACTGATGTTACTCCTTAGAATAATGAGATGCCCTCTGTTTTGAGGAAGTAACATTTGAGAAAAAGATCTGAATAAAGAAAGGGATAAAGACCTAGATACACCCAAGCAGCTGATGGCTTAAAATCAGCACCTTTGCAGTATGTGTCTCCTCGCCTTTCTCCTCCTAGGACCATGGAAAAAAGATGAGATCATGGAACAAACACAGAGGAATTTTCCCAGCTGGACTAAAATTATGACAGCCTAGATACTTAGTCAGGGCTGGATCCAGAGTTTCCATTTGGAGACAATATTTGGATATTTTGTCTCCAAATGGATCCAGGGTTTAGGGATCTAGGGAGGCAGGGAATGGAAGCCTGGGACCATAGCAGCCTCTTGTTAAAATTCTCCAAAGAAAGTTTCATCTGGAGAAGTCTGGGAACCAAAGAGTGAGATTAATAAGCAGATCTCTGCCTCCAGAGGCAGGGTCCTTGGTGGATACATCTTGGGATCTGGCTCCTGTGAGAAGATACACACCTGGGGTAAAGATAAGGAGAATATGGTGAGGCCACTCTAAGCTTCCAGCTCTCTAATAAACTCTGAGTCACAGTCTTTCATCTCAGAGTCATTTAAACTTTATGCATGATACCTCCAGCTCAACCCCATCCACACTGAGACAGAAATAATGACTCAGAGATTTCAAGGAAAAGCTATACAATGAAGATAATGCAAATGGGCCATGAGTTTAAGAACAGCCAGGGCTGGAAGGGTTGGCTAGGCAATCTTTCTGTAGGACTTGAGCCTAGAACTGAAATTTGGAGCTGATCCATTGAAAGCAAAGAAGAAGCCGGGCTCGGTGGCTCATACCTGTAATCCCAGCACTTTGGGAGGCTAAGGCAGGTAGATCACTTGAGGTCAGGAGTTTAAGAACAGCCTGGCTAACATGGTGAAACCCCATTTCTACTAAAAATACAAATAATTAGCCAGGCGTGGCGGTGGGCGCTTATAATCCTAGCTATGTGGGAAGCTGAGGCAGGAGAATTGTTTGTGCCCATGAGATGGAGGTTGCAATGAGCAGAGATCGTGCCACTGTACTCCAACCTGGGCAGCAAAGCAAGATTTGGTCTCAAAAAAAGAAAGAAAGCAAAGAAGAATGTAGGTCACAAGGCTAGAAATGGAGGAGGAAGAAGAAAGGAGCCAGCTGCTAGCAGGGAGCTCAGGTAGGCAGACAGGTGTTGGCCAGGGCAGGGCTGGGAACTGAAAGGCAGGAGGATAGACAGGGGCTGTGTGGGCCTTCATGACTATTCATTTTCTATTGTTTCTGTAGCTAATTACCACACATTTTGTACACAACAAACAACACACATTATTACCTGACAAATTCTTCAGGTCAGTAACTTGACACAGGCCTCAATGAGCTAAAATCAAGATGTCATCACGGCTGCCTTCCTTTCTGGAGTCTCCTTGCTTCTCCAGCTTCTAGAAGCTGCCCACATTCCTTGGTTTATGGTTCCCTCATCCATCTTCAAAGCCAGCTACATGTGTCTCTCAGAACGGTCTTCTGTCATCATGTAGCTCTTGACTCAACTCAGAGGGAAAGTTTCTCCACATTTACAAATCCCTAAGATTAGATTCCACCTGGATCACCCAGGCTCATCCCCTCATCTCAAGGTCTTCAACGCAATCACACCTGCAAAGTCCCTTTTACTGTGTCAAGCAACATTTTCGCCAATTCCAAGGATTAGGGCTTGGATATCTTTGAGGGGGCATTGCCTGTTGCAATAACTACCGTGCAGCTTTGGTGCCTGGTGAAACACTTATCTGACCAGATGCATTCATTTTTGCACAATTGTGTTCATTCCTTATAAATATGTAGCATTAACTCTGTTAAATGATCACAACATAGAGCAGCCTCCATAATCCAGGAGAATAATCCTAAACCTGTCCTTATTTCCTTTGGGATTAAAGGCACATGGAGCAATGTTAATTCTTGTTTCCTTTCTAGCCTTCCCAAAGAGAAAGAGCTAGAATTGAAACAGTGATGAGAATTATTACTCTAGTCTCCCAGGCTTTCCTGGCTTTGAAGAACCACCCCATTTCCTTTTTGTTAACTTCTTCTTGTACTTGATGAGATGAACGAGAAATGCAGTCATTTGAGCTGATGAAGTCTTCAGTCTCCCAGGGATTTCTTCCTCGGTCAACTCTCCATCTTTTCACACAGTTTATTAATGGACATTTCCTTTATGATTGCTTCACTGATCCGGATTGATTCCTATACCAGCTTCATCTCCAATAAGCCCTCAGCCTCCGGCTAAAAAAATAATCCTTCTCCACTCATGCCTCCCATTTCACCTGTATGGTGATTGACTATGACAGCTGCGTGTTCCTCTACGTGAAACCCAAGCAAATGCGGGCAGCAGAATAAAACAAGATAGTTTTCCCGTTTTTATTTTCCTGTTGACTCCCTTTCTGAACCTTCTTACAGGTCAGCAGCCTCTGGTATAACAAACCAAAGAAGCCCTTTGAGGTGTCATGAAATGCTGCTGCCAACTTTTGCTCTCAACTAGCTCTGACCTAAATCAGTTTTAGGTGGGCCAATCCTCATGGATTCTAAGGTAATCTGAAAGACACTAACAAATATCAAAGCTAAAGATGTTTAGATATTTGTTAGTATTTTAAGACGCTTTAGCTTAGATATTTGTTGATCTTTATTTTCATCAGACCACATGTAATTATCACACTCGGGACCTCAGACGTGGGCAAAACACACAAACATAAAAACCCACCTGCTTATCAGTTACTGATAATCTAAGCTACTTCTTGTTTCAATTGTTTCATGATAAAATTATTGTTTTGTTTTTGAAAATCTAAAGAAGAAAATGCCTGAAGTCGGGGAAGAGCTTGAGAAAGGAGCTGTATATGTTCCTAAGGGAGTCAGAGCGCACCATAGTCATCTCTCAATGTGCATTTCCAGAAGAGGAAGAGAGTCCAGGGACTGCAATAAAAATGCCAACACCTCTGCTCAGATCTGCCCTTTTATTTCCTGGGATATGTTGACATTTTGACTTGCATTATTAGACTGAATCTCATAAGGCTGTGCCCGGCCGTTAGGGCAGACACAGATAACTCCCTGGTGCACTTTTTTTCTTGGATGTGCCATATCTAATCTAGGCCCATTGCTACTGCAAAGGATCTCTCTTCGTCTCTACCTTTTGGCATAAAGCCAACTTGGAGTGGCATGAGGGCAATATGTTTAGAAAAGGATGGATGGAAAGGTTGAATATGTTTGGTTGTAGGGACAGAAGAAAATTTGTGATCACATTTTTGGCAACTGTTTAATTCATCTCTTTTTGTTTGTGGTAAAGGAAGGAGGTAAGGATTGAATGGCTCACTCTAGGTGCCTGAGTTTTTTCTTCATATGCTGCAGGAATCCTTTGTTTTCCTGATGTGGTCTGCCTCCCACAGCCAGATATCTTCTTATTGGGGGCTTTTCTGCCCCAATCTCCAGCTGTCTCCTAGCATGTCTGCAGATTTTCACTGCTGCCAGAGTTGAGAGTGGGAATTTCCTCTCTCAATTCTGACTCATTAACAAATCAGGGGATGGGGTAGCTCTTTATTATTGCACAGGAATATGTAACTGCTGGATTTTCAGACAGATTTGAAGAAGATTTTATCTCGCATGATAATACCTGTAGGCTGGAATCAGGCAGAAAATAGTTTTCTTGAGAATTGATGTGGGTCTCCTGGATAATTGAAGAGTCTAGCAAGAAGGTGCTTTCCTGGTGGTGGATGGAGATAGGGGCTGAATTAGGACCACTAAGTACAGTTGTATGAATGTAGACTGCACAAAGATGCTGATGGAGAGACTGAAGGAGCACATGGGGGCTGAAGGAGCTGCATCTACTTGACGGAAAGGGACACCTATTTTATGCACGAGAACGATACACTGTACTTGTGCCAAAATGTCTTGCCTCCCCCACCAGCTGATCCCAGACAGTTTGCTTAGAGGTCTAAAACAAATACAAATCATAGGCTTTACTTGATCTACTTGTTACATACGATTGTCACAGATGTCACATATGGTCACTTTTGCCAAACTTTATGAGCCCAAGCAATACAAGATTCAAGAGGCAGGGGCATAGAACCATATCTTAAAGGGAGGAATGCCAAAATATGTGTGGCCCTTTAAAAACCTGTCATGGGTAAGTCAACAAAATTTTCTTTTTCTAAGGCTTAGGCTACTACCGTATCTGATATCTGATCCTGAATAGAAAGAAAGCCACTACCCACCCCACGCTCATTTTACTCCCCTTCTCAGAGAACAGCAGGCCACAGGATCTGGAGTCAAGCTTGTTCTGATATTACAATGTCTTTCTTCCTTTTCGTCCACGTACGAGGAAGGCAGACGCATTGCCCCACTGGGCACTTTATATCACCCAAGATGCGAGCATCTCTGAAACATAAAAACAACAAAATATTACTCTCTCTATCACACATGCACACCGCGAGGCCTCAAAAACGTCTCGCTTTACTCCCACAACTGATCCCAGACGGTTTGCTTAGATGCCGACAACAAATACGAATCGTAGACTTTATTTGCTCTATATGTCACTATGCTTAAAAACCACACAGCACAGTCTTGATTTTTGCATATATTGTAATGTGTCTCTTAAAATGTGTGATAAGTTTTTATGTAACACATTCTGTTAATGAAAGCTTATTTTTCAGTAACCTATTTACCTCTCAAAAATTAGAGAAATTTATTTCAACAACAACAAAAAAATACAAGACTTTTTAAAAAGTTTCTTTATCTGCGAAGTTTTTCTTGGTAAAAAAAGCCAATACTTGGCCAGGCATGGTGACTCACACCTGTAATACCAGCACTTTGGGAGACCGAGGCGGGTGGATCACCTGAGGTCAGGAGTTCGAGACCAGCCTGACCAACATGGAGAAACCCTGTCTCTACATATAAAAATATAAAATTAGCCAGTTGTGGTGGCACACACCTGTAATCCCAGCTACTCAGGAGGCTGAGCCAGGACAATCTGTTGAACCCGGGAGGCAGAGGTTGCAGTAAGCTGAGACTGTGCCATTGTACTCCCGCCTGGGCAATGAGCAAAAAATCCATCTTCCAAAAAAAGGAAGGAAGGAAGGAAGGGAGGGAGGGAGGGAGGGAGGGAGGGAGGGAGGGAGGGAGGGAGGGAAGAAAGAATCCAAGACTGTTGGAAAACTTGTAAGAGTTATTCAACTTACATTTCTTTACATAGATATTCTTCCATATCTGAGCTGAAAGCATCAGTAAATGTTTGTGTGATATAAAAACTGATTTTAAAATCTGTTTTCTATTAATATTCCAATTTTTCAGAGTAAGGAAGGGGTGGAGCAAGGCAAATAAATCATGAATGATACGGGCTTCAGTGGTAGCCATGACAAATAGGGATGGCTCCTGCACCTGGCTGGAATGGCTTTCAATTCTGAATCATATTGATAAATAGTGGCTGCATGGTGGCTCATGACTGTAATCCCAGCACTTTGAGAGACTGAAGCAGGAGGACTACTTGAGCCCAGGAGTTCAAGATCAGCCTGGGCAACACAGTGAGATTCCATCTCTACAAAAAATATAAAAATTAGCTGGGTGTGGCGGTGTATGCTTGTGGCCCTAGCCACTCAGGAGGCTGAAGTGGAAGAATCACTTGGGCCTGGGAGTTTGAAGCTGCAGTGAACCATGATTGTACCAGTGTACTCCAGCCTGGGTGACAGAGCCAGACCCTGTCTCAAAAGAAAAAAAAACTAAAAACATTGATAGTAGCTACTAACACCAGCTATTGCATGGTAGAGTTTGAATTTGAATCAGGTCTGATCCCAAAGACTCTGCTCTTATTTTTTTATGTTGTTTTGTCTCACCAGCATAAACATAAACCAAACTTGTATATCATTAAATTGCTTATTGATTTATATTGAGTCTATAAAAGATAACTTGCTGATTGAATGAGAAGAATATGAGAGACGTAGGAGAAAGGGAGTTCACATGTAATGACTACAGATTTATTCTGGAATTAACCTGTGAGGGAGAATTATTATATTCAGGTTTTAGACAAGAATGTAGAACCTCACAGAGCTTAAGTAAATCCCAGTGTTTCTGGGTCATTACATGTTGGGGGCTGAGACTGAAGCTCTGATTTCACCTGCTTCACACCCTGTGCTTTTCCTTGCATCATGCCAAGAATTGTAACGCTATGACTGTTTCAAATATCCTGTAGCTCAGCAATGTCAGAAACTGTAAAACTGAAATTACTTACATTATTTGATAAGTTAAATCCAAAATTCACGAGGAAGAGAATAAGTAAAACAGACAGAAACTCAAATGCTTATAATGGACAAATAATTGTTCAATCATTTTTGTTGTCCTTCTTGGAGGTGACTCTTCCAGTGGGAATACCACGTATTTTTGCTCCATTAATTCAGGAGTGGTTGACTAACTTGCTTCAGCCAGTAAGATGTGAGTAGAAGTAATGAGTCACTTTGTAGCAGAAGCTTTAAGAGTTGGCATTTGAGTCACATTCTCTCTTTCCCCTCATCTGAGATCATAGAAGAATGTATTTAAAGGGAGCTTTCTTATATATGTATTTTATTGCACTTTAGGTTTTGGGGTACATGTGCAGAACATGCAGGATTGTTGCATAAGTACCTACATGGCAATGTGGTTTGCTGCCTCCATCCCCCCCACCCGTCACCTATATCTGGCTTTTCTCCCCATGTTATCCCTCCCCAACCTCCCTGCCCCCCACTGTCCCTCCCCTATTCCCCCACAACAGACCCCAGTATGTGATGCTCCCCTCTTAAAGGGAGCTTTCTATTGCTCCAGGTCCCTACAGTATAATAATGAGCAGAGTCTACTTCCTGGCAAGCGATGGATACATGGCATGAGTGAGAAACAAAGCTAGTTGTTAAAAGCCATGAAAGATTTGAGTTGTTTACAACTTCAGCGTGACCTTGCAGTAGCACATGCTGTTAGTGTTACATTCTGATCCCTTTGGTTTCCTTTTATCATATCTGTGTTAAACTCTATGTACCTTTGTGGTCAGAGATAAAGAAAGGCCAAGGTTCATAGGAGAGAGTCACTGTGGTTGGGAGAAACACAAAGCCACAGAAGTGAGAAGTTAGAAAAGCAGTAATGGAGAGAAAGTGAGAGACGGACACACAGGGGGGTCAGGAATGCAGACAGAAAGCTAGAAAAAATAAAAGGCAACCCAAGAGAAGCAGCAGAAGTGACAAAGAAAAGCAAAAATTATGAGCAGAAGGAGGAAGGAAGTACAGGCAGAAAGAGACAGGATTAGAAAAGTCACCCAGAAGTCCTTACATGGGAGTTGGCATTTTAGGGATTGGGCATGGCCAGAGGCTGAGCCCAGAAGCCAGTCTAAAGCACCCCTGTGAGGCTTTGTGGATGCCTTTCTGCTGAGAGCTCTCACTCAGCTACATATCTGCAGCTTTCAGCCACAGCAAAGCCATTCAGTACAGGGAGCAAGGGGAGCCAGAACAGAGAGACAATAAGATCCGTTGGGGGTGACCATCTGCTACTTATTTACAGTAGCTGAAGGCAGAAAGGAAATCAAGATATTAGATTCAAGCTCTGGAATCCAGGCAAGACCCATTGGATGCTGCTGCTCTGACGGTCCCTGAAAGATGTGTGGTATGTAGATTGTAATGGATTTCTAGGCGCTGCTTCTTACAGTGCTGTGGCTATCCCAGTGTACCACCCTTCCCTGACACTATTCACTCTTGTATGGGGGCTGACAGCATGGGCCTTGGACCACCTACGTTTATATCTTGACCCTGCAAATTGCCAGTTGTATGGCCTTGGGCTGATACTAATCCTCTTGGAGCAGAATTTTCCCCAGCTGTAAGATAAAAAACAGTAGAGCTAGTGTGAGCATCAAACTGGATTATGGCTGCCACATAGTAAGAGTTCAGTAACAGCAGTTTCTGCTGTTGTTATTGGCATGGAAGCTTCATTCTCATCATCTCTCCTTCTAACCCAACCACACTTTTTTAAGATGAAGGTGATGGGTGTTTGTGTGTGTGAGCAGCAAATAAAGTCAGAAATAAAAGCACACAAATGAAGCCCTGATAAAATACACTTTAGCTGTCTTTCTGGAACCACAGACATTTTCCCAGAACTGTATCCTGGTCACCAGCAATGACATCTAATAGCAGAAGTGGATCTATCTCCCTAAGCAGGGAGCATGCAACCCTCTGACAAACCTTAATGGCAAGTCTAAACTCATCTTGACTAATCAAAACCTAATCCTTATAACTCATTCATTCTTCAGATCCAGCCAATGCATCTTAATTCATAAGTCCAGTATGGTGAGCTTTTCTTGAGGTGCTTGCATTCACTTCGGCAGCCTCCTGACTGTGGTACCCAGATTTTGACACAGAGACATAAGCCCTTTGGGAATGGGGCAAGCGACCCTGGCCCCGCTGGGCAAGTGACTCCACAGGTTAGAATTTGTCAGCACCTTCCATTGAGTCTGTGATGAAGACACTGTTTCTCCCTATAGAGCCCAGGGCAGCAGTATCCATGACTGATGTCAGGCTAGAGATTGCATGGAGACGGCAGGGAAATCCAATGAGAACGGTTCTCTTGCTGTTCTTTGCTCCCAAGGATGATGGTACTGTTTACCCACCCTGTTTTGAAACTTTTGGGGCCTTGCTGATTTTTAGAAATGAGCTGGGCCAAATGGGAAACTTTAGACTCCAGCAGGGTGCTCCTTGTGGGAGCAAGGGAAAGCCAGGAGTCCTTTGGGCTGTACGATGCTGATGCTTAAACTGACAGTGGGTCCACTCAGATGGCACCAAGATGCAGGTGGGAACTGTGTCCAGCACCTCAGGTGTGTATGTGTGTGGTGGGGGCTTTGGAGTTTGGCCTGGGTTTGAAATTTAACATTTACATAACAGTTGTTCACTAGGCATTCATTAAGTAAACCCAGATAAAAATCCGGAATTTTATTCAATAAAAATATCCCCAATATTATGGGGATAGTAATGCCTCCCTCATAAGGTTATTTTCAGAATTAAAGACAACATTTTATGTAACACACTGGTCAGGTCTTCCTGGAGTATAGATGAGCACAGTAGATGTTAGTAAGCTGGCAGGAGCAAGCTAAGGTTTGTTTAGCAAGGCTCTTCTCCAGAGCTCTCCTGCTGTCTGGCCTCACTGTCCCGGTGTTACAGGATGAAGGAGAGTCTGGAGCTTCAGGATCCCCAGCTGTGAGGTCCCCTTCCCCCTTTCTCCACTGCTCAGTCCCAAGGGACTGTGTCTGCCTGGCACTCCATCAGCCATTTCAGGCACTGACATTGTCAAAACGGCACATTAAGCTTATGGATCCTGTTCATCATGTTCAGAGGCATATTTACTTGCCATGTTTGAAAAGGACATGTCACACTCATTGCTGAGGTATTTACTGAGCATTTACTTTGTTCCAGTATGTAACTGACTCAACTCAAAGCACCTGTCTTTGATTATAAGACCACTGATCTTCAAAAGTACATTTGTCAGTCTCAGAATCTTAGAGTTGGCAGGATTCTTGGAGGTCACTCCAGTCAACCTACCTGTACTTCAGTCCCTGCTGACAATCGCTGCCTGCCTCCTGTAGAAGGTTGGCCTAGGAGTTCCTGGTCACTTGTTTCAACTCAGCTACTAAATTGCTGCATGACCTTAACAAGTCACTCGATTTCTGAGTTTCAGACTTATGATATATAAAATGAAGTGTTGCAAAACATTATCTTTCCATTGCTGATATTCTTTGGCCCTTGTTAATATCATAGTCATTCTAATCCCTTGTTTCTCCACATTCAAATATAGACAAACTGTGTGCCCTAACCTAGATAGAGGAGGGGGTGTTTTTTTTTTTTTTTTTTTTTTTGTTGTTGTTGTTGTTGTTGTGGTTTTTGGTTTTTTGGTTTTTTGCCATGGCAGGCCTCTAAGTTTGTTTTTTGGGATCTCTCTTTCTCTCTCTCCTCCCTTTTTCTTCCCCACCTTCCCTTTATCCTAGAAATATGTATTACATTTGCAGAATATCTGGAAAAACCAAAACCCTGGATCTATACCTTATGCTTCCAAAAAAATAATAAATTCCAGATGGCTCAAACAGACTTAAATGTAAAAAGTAACAAATGGGATTTTTTTTCCTTTTTTAATTTCCTTGGAGTATGAACGTAGGCTTTTCTAAGGAAAACACGCATCCCGAGAGTCTAAAAGACTGTTAAGTGTAACTGCCTAAGGATGAAATATTTATGCAAGATAGAAGCAAAACATAAAAACAAAAACATGAAATAAAGATTTGTTTGATTTGTACAAAATGTTCTCTTAAAAACCTGTGCATTCATTAAAGAAAACTATAAATGATTTTTAAAATATGAAAAGAGCCCAACCTCACTCTAAATTAAAAAACAAAATTCAATAAGAATTGTTTTTGAATAATGGTTATTTTTTAGACAATGTGCTAAAGATACAGCAGCGAACAGAGTGGACACGGTCGACCCCCGATGGAGCGTATTTGATGAAGACCAATATTACCATACACTATAAAACTAGGGAAACACACACACACACATGCAATGACAAAATAATGAATCGTTTTAAGCAAGAAGCTACACGATTGTCTTAGATGTGGGAGTGATCTCTGGAACAATCCTTGTAAAGGTATGGGGGAGAATATACTTGGACAGACCTGTGATGGGGGTCACAGCAGAGGCTTAAATCCCACGGGGAGCACTGAGCTAGGACGTCTTTCTGGAGTTGTCCTGAATCATGTCCGGAGTCGTCCTGAATAGAAACTTGAGGACTGGGCATTTATACTTCTGCATCCATTGGATACAGGCTACCTTAGAGGAAGGGCTACCATCTTGGGGGAAGGTGTTTCTCTTTTATGGGGGACAATTTTGGAGTAATTAACATCCTAGTTCTGAATGGGATTCTGGGCGCTGCAGCATCTACCGTAAGGATATCTGGAGAGCTTCTGGCAGGGAACCTGAAGATGGACGTGTCTGTGAGGTTAGGGAAAGCATCTATAGGAGTAATCATTAACTGCTATCTGGTGCTAACTAGGCACAGCATGGTGGGAACCAGAATGCGCACTCACAGATGGAGCACAAAGGGATGTCAGTGTTTCTGAGCAGAGGAGTGACAAGATGACATGAGAGAAAGGTGTTTCTAGAAATCATGCAGTCCTCACAGGTCTCAGGACTTTAACCAAATGGCAGAGAGAAAGATTTTAATCAGGGGAGGGACCTGACCTGGTCTGTGTTTTAAAGGATCACGCAGGCTACTACGGGGAGAACAGAGTAGACAGAGGGAAGTGAGGGTAGATGTGAAGGTCAGTTAGGAAGCTTTGTGGCAGGTAAGTAAGGATTGTTCCTTCTCATTTCCTCTTTGGATAAGGTCTCTGCCACTGGGGTAATAATCCTATCTATAATAACACATTATTAATGCAATAATACATAGTGGATAGGTAATAACCCTATCTATTCTACTAGTTTGCCAAAATGTCCTTTTCTTTCTCTGGGCTATGATGATTTCTCATACCTGTGACCAAGTATACTTGCGTGGGAAACTGAACAGAGACATGAGATGGCCTTGAGCTTAAAGGATATTGAGCAAACATTTCTACTCACTTGTAAAATCTTTAATCTAGGTAAGTTTATGTACTGGATCTGGTGTGGACTACAGTGGCCCATGATGTTATCTCTAGAGAGCTGATGCAGACAAAAATGTTAGCTTTGTGGAGGGGTTCCATTCAAACAGTTATGAGTGGAAAGCCCTCATGGGAGGCTGAGGCGCTCAGGTCACCATTAAGAAGAAGGCTCAAAAACCAGCTCCATTTCTGCCCCTTGACTTTAGCAAGGTAGAGATGGAAGAAAAATTACATATCATGCACATCGATGCCCTGATATTTCAGACGAGAAAGCCAAACCAAGGGTGGTGAAAATTCACACCGGATATCACACAGCTAATAAGTATGAGGCGGAATTAGTATTCAGGTTTCCTGATTCCAATTTCAATGATTTATTCATGACCTTATGCTGTTTTGAAATTTTTCCACTTTCACCAAAGATGTATACTTTAAAACTGTGTTCTCAATGTCATGAGCTCTACTGACAGAAAATATCTTTGTTTTTACAAAGAAAATGTTCTAGTCCCCTAAGAGGTGTTTGCAAAAAGTTGCTCAGAAATGTTTTGATAGAACTTAGCCAAAGAGACATCTTTTTGGGGAAAGGTCTGAAAGCTCTTTGCCACACTGAGATATCCATTAGGGCTACATAAGCCATTTTCTCTTCCTGGTTCCTCATCTGCTGTCCTATCCCCATCTCTACCCCCACCCCGAAACCAAATAGTGAGAATCTATTTAGCTCACTTTGCCTACTTATTCTAATTGCTTTCTGACTCACTCCAATTCTATCTTTATCCTTCACCTGCCTTTACCTCATTTGTGTCCTCATCAGGCCCCCAATAATGAGCCCCATCCTCCTTTATATATTTTGAATTTATTTTTATTTTATTTTATTTTAAAATTTTATTTTAGGTTCTGGGATCAATGTGCAGAACTTGCAGGTTTGTTACATGGCTATACATGTGCCATGGTGGTTTGCTGCACCTATCAACCCATCATTTAGGCTTCAGGCCCTGCATGCATTAGGTATTTGTCCTAATGCTCTCCCTCCCCTTGTTCCCCAACCCCCGACGGGCCCTGGTGTATGATGTTCCCCTCCCTGTGTTCATGTGTTCTCATTGTTTAACTCTCACTATGAGTGAGAACATGCAGTGTTTGGTTTTCTGTTCCTGTGTTAGTTTGCTGAGAATGATGGTTCCCAGCTTCATCCATGTCCCTTCAAAGGACATGAACTCATTCTTTTTTATGTCTGCATAGTATCTCATGGTGTATATGTGCCACATTTTCTTTATCCAGTCTATCGTTGATGGGCATTTGGGTTGGTTCCAAGTCTTTGCTATTGTGAACAGTGCTGCAATAAGCATACATGTGCATGTGTCTTTATGGTAGAATGATTTATAATTTTTTGGGTATATACCCAGTAATGGGATTGCTGGGTCAAATGGTATTTCTGGTTCTAGATCCTTGAGGAATCGCCACTCTGTCCTCCACAGTGGTTGAAATAACTTACACCACCACCAACAGTGTAAAAGCGTTCCTATTTCTCCACATCCTCCCATCTGTTGTTTCCTGACTTTTTAATAATTGCCATCCTAACTGCCATGAGATGTATCTAATTGTGGTTTTGATTTGCATTTCTCTAATGACCAGTGATGATAAGCTTTTTTTCATATGTTTGTTGGCCGCATAAATGTCTTCTTTTGAGAAGTGTCCATTCATATCCTTCACCCACTTTTTGATGAGGTTGTTTGTTTTTTATTCTTGTAGATTTGTCTAAGTTCCTTGAAGATTCTGGATATTAGAGCTTTGTCAGATGGCTAGATTGTAAAAGTTATCTCTCATTCTGTAGGTTGCCTGTTCACTCTGATGATACCTGTAGTATCTTTTGCTGTGCAGAAGCTCTTTAGTTTAATTAGATCCCATTTGTCAATTTTGGCTTGTGTTGCAATTGCTTTTGGTGGTTTTGTCATGAACACTTTGCCCATGCCTATATACTGAATGGTATTGCCTAAGTTTTCTTCCAGGGTTTTTATGGTTTTGGATTTTACATTTAAGTCTTTAATCCATCTTGAGTTAATTTTTGTGTAAGGTGTAAGGAAGGAGCCCAATTTTAGTTTTCTGCATATGGCTAGCCAGTTTTCCCAGCACCATTTATTAAATAAAGAATCCTTTCCCCATTGCTGTTTTTTGTCAGGTTTGTCAAATATCAGATAGTTGTAGACGTGTGGTTTTGTTTCTGAGGTCTCTGTTCTGTTCCATTGGTCTATATATCTATTTTGGTACCAGTACTATGCTGTTTTGGTTACTGTAGCCTTATAGTTCCAGTCTGAAGTTAGGTAGCGTGATGCCTCCAGTTTTGTTCTTTTTGCTTAGGATTGTCTGGGCTATATGAACTCTTTTTTGGTTCCATAAGAAATTTAAAATAATTTTTCTAATTGTGCAAAGAAAGTCAATAGTAGCTTGATTGGAATAGCATTGAATCTATAAATTACTTTTTCACAATATTGATTCTTTCTATCCATATGCATGGAATGTTTTTCCATTTGTTTGTGTCCTGTCTTATGTTCTTGAGCAGTGGTTTGTAGTTCTTCTTGAAAAGGTCCTTCACATCCCTTGTAAGTTGCATTCCTAAGTATTTTATTCTCTTTGTAAAAGTTGTGAATGGGAGTTCAAGATGATATGGCTCTATGCTTGACTATTGTTGGTGTATAGGAATGCTTGTGATTTTTGCACATTGATTTTGTATCTTGAGACTTTGCTGAAGTTGCTTATCAGCTTAAGGAGTTTTGGGGCTGAGACAATGGGGTTTTCCAAATATATAATCATGTCATCTGCAAACATACAATCATGTCATCTGCAAACAGAGACAATTTGACTTCCTCTCTTTCTATTTGAATACTTCTTTCTTTGAATATTTCTTTCTTTTGCCTGATTTCCCTGGCCAGAGCTTCCAATACTGTGTTAGATAGGGGTGGTGAGAGAGGGCATCCTTGTCTTGTACCAGTTTCAAAGGGAATGCTTCCAGTGTTTGCTCAATCAGTGTAATATTGGCTATGGGTTTGTCATAAGTAGCTCTGTTATTTTGAGATATGTTCCATCAATACCTAGTTTGTTGAGAGTTTTCAACATGAAGGGTTTTGAATTTTATTGAAGGCCTTTTCTGCATCTATTGAGATAGTCATGTGGTTTTTGTCATTGGTTCTGTTTATGTAATGTATTACATTTATTGATTTGTGTATGTTGAACCAGCCTTGCATCCCAGGGATGAAGCCAACTTGATTGTAGTGGATAAACTTTTTGATATGCTGCTGGATTCAGTTTGCAAGTATTTTATTGAGGATTTTTGCATCAATGTTCATCAGGGATATTTGCCTGAAATTTTCTTTTTGTGTTGCTCTCTGCCAGATTTTGGTATGAGGATGATGCTGGCCTCATAAAATGAGTTAGGGAGGAGTCCCTCTTTTTCTGTTGTTTGGAATAGTTTCAGCTCCTCTTTGTACCTCTGGTAGAATTTGGCTTTGAATTTGTCTGGTCCTGGGCTTTTTTTGGTTAGTAGGCTATTAATTACTGCCTCAATTTTAGAACTTATTATTGTTCTATTCAGGGGTTTGACTTCTTCCTGATTTAGCCTTGGGAGGGTGCATGTGTCCAGGAATTTATCCATTTCTTCTAGATCTTCTAGTTTATTTGTGTAGAGGTGTTTATAGTATTCTCTGATGGTAGTTTGTATTTCTGTGGGATCAGTGGTGATATCCCCTTTATCATATTTTTATTGTGTTTATTTGATTCTTCTAACTTTTCTTCTTTATTAGTCTAGCTAGCTATTTTGTTAATTTTTTCAAAAAACTAACTTCTGGATTCATTGATTTTTTGAAGGATGTGTGTGTGTGTGTTTTTAGCTCCTTCAGTTCTGCTCTTATCTTAGTTATTTCTTGTCTTCTGCTAGCTTTTGAATTTGTTTGCTCTTGCTCCTCTAGTTCTTTTAATTGTAATGTTAAGGTGTCAATTTTAGATCTTTCTATCTTTCTGATGTGGGCATTAGTGCTATAAATTTTCCTCTTAACACTGCTTTGGCTGTGTCCCAGAGATTCTGGTATGTGTTGTCTTTGTTCTCATTGGTTTCACAAAGCTTATTTATTTCTGCCTGACCTTTCTTTCTGGCTGCCCTTAACATTTTTTCCTTTGTTTCAAGCTTGGAGAATCTGACGATTATGTATCTTGGGTTTGTTCTTCTTGAGGAGTATCTTACTGGCATTCTCTGTATTTCCTGAATTTGAATGTTGCCCTGTCTTGCTAGGTTGGGGAAGCTCTCCTTGATAATATCCTGAAGTGTGTTTTCCAACTTGGTTTCATTTTTCCCATCACTTCTGGTACACCAATTAATCGTAGGTTTGGTCTTTTCACATAGTACCATATTTCTGGGAGGCTTTGTTCATTCATTTTTATTTTTTTCTTAATCTTGTCTTCACACCTTATTTCAGTAAGTTGATCTTCAATCTCTGATATCCTTTCTTCCACTTGATCGATTTGGCTATTGATACTTATGTATACTTCACAAAGTTCTCATGCTGTGTTTTTCTGCTCCATCAGGTCGTTTATGTTCTCCTCTAAACTGGTTATTCTAGTTAGCAGTTCCTGTAACCTTTTACAAAAGTTCTTGGCTTCCTTGCATTGGGTTAGAACATGCTCCTTTAGCTCATAGAAGTTTGTTATTACCACCCTTCTGAAGCCTACTTCTGTCAATTAGTCCACCTCATTCTCTGTCCAGTTTTGTGCCCTTGCTGGAGAGGAGTTGCAATTATTTGGAGGAGAAGAAGCATTCTGGTTTTTGGAATTTTCAGCATTTTTGCACTGTTTTTCCTCATCTTTGCACATTTATCTGCCATTGATCTTTGAGGCTGATGACCTTTGGATGGGGTTTCTGTGTGGGGGTTCTTTATATTGATATTGATGTTGTTGCTGATTGTCAGTTTTTCTTCTAACAGTCAAGGCCCCTCTTCTGCAGGTCTGCTGGGGTTTATTGACCCCTGTTGGGAGGTCTCTCCCAGTCAAGAGGGACAGGGCTAAGGGACTCACTTGAGGAGGCAGTCTGTCCCTTAGCAGAGCTGGTGTGCTGTGCTGGGAGAATTCCTCTTGTTAGGATCAGCCGTTCTCTTCAGAGCCAGCAGGCAGGAACAATTAAATCTGCTGAAGCTGCATCCACAGCTGTCCCTTCTTCCAGGTGCTCTGTCCCAGAGAGATGGGGGTTTTGTCTGTAAGCCCTTGGCTAGGGCTGTTACCTTTCCTTCAGAGATACCCTGCCCAGTGAGGAGGAATCTAGAGAAGCAGTTTGGCCACAGACGCTTTGCCATGCTGTGGTTAGCTCCACCTAGTCTAGACCTCCCAGCATCCTTAACTGTCAGGGGAAAACTGCCTACTAAAGCCTCAGTAATGGTGTATTCCCCTCCCCACACCAAACTGGATCATCCCAGGTCAACTTCAGGCTGCTGTGCTGGCAGCGAGAATTTCAAAATTTCAAGCCAGTGATTCTTAGCTGGCTGGGTTCCAGGAGAGTGGGACACACTGAGCAAGACCACTTGGCTCCCTGGCTTCAGCCCCGTTTCCAGGGAGAGTGAATGGTTCTGTCTTTCTGGGGTTCCAGGCACCAATGGGGTACAAAAAAGACTCCTCCAGCTAGCTCAGTGTCTGCTCAAACAGCTGCCCAGTTTTGTGCTTGAAACCCAGGGCCCTGGTGGTGTAGGCACACAAGGGAGTCTCCTGATCTGCAGACTGTAAAAGCTGTGGGGAAAGCATAGTAACCCAGCTGGGTAGCACAGTCCTTCATGGCTTCTCTTGGCTTGGGGGAGGGAGGTCTCCTGGCACCTTGCACTTCCTGGGTGAGGCAATGCCCTACCCTGCTTCTGCTCACCTTCCTTGGACTGCTCCCATTGCCTAACAAGTCCCAATGAGATGAGCTGGGCTCCTCAGTTGGAAATGTAGAAATCACCCACCTTCTGCATTGGTCTCCCTGGGAGCTGCAGCCCGGAGCTGTTCCTATTCGGCCATGTTGGCCTCTCCTTTGAATTTATTTATTTCAAAATATTTTCAACTTTATTAAGATTAAATTTTGTACAACATCTGTGGCCATTTATTTTATTTTAAATCTTTTAATGGGTATATAATAATTGTTCACATTTGGGAGGTATATGTGATATTTTGATGTGTATACAGTGTGTAGTGACCAAAGCAGGGTAATTAGGATATCTGTCACCTCAAACATTAGTCATTTCTTTGTGTTGGGGACATTCAAATTCCTCTCTTTTAGCTGTTTTGAAATACACAATACATAGTCATTAAACTTGTCACCCTCCTATGCCATAGAACAGTTCAACTTACTTCTCCTATCTAACTGTAATTTCGTACCCATTAACCAAACTCTCCCTGTCTTCCCCTCCCCTATACCCTATCTAGCTTCTGTTAACCATTATTCTATTCTATACTTCTATGAGATCAACTGTTTCAGTTTCCATGTATGAGTGAGAACATGTGGTATTTGTCTTTATGTGCCTGGGCCTTGGTACATTAAGTGGAATTATTTCACTTAATATCGTGTCCTCCAGTTTTATCCATGTTGACACAAATGACAAGATTTCATTCCTTTTAATGACTGAATTCTATTCCATTGTATATATACCATATTTTCTTTATTCATTCATCCATTGATGGATACTTGAGTTGATTCTATATCTTGACTATTTTGAGTAGTACACTGCAGCCATTTTAAGTGCAAGAGTTTTGACAGATTTATATGCACCTAATCTCCTCATCAATCGAATTATAGAACCTGTTTATCACCCAAAAGCTTTGTTTGTGCCCCTTCCAGGTCAATTTCTATTTCCAATTTCAGTCTCAGGCAACCATTTGCCTTTTGTTTCTACAGATTAAATTTTTTATTTCTTTAGTTTCTTAAATAATAAAGAATTGACCTTTATGTGTGGATTCTTTGTCTTAACATAACCTTTTAGAGACTCATCTTTGACCCATGATGATGCATCTATGAACAGTTCATTTCTTTTTATTGCCTGTAGTACTCTACCATATGAATATACCACAATTTATTTATCTGCCCACCTATTAATTGTCATTTGGGTCGTTTTGCAGCTTGTTATGAATAAAACTATCAACATTCATGTTTTTTATATTTGAAAATATGTTTTAATTTGCCTTGGGAAAATATCTGAGTAAAATTGCAAGTATGTATGTATGGTAAGTGTATATTAAACTGTTGTTATTTGTACCCATTTACATCCCCACCAGCAATGTATGAAGATTCCAGTTGCTCCACATCTTCATCAAAACCTAATGTGGTTAAAATCAGTTGAAGATATCTGTCTGGATCTGTGTCTAAATTCTGTATTTTGTTTGTCTTTTGTTCATTGATCTACATGATATTATGCCAAAACCACGCTGTCTTGATTACTGTGGCTTCATAGTAAGTCTTGAAATTAGGTATTGTGAGCTCTCCAGCTCTGTTCTTCTTTTTCAAAATTGTTTTTACTATTTATGTCCTTCACATTTGCAGATAAGTTTTAGGGCTAGCTTTTTGATGTTAACAGATGTTTGGGATTTTTATTGAAATTACATTGAACCTATAATCTAATTTGGAGAGAGTAGACATTTTAGCAAAATTGAATATTCTGATTCATGATAATAGAACATTTCACCATCTGTTTAGGTCTTCTTTAATTTCTCTCAGGAATTTTTTATAGTTTTAAGTGTATAGGTCTTACATATAGCTTGTTAAATGTATTCCTTAGTTTTCTTCATGTTTTGAATGTTATTATAAATTGTATTATTTATTTACATTTCCAATGTTTATTGCTAGTGTATAACAATACCATAGATTTATTTGTATATTGACCTTTTATCCTGTGACCTTGATAATCACACTTATTAGTTCCTCTGGACTTCTTAGGATTTGCAACATATAGAGATTATGTTATTTGCAAATAAAAAATTATTTTTTTATTTCCTAATGGTATGCTTTTTATTTCATTTTCTTGCTTTATTGAATTGGCTAAAACTTCCACCACAATGTTTAGTAGAAATGGTTACTGAAGATAGCATTTCCTTGTTCCCAATCTTAGAAGAAAAGTGTTAAGCCTTTCACCATTAGCTTTGTTAGTGCCAGGCTTTTTGTTGTTGTTGTTGTTGTTGTTTGTTTTTTGTTTTTTAATAGATTCTGTTTACCAGTTTGAGGAAGAGCTTTTCTTGCCAGTTTTTAAGAAATGAATGTTGATGTTTTTTGTCAGATGTCTTTTCTGCCCCCATCCAAATTATCACATGATTTTTCTCTTTGATTTTGTTAATATAGTGAATTACTTTGATTAATCTCCTAATGTTAAACCAACTTGGCATTTTTGAGATAAAAATCACCATCTTGTTCTAGTTTACTATACTCCTTACATATTGCTAATTTTTAAAGGAATTTTACATCTTTGTTCCTCAGAGATACTGGTGTATAGATTTATTTTCCTGTGATGTTGTTAGTACCAAGATAATTCTGGCCTTATAAAATAAACTGGAAAGTGTTCACTTCTCCTCAATATTCTAGATGATATTTTGTAGGACTAGTATTTTTTCTTTCTTTTTTTTTTTTTTTTTTTTTGAGACGGAGTTTCACTCATGTTACCCAGGCTGGAGTGCAATGGCGCGATCTTGGCTCACCGCAACCTCCGCCTCCTGGGTTCAGGCAATTCTCCTGCCTCAGTCTCCTGAGTAGCTGGGATTACAGGCACGCATCACCATGCCCAGTTAATTTTTTGTATTTTTAGTAGAGACGGGGTTTCACCATGTTGACCAGGATGGTCTCGATCTCTTGACCTCGTGATCCACCCGCCTTGGCCTCCCAAAGTGCTGGGATTACAGGCTTGAGCCACCGCGCCCGGCCTCTTTCTTAAATATTTGATAGAATATACCAGTAAAGCCATCTGGTTTTCTGTGTGGGAAAGTTTTTAATTGTGAATTTAATTTATTTAACATATTTGGGAATATTCAGTTGTTACATTTGTTTTTGAGTCAGTTTTGGTCATTTTTATCTTTCAAAAATGTTTCCATTTCATCAGGGTTGTTAATTGATTTCCCTTTTAAGGTGTCTTATTTTTATTCTCTTCAACTTAAAATTAAAATTTTAATTATGCCTTCCACTTATAACAGACCAAGAAAACAAGATCCCTTGTATTATAGAGTCTTAGTAATTGTGTGAATCAATACAAAATGTTTGGAGTGTAATTTTGTGCCAATAAAAGGTGATAGCTTCAGTACACCTGCATTGGACCCAGCCATTCTAACTCTGGGAATTTTTTTCAGAAGTATAATTGTTTATGTACTTACAAAGATCTAAGAATATTTATAGCATCATTTTTTTTCATAATTAAAAATGGAAACAATAATGAAAACTAATTAATAGAGAGCTATCTAGTAAAGAATGAGACATCTGCATAATGGAATCCTATGTGAAAAAAGAGAGGTAGAGTAATATGTGCTGATATGGAAAGTTATATTTTATATGTTGTTAAATGAGGAAGAGAGGTTGCAAACAGATTTTCACAGCCTTTGCAAAAAAGGATATGGAGATATATGCTTGGAAAATTTCTCTAAAATTGTATGGCAAGTAGTTGGGTTGGGTCAATTTAAGGAATTGGAAGAAAGATTATTCCCAACTTATACCCTTAGGCACCAGTTGAAATTCTCAGACTTAACAGGTATACTTAAAAATACTAAAAATGAAAACCACAATGCAGACAAATGTTTTATAATTCCTACTTTTTCTGTCTTACTCCAGCACTAGACAGATTTCCAATTTACATTTTGTCAGTTCCTTCAGGTTGCAAACATAACTGCGTACATAAGCTGTCCTTATGCTCTCTCTACTTTACAGTGGTCCAGCTGGTAATCAGGGACATGCCATGGGGAAAAAAAAATGGCTGGAAGAATCTTGCTCAAATGCATGCAGATGCACATACGTTCAGAGGAGTGAAAACCTGAGGCAATAGCACAGAATAGAGTTCAATTTAGGGGTGGAACCTCTTACAGTATTCTGTAGGGTCTACAGGACTAAGAGCAGGAGCCTTTCCAAAGTGAATGAAGGAGTCATCAGGCTTTTTAGAGGATTTTGGTGAAGTTAAGGTTTTGATCAAGACCAATATACAGACATTTTTGGGATATTGGTGCATGTTTTAGCGGCCAATTGTGGTGCCTCCTATTGTGGGAAGGAGATTGATTTGGGCTCCAAACAACTGGAAAAACTTGAGAAAAGTCTAAGGACAGAGGGGGTTAACTGTTTAGACTCAGAGACACCCGGAAACATAGACTTGAGGCTTTGCAGGAAGGCAATCCTGGTATTAAGAAGTCCCTGATTGGTAAGATTTCAGGTTTTCCCACCAAACAAAACCTTTCAAAAGTCCTAAAACTTAATTGGTCAAAAATGGGAACAACTTAGAATTTGTTCTGCTCCCACTAGACTGATTGCCTGGGGACTCCCTGAAAGTGGGCTAATTAAGAAGAGGTACCTCGGTGACTAAGTACCTTTGGGAAGAAGGGAAGAGGGAGGGGAGCAGAGAGAGAGAGGACCTCCAATTTTGAACAACACTTATTTCTAGGCTTTTTCTAAGCTCTTCTGTGAGGACAGTTTCCTTCTTCACCATGAGTAGAGACGGCAGCAACTTGCCTTGGCCCCTGTGCATGGCTCAGCACCAGCAAGACAGGAGGTAGCTTCAGTGGAGCCCTAGAGAAAATTAGAAGGGGCAGCGAAGCCCCTCCATAGAGGTGAGTGTCTCCCTAAGGGGTCTCCTCTGTGAAGGAGAGGGTGAGAGCAGTTTAGGGTGGGACGTTCTAGGTCTACCTGTCTTCTAGATCTTGAAGTGTGGGCTGGGGGAGCAGCAGAGTGTACAGGCTAATCTCCAAATCCTACCTGCATAGCAGAGAGCACTTCCAGCTCCTCTCAGACCCAATGCTGGACATAGACACAGCTCCCTGATAGTCGGGGTCCTTCTCGCTCATGGTTCCTCATCTTGTGCTGGTTATGCAGAGGTTGTGGAAAAGCAGACCACTGAGCTTTCCTATCAATCCTGCCCCTGAAGCTTTGTTAACCATTAGTGAAACAGTGAAAGAGACGGGGAGGGGGTTACCTAAGGAAGGTAAGGGAGGGAAGGAAAATGGTAATGTGAAGGAGGAAGGAAAACCAACTGGAGTAGGATTGAGGGAATGTGGCCCAACCTGCCCTGGCCAGAACAGGATTATTTAATCATACATATACATCCTATACATAAATATATGACATATATATCTTATATATTTAAATATTTCATAAATAAAACATATGATATATATTTTATATATCTTTTGTTAGTAAGATAAGATAAATAATATAATAAATAATATAAGGTATGGTAGTTAGCTGTGTAGGTGATGAAATCTGACAGACCTGGGTTCAATCTTGACTCAGACAGCTGTTAGTTGGGTTCCCTTGTGATGAATTAATATATAACTTAATACATAATATATATCTATGATATATATTATGTAATATCTAGCTATATAAAAGTTATATATGATATATAACTACTTAATTTATGTATGTAAATTTTATGTGCCAGCCTCAGAATACAACAGTGAAGATATGTCCTAGCCCTTATGAAGTTTATATTCTAATGTCATAGATAAATACTAAATACACTTAAACTTCCTCTTCCTCTTCCTTGCTTAATTTTTTTTCCCTGTGGCGTGATTAATAAACTAGACTATTACATATTTTTCTTATGTGTCTTGTGTGTGGTCTAGCCCCCACCTCTTCCTTGAATATAAGCTCCACAGGACATGGAATTTTCTTTGTTCTGTTCATGACTACATTTGTTTATTGTTAAATGAAGGAATTAAGTAAATAATTAGACATAATACCAGGTAACAACAACTGTTATGAAAAAAATGGAAGTCCAATAATGAATGTATCTTTCTGTTTTGGGCAGAGTGATTGGAAAGAGTCTTTGGAAGGGTGACATTTGAATAATGGGATGAAGCGACAGGCTGAGAGCCAGGCATCCTTAACAGCTGGCAGTCCCAGATCTATTCCTTATCTGTGCCAGGTGCCGTCTTTCCTTCCTCCCTCAACTTTGGAAGGAAAATGGAATTAG
This sequence comes from Sapajus apella, assembly GCF_009761245.1. Lineage (NCBI taxonomy): Eukaryota > Metazoa > Chordata > Mammalia > Primates > Cebidae > Sapajus > Sapajus apella. The sequence goes on from NW_022436996.1 coordinate 14,696,124, forward strand.
GGAAGAATGGATTTGCTCTGGGAAATTATCCCAAGCTCCAGGGTTCTCATTAAGAGATCTTGCTGCTCTGTAAAATGGAGATTTTAAAATTTGGAACAGCAGGGATTTTAAAATTTTTCTGCAGGCCCTAAGGTGGATTCATGCACTACCATTACAGATGAGAGCTGGGGTTTAAAGTTCCATCCTTTGAACATCATATAAATCTGTGCCAGATGCCTTTATGTCATCTGGCACAGGTAACCTAAGAGAAATTAGGGCAGCTCCAAGACCAGAGGGACCTGATTGACTCAGCTTCAAAACTGGCCTATTTAAAAGGTCTTAGCCTCTGCCTGCTGACAGAAGCTGCATCTAGTGGGGAAAAAGACCAGGAAGGTATTTCACCACCAATAGAAGATGTCTTCACCCACTCCAGGGGGCTGGTTACACTGGGAAGTGAGAGCCTCACATGTAGACTTGGGGTGACAACATGTCCCTCAAGCTATGTGCTGAGCACAGTAGCAGGAACATGTCACCTGGTTCTCAGGTTGGAAATAGTTTCTTATCCTAATCTTTCTTTCTTCTCTCTAGAGAGCAGGACCATGTAGAGCAATGCCACCTCTCTTTTAATCCTTGGGCTTCAAAAGAAGCAGAAATTAAGGACTAAATGATGGATAACCACTCTAGTGCCACTGAATTCCACCTTCTAGGCTTCTCTGGGTCCCAAGAATTACACCAGATTCTTTTTGCTATATTCTTTTTCTTCTACTTGGTGACATTAATGGGAAACACAGTCATCATCGTGATTGTCTGTGTGGATAAACGTCTGCAGTCTCCCATGTATTTCTTCCTTGGCCACCTCTCTGCCCTAGAGATCCTGATCACAACCATAATTGTCCCCATGATGCTTTGGGGATTGCTGCTCCCTGGGATGCAGACAGTGTCTTTGTCTGCATGTATTGCTCAACTTTTCCTGTACCTCGCTGTGGGGACCACGGAGTTTGCATTACTTGGAGTGATGGCCGTGGACCGTTATGTGGCTGTGTGTAACCCTTTGAGGTACAACATCATTATGAACAGCAGTACCTGTATTTGGGTGGTAATTGTGTCATGGGTGTTTGGATTTCTTTCTGAAATCTGGCCGGTCTATGCCACATTTCAGTTTACCTTCTGCAAATCGAATTCCTTAGACCATTTTTACTGTGACCGAGGACAATTGCTCAAGCTGTCCTGTGACAACACTCTTTTCACAGAGTTTATCCTCTTCTTAATGGCTGTTTTCGTTCTCTTTGGTTCTTTGATCCCTACAATTGTCTCCTACACCTACATCATCTCCACCATCCTCAAGATCCCATCAGCCTCTGGCCGGAGGAAAGCCTTCTCCACCTGTGCCTCCCACTTCACCTGTGTTGTGATCGGCTACGGCAGCTGCTTGTTTCTCTATGTGAAACCCAAGCAAACGCAGGGAACCGAGTACAATAAGATAGTTTCCCTGTTGGTTTCTGTGTTAACCCCCTTCCTAAACCCTTTCATCTTTACTCTCTGGAATGACAAAGTCAAAGAGGTCCTCCAAGATGGAGCAAAACGCTGCTGTCAACTCCTCAAAGATTAGCTGTTCTCGAAGTCAGTGTTAGGTGGTACAAGCCTCACTGTCAATTATTAAGTCACCTAGAGAACTCTAACTCCTCTCTTCTCTTATCATCATTACAAAAGTCAAAGAGTGTGTACACACTATGGAAGTAGATTAGGCTCGTAAAAATTAAATCCATTCTCTGCCCGGGAGAATCTCATAGCCTTAATTCCTGCCTATTTCCACTGTTGAACATATTCTTGTGATTTGGGAGAGACTAGTGAAAGGAAATGCATATGTATTTTTAAGAGTTCTATTAGTCCAATAAATTTTCTTATAGTCTACCTCTGAAAATGTATTTTCTGGGGAAGGGAGGAATTGAGGAGGGAGGTGGACTGAGAGAGGTATCCTAATCAGAGTACAAAGGTAGAGATGCTCACTTTGGTCCTTCATCAACTGTTGCTAAGTCCTTTCCTCTATTTTTGTGCAACTTTTTGACAAGATGACCATATATATTTTAGATATCCTAAGGCTCTTTTTCTCTGCCCCACTGACACTGCAAAGTAAGTGTAACATGTTTATGTTTTGTCACAGAATTAGTCTAGAATGGTGACATGAGGATGGGAATGCTTCTCATTCAGCAAATCTTTGTGGTGTAAAAAGATAAAAATATTTGAGGATAAAAATGGGGGAAAAGTTATTTTTGTTAAGCTTCAGCAGATTTCTTTCACTGCCTATCTTTGTGATGGGCATAGGGACGGGGCAAATAAGAACTAAATGACTAATTCTAGAGAGCATCCAGTATTTTATAGCTGTTTAAAACAACTATGTCTGTTCAGGCTGTATCCAGATATAGACTTCAAACTTTATAATTTCTTTTGATTCTTCGTCTCTCAAATCCAACAGTCTTAATACCATCATGTGTATTTTCTCTGTGGGCAGAATTAAAAAAAAAAATAAGAGGCTATCTTTTTGACTCCCAGATTTCTAGCAATTCCAAGGATTGGCTGTTTGGTAATCTAACTGTTAGAATTTCACATAATATTGGAAGAAGGGCTTATAAGGAAGAAATTTACCTAAACAACAACAATCAGCAGATCCTGCCAGCCCTAAAGTAAGTGAGAACATTGAGCTGTTCAGCAGTAGGATGATGAGGTTACTGAGAATTTTAAAGAGGACTGTGTGAGGATGCCTTGTTGTCTTGTCTTGTGAGGAGCAACAACCATCATGTATGGATTGGGTAGATTGCATTGTATTAAAGCACCAGACATGGTGGGGAATGGGCTTTAAATTCAGCCAGTCCATGCTCTGCAAGCCAACCAATGGGCCCTGGTGGGACTGCATTGGCTGGAGGAAGGGGAGACTTTTGCTTAAACAAAGGTGCCCATAGTTTCCAAGCCCAGTTAATGAGGATCTGTTCTAACCAGAAAGATTACCATTTTTCTAATTCATTAACCCAGAGATGTATCCTTTAACAGATGAGAAAATAGAGGCTCAGAGAATTTAAATAACTTGCCAGAGTTTACTTAGCCATTCACTACATCACATCCATCGAATTGGAAAAACATAAAACTCTGAGAATACTAAGTATTGATCTGAATGCTGGAGAATAGATTTTTTAAAAATCAACTTCTGGTGGAAACATAAGATATAAGATTCTGTTATAAAGACACTTGCACACGTATGTTCACTGCAGCACTGTTTACAATAGCAAAAACTTGGAACCAACCCAAATGCCCATCAATGATAGATTGGACAGGGAAAATGTGGTACATATACACCATGGAATACTATGCAGTCGTAAAAAACGATGAGTTCATGTCCTTTGCAGGGACATGGATGAACCTGGAAACCATCATTCTCAGCAAACTGACACAAGAACAGAAAATCAAAACCGCACGTTCTCACTCATAGGCGGGTGTTGAACAATGAGAACACATGGACAGAGGGAGCAGAGCATCATACACTGGGGTCTGTGGAGGAGAGTGGGGGGGGACAGTGGGGAGTAGGGAGTTGAGGCAAGATAACATGGGGAGTAATGCCAAATATAGGTGATGGGGATGGAGGCAGCAAACCACATTGCCATGTGTGTACCTATGCAACAATCCTGCATGTTATTCACATGTACCCTAGAACCTAAAGAGCAATAAAAAATATATATTAAAAAAAGCTACACTAGAAAAAAAAAGATGTAAGAGCTAAATAATCAGATAGATTTCTATAATTAAGTTCTAGTATAGTCATAATTAAATAGTGGTAGTCCATTTTGTGTTGCTATAACAGAATATAAATAATACTAGCCTGGATTATTTATAATGAAAATAAACTTATTTGGCTTATGATTCTGGACACTGAGAATTTATTTGGCTTATGATTCAAGAGCGTAACACAGGCATCTGGCAAGGGTCTTCATGCTGTGTCATTGTATAGTGTAAGGTAGAAGGGCAAGAGAGGGTGAGAATGAGAGAGCAAGAGAGGGCCAAACGCACTTTTATAACAGATCCACCCTCGGAATAACAAACCCACTCCTGTGAAAACAGCACTGATTCATTCATGAGGGGATATCCCTTATGACTTAATCACCTCTTAAAGGTCTTACCTCTCAACAATGTTACAATGGCAATTAAACTTCCACATGAGTTTTGGAGGGGACATTCATATCATAGCATTCCACCCCTGGTTCCCCAAAAGTAACATCCTTCTCACATCCAAAACACATTCATCCCATCCCCATAGTTGCTAAATGTCTTAACGGATTCCAGCACCAACTCAAAAGTCCAAAGTCAAGAGTCTCATCTAAATCAGATATGGGTGAGATTCAAGGCATGATTTGTCCCAAGGAAAATTTCTCTTCATCTGTATAAGCTTGTGAACTAATGTTACATCTTTCCAAAATATAATGTAAGACAGGCATAGAATAGACTTTCCCATTCTGAAAGAAAGGAATAGGCAAGAAGAAAGAGGTGACTGGTGCCAAGGAAGTATAAAACCTAACAGGGAAACCAACATTAAGTCATAAAGCTGGAAAATAATCTCCTTTGACTCCCTGTCCCACAGCCTGGTCACCCTGGGGTTGGGGTTGAGCCCTCAAGCCTTTGCTGTGGTCAGTCCATTCAGCAGTTCTCACAGGTTAGAGTCTAGTGCCTGCAGTTCTCTCAGGCTGGCATTGCACACTAGTAGCTCTGAAGTTCTCGAGTGTCAGGGGCAGTTCTGCTCCCACAGCTTCAGTAGGTATTCCCTGGTAAAGAATTTCTGTGGTGGCTCTGTTCCTGCAGCAAGTTTCTGCCTGAGCCTGCAGGCTTCCTGTGGCGTCCTTTGAAATCTAGGTGGAGGAAGTCATGCCTTCATAGCTCTTGCATTGTACATCCCTATAGAATTAACACCAAATGGATGCCACTAAAGTCTACCAGTTGTACCTTCCTACCAGAGTGTTGGGTCAAGCCACATCTGGGGTTACTTGGACCACACCAGGAGCAGCCAAAGAACACTGTCCTGGAATGCAGGAAGCAGGAACTCCAGGTGCCTCTGGGCAGCTAGCCTATGAAGGGCATCCTGTGCCTATTCCCCAAAGCCATTCTGCCCTCCTGGATCTCTAGGCCTGTGATGGAATGAGCAGCCTCAAAGGTCTCTGAAATGTCCATTGTCTTGATGAGCCCTTCTATTTATACTAATCTCCTTAGCAAATGGTCACTTGGTCACACCCTTGGTCTGTTCTCTTAAACATACTTTTTCATTCTTCATGTGGGCAGGCTGAACATTTTCAAAATCTTTCCATTCTGCTTTTTTTTTTTTTTAAGTTATAGATTCCATCTTTAAGTTATTTCTTTTCTCTTACATTTTACTATATATGGTTAAAAGTAGCCATGCAGATCCTTCCATATTTTGCTTAGAAATTTATTCCACCAGATAGTCTCATTCATCACTCTTAAATTCTGCCTTCCATAAAGCCCATGGGCATGGACACTGATAATAGTTTTAATCTGTGTCCCTGCCCAAACCTTAGGTCGAATTGTAATCCCCAATGTTGTAGGTGGGGCCCGGTGGGAAGTGATTGAATCAAAGGGGCAAATTCCTCATGAATGATTTAGCACCATTCCCCTTGGTACTGTCCTTGCAATAGATCATGAGCTAGTTCTCATGAGACCTGGCCATTTAAAAGTGTGTAGACCCTCCTCCCTGTCTCTTGCTCCTGCTCCTGCCGTTGGAAGGTGCCTGCTTCTCTTTTGCCTTCAGCCATGATTACAAGCTTCTAGAGGCCTCCCAAAAAGCAGATGCCACTATACTTCTTGTAAAGCCTACAGAATTGAGAGCCAATTAAACCTCTTTTTTTTTGATAAATGTCCCAGCCTCAGGTATTTCTTTATAGCAATGTGAGAACAGACTAAAGCAGGCACAATTCAGTTAATTTCCTTGCCACTTCATATAAAATGATGGTCTTTATAAAATGGATGGACATTCCTCTTTCTGACTCAGCTTTCATCAAACTGGCCATGACTTTTCATATTTCTACCAATATTCTGATCACAACCACATAAGTAATCTCTTAAAAACTTCAGATTTTTCTACATTTCTTCTTTTCTTCTGAGTTCTTATTAAAATTTCCTTTAATGTTCAATTCATGGCAGTCTAGGATTTTTCTAGCCTGCTCTTCCAAATTCTTCCAACTTCTGCTCATTACCCAGCTAAAAGCCACTTCCACATTTTCAGTTGTTATAGCAAAAGCCCCACTCTTGGTGCACATTTTCTATCTTAGTCTGTTTTTGGTTGTTAGAATAGCACAGGCTAAGTAATTTGTAAAGAAAAGAAGTTTATTTGGCTCATGATTTTGGAGGCTGAGAAGTGCAAAGTCATGGTGCTGGCATTGGCAAGGGCCTTTATGCTGTGTCATTCCATGGTGGAAGGCAGAAATGCAAGAGGGAGAGAGAGCAAGAGAGGTTGAACTCTCTTGCCCTGTCATGAATTTATTCACTCTCATGAAAATGAAACCATTCTTCCAATAGTGACATTAATTCATTCCTGAGAGCATAACCGTCATAACCTAATTAGCTCTTAAAAGTTTCACCTCTCAACACTGTTATAGTGGCAGTCAAATTTCTTTCTTTTATTTTTTTGAGACAGAGCTTTGCTCTTGTTGCTCAGACTGGAGTGCAATGGTGTCATCTCAGTTCACCACAACCTCCACCTCCTAGGCTCAAGTGATTCTCCTACCTCAGCCTCCCGAGTGGCTGGGATTACAGGCATGCGCCTCCATGCCTGGCTAATTTTGTATTTTTAATAGAGACGGGGTTTCTCCATGTTGGTCAGGCTGATCTCGAATTCCGAACCTCAGGTCATCCGTCCGCCTCAGCTCTCCCAAAACTCTGGGATTACAGGCGTGAGCCACTGCACCTGGCCAGCAATCAAATTGCAACAAGAGTTTTGAAAGGGACATTCAAATCATAGCAGTAGTAAATCTAGGAAACACGTACTGTGCATATACTTTGGCCTATTTTTAAGTTCGTTAATTCTTTCTTCAGCTATATTGTATCTACCAATGAGCCTATGAAATAATTCCTCATGTCCCATATCATGGTTTTATTTATAACATTTCCATTACATTCTTTCTTATAGCTTTAAGCTCTCTACCAGAAACCCTCACTTGTTTACGTGTGTTGTCCTCCTTTTCAACAACATCATCTGACATTTTCATTACACATATTATGTTTGCATTAAGTGAATATTTTCTATGATAGTCAACCCTTCATATCCATGGATTCTTCATCTTGGATTCAATCAATTGCAGATAAAAAAATATTTGGGGAAAAATGGTTGGTTGTGTATGTACTAAACATGTACATGCTTTTCTAAAATCATGATTTCCTAAACAATATAGAATAACAACTATTTACCTTATATTAGGTATTATAAGTAATCGAAAAATGATTTAATGTATACAGGATGATGTATGTAGGTTATATGCAAATAGTATACAATTTTATATAAAGAACTCGAGCATCTGTGGATTTCTGTATCTGCAGGGTTCCTCTTTTGGAACCTTGGCTTGAAACCAAGCCCCCACAGATACTGAGGGATCACTCTGTGACATTTTATATCCTTTGTTGATTTTTTAGTTATATTTTAACTGAATGCTCTAGAGCTTAACATATATATCTTTTTTTTAGAACTAAAAAAGAACTTATTTATTGAGGGCAAGGGGATGCAAACAATACAAAAATCAAAAGCTTGTCTGGCATTTAACTTTTCTTTCTCTGCTCGTCCAGTGGGAGTTAGATATTATTTGTGTACTTGCTAAGGGTCCTGATTGCTCATGAAATCCTTATATGGGGGAAGCTGTGGAGCAGATTCCTTAAGTGACCCTTTGGGACAACTCTTATCAGGGCCGGGGGAATTGCTCGTTTCTGCCTACTTCTTTGCCTTCTGCTTCTTGTGTACTATAAAATAGTCATTGCATGCAATGGTGAGGCCCGCAATTAGGGAAAAGAAGCTCTGGAAGCCCACTTTGCCATCTCTGCACTGGTCCAGGTCCTTCATTATTTTGTCCACGGCCAGAGGGTCTTTTTGATTTTCCAAAAATCCAGGGAACTCCTTTTCCATGAGTACTCTCAGGTCCTCCTTTGTTAAGTAGCCTTTATCCCCAGCAAATTTGTGAAATGTAAACACCATGGTTTCCATGGCATGTTCCATTTGAGATGGTATTTTGGTGTGGTCTGTTGAAGCCTTGGCCGAGGCGCGGTGGATGCTGGGCTAGCTAGACACAGGGCGGCGAAGCGAGCGCAGCGGGCTGTGAGCCTTCCTTAGTACGTGCGGCGGGTGGGGAGCAACATATATATCTTATAAGATTGACTTCAGATTTATAGTAACAATGCTAGTGAGATATAAGAGCATTACTTTTAGGTAGCTCTATTCTCTTTTTCCCCCTTTTGTTCTATCATTATTGTAATACACATTTCACCTATTTAGTTACAAACTTAACAATATTTGTTATAATTGTTACTTATAATTTTAAAGGAGTTGGGAGAAGAAAAGAGAACATTTACAGATTTCTAGCATTTGTAATGTTAACCTTATTTATTTTTTCTGGTTATCTTCATTTGTTTCTCAGATTCAAGTTTTCATTTGATATCATTTCATTAGTCCAAAACAGTTCTGCTCCTACCTAACTCTTTTGTGCTATTTTTGGTAAATATATTACATTTCTTTATGTGTTTCATTCACAAATATAGTATATACTTGTTGTTTTATAGAACTTTTTAAAAACTAGTTAAAAGGAGTAAAGAGAATAAACATACATTTATACTTTCTTTTATAATTACTATATATTCTTTATAATTATTTACCATAAAAAACTTACTTTTATCAATGCTTTTAATTTCATTTATGTGGATTCTAAATACTGTCTGGTGTCACTTGCTTTCAGTCTGCAGAACTTCCTTTAGTATTTCTTGTAAGTATGGTCTGGTAGCAACACATTCTCTCATTTAGTTTATCTTAGAATTTCTGTCTTCTGCCTTAATTTTTAAAAGAGAATTTTGCTGGCTATAGGATTTGTGGTTGACCTTGTTTTTTCTTTCACCACTTGGAATATGTCATCCTGATCCCTTCTGGTCTCAATTGCTTCTGATGAGAAGTCAGCTGTTGATCTTATTGAGGTTCCATTAAATGTGGGAAGTCACTTTTCTCTTGCTGCTTTGAAGATTTTTTTCCCCTTGTTTGTCAGTGATTTTACCATTATGTGCCTATTGTAGATCTCTTTGTGTTTATTCTACTAGAAGTTTATTGACCTTTGTGGGTGAGTAGATTAATGTTTTTCATTGAATTTGAGAAGTTTTCAACCATGATATCTTCAGATATTTTTGAAGTTCTGTATCGTTCCTATTCTTCTGGTACTTCCATTACACGTATATTGGTACACTTAGTGGTATCCCATATTTCTCTGACACTTTTTCATTTTTATGCATTTCATCCTTTTCTTGGCTCTTTGGATTGCATAATTTCTATTGACCTGTCTTAAAGTTTACTAATTATTTCTTCTATCAGTTACAAGATACAGTCATGCTCCTCTGGTAAATTTTTTCACTTTACTTATTGTACTTTTAAACTCTAGAATTTCCATTTTGGCCTTTTTATAGTTTTGATATTTTTGTTGACATTCTCTACTCAGAGAAACATTGTCATCATACTCTTCTTTACTTTTTAAGTAAAATTGTTTCCTTTAATTCTCTGAACATATTTATAATGTCTGCTTTGAATTTAAATGTTACATATGCCATCTGGTCCCTCTCACGTACAGTTTCTATTGTTGGCTTTTCCTCCTGTGTATGAGTCACACTTTCCTGTTTCTTTGCATGTCTTGTAATTTTGTTGAACACTACACAGTTTAGATATTACATTGTATCACTATAGATACTGTTATCTCACTTCCAGGGGATTATTATTGTAATTTGATTGTCAAATTGTTTCGTGTCCTGGCTGGGCTATATTAGTGGAGTCTATAGTCATGCACCACATAACAATGTATCATTCAGTGATGGACTGCATATAATATGGTGGTTCTATAAGATTATAATGGAGCTGAACAACTCCTCATGACATTGTAGCAGTTGGTCACATTTCTCATGTGTTTGTGATGTTGCTGGTATAAATAAATGTGCCATGCTGCAGTTGTATAAAAGCACAGCACACTGAATTAGCAGTATAGCACAGTACCTAATGCTTGGTAATAATAATAATTTTACTAATTTATGTATTTACTATACTATGCTTTTTATCATTATTTTAGAGTGTACTCATTCTACTTACAAAAAAGGTGTTAACTCTAATATAGTCCCAGACAGATCCTTCAAGAGGTTATGCCAGAAGAAGCTATTGTTATCATAGGAAATGACAGTTCTATGCTTTTCATTGCCACTGAATACTTTCCACTGGGACAAGATGTGGAGGTGGAAGACAGTGACACTGATGATCTTGACCCGTTGTAGGCCTAGGTTCACGTGTGTGTTTGTGTCTTAGTTTTTCTTTTTAATGTTTAAAAGGAAAAAATATAAATTTAAAATAGAAAAAAGCTTATAAAATAAGGATCTAAAGAAAGAAAATATTTTTGTACAGCTGTAAAATGTGTTTGTATTTTAAGCTAAGTGTTATTATAAAACAGTCCAAAAGTTAAAAAAAAAAAAAAGTTACAGTATGCTAAGGTTTTGCCCTAGGTCAGCACATTTACCTGTCATTTCCCACTGACTCACCCAAAACAACTTCTAGTCCTGCACACTCTATTTATGGTAAGTGTACTTTCCTTAATCTTTTATATTGTATTATTACTATACCTTGTCTATGTTGAGAAGCAGAAATGTTTGCCACTGTGTCACAGTTGCCTAGAGTATTCAGGATAGTACTATGCTGTACAGGTTCATAGACTAAGAGCACTAGGCTATACCATATAGCTTAGGTGTACAGTAGGCTATACCATCTAGCTTTGTTGAAGTACACTTTATGATTTTCATACATTGACAAAATCACTGAACAATGCATTTCTCAGAATGTATCCCTGCCATTAAGTAATGCATGACTATTTTCTGGCTGTGTGTACTCTCCAGTGTTGCTCTCAGAGGGTGCAGTCTTAGGCCTATATGCAGACCCTGAAATAATAGTGATTTTAACAGGGATACTTCGACTGTCACACTGATCACACACAACTGTTAGGCTCCACTAATTGCCAGATGATGATTGTATTATTTTTTATAATGCCCTGGGTTGTAAACTGTTTCATAGGCTGATCCAAACAATTAAGTTTGGATTGCTTTGAGGTCAGATTTCTTAGCTGTCTCTTTCTTGGGCTCTCCCAGCTATTCTATCTGGCCTATAATTTATTTCTTACCTCTCAGGAATGTATCAGCCTTCTTCTTTGCCTTCCACTAAAACCTTCATTGTTTTTGAGAGTTTCTTTGGCCTTGAACTTTCCTACCCTCTGTTTCAAATAAAGTGAGTTCCTTCAGAGCCTTCTGTTTTACAGCCTGACTCTTCCCCTGAGCAAAATATTTGAGCCATAGCTCTGGAGCTGGGGGTGAGGACAGTGGTGCAGTTCTCACTAAGTGACAATTCTGCTTTAGTTTCAGGGTGGTAGGCAGGGGTAGCAGCTTTGAACTTCCTGGCTTGCCTTTTCGGGTGTACAGCTTCTGCTCTATGAATGAGGATGACTGGGATCCCAGCATCCTCAACGTGCTTCTCTCGAGCCAGTTCCCCTGCTCTGTGAGTGAGGACTGGGTACAAGCAGGAAGTCTCTGACCTCTTGTCTTTCCTCTCCTAGAAATTAGCTTCTGCAGTATGTAGTTGGAAAAGAGAGGGATGAGCAATGCTTGGCCACCTACCCCTTCTGGGAAGATGCCACAGCCCTTGACTGGGAGCTGGTAGTAAAGAGGCCCAGTGCTCTTGGCTGCATATCCCTGGAGTGGATTTTCTATCATAATGAGCTGGGAGGTGGGAGGAAGCAGTGGGTTGTGGTTCAAATATCATAGACTCTAACTCTTCTTACCAAGTTTTGATAGATCTTCTGAAACAAATGTTTTCTTTGTTTGCAGTATGCTCTTAGTACAATTTCCAGAGACTTCAAGTGCTTTTCTTAAATGCTTGTTTTCACCAATTATCCTTGTTTAACTGGCCTGGCAGTCTGCAGAGCTCATTGTCAATCATAGTTGTGTTAAAACTGCGCACCGATAGTTCCAATGTCTGGATCAGCTCTGCATTGAGTTCCATTGTTTTTTTTCTCTTGAAAATGGATTGTTTTTCAACTGTTCAACATAGGATGTACAGCCTTTAAAAAAAAAAAAAAACTATGAGACAAGGAAACAATCCATTCTCAAGAGAAAAAAACAATGGAACTCAATGCAGAGCTGATCTAGACATAGTAACTATCGGTGAGCAACTTTAAAGCAACTATGATTGATGGGGAAACTCTGCAGATAAACAAGTCTGGTCAGATAAACAAGGGTAATTGGTGAAAACAATTATTTAAGAAAAGCACTTAAAGTCTGGAAATGAGCAAACCTCTTCTCTGGTCGAGCTTGAAGCTTGAGGAGTTCAGTTAATCTGGTTGGGAAGTTGAGCTGTTTGGTTGTCTTTAGCGAACCGTATGCTACACATTCCTTTAGTCATGCCTTACTGTTGTCTTGGGCTCAGGGTTTTTAGATTGGGTTTAACACAGAAACAATAACCAGTGGAAAACTTTACATTTTTGAGATATTTTAAAACCTTCACAGTGTTATCACAGCTGTTTTTTATGCTGATCTCGTGGCCTAACCAGATAGATATTTGTATGAGGGATAATCCTTCATCTCTTGGTCATTATTTCCAGTATGCTGGGATCATGTGGTCTTGGTAAAGCAATTTGTTTGCAACTTTTTCTCCTGAATTTGTTTTTTATTGTTCTGTAGGCCATGAACCTGCACGGTTCAAAACTGTTTTGAACAGTTTTCCACAAAATCACCTGTATGTACATTTACTCTTTTTGCCTAGATTTACTGGCAATTTCTTTCATATGGTTAGCACTAAATACTATTCTTAAAGAAATGACCAGATTTTAAATTTGTTTTCTATTCTTGGCCATTACATAAAGACTTGGGCACTCTTTTCCAGAATTAAGGTAGAGGGGATAAAACTTTTTTCTTTAACTTGTATTTTCGCCTCCTATTCACTTTTTGAGACTGGGACATTAGCAACAGTGCTGAGGACAACAAAAGATTCTGATTTAATCAGAATCAACCAGGGATATAACCATTTACATGCAGACACATAATTTATCTATAGCTTTGACTATAGATAAATTGATGTTGAGATCTTCTGCCTAGTTACTTAAGCCAACTCCATTATATACTAGGCTTTTCTCTCCCTAAATATCAAAAAGATCTGCCTTCTCTTAGGTGACTTTTTAGAACTTGTCATGGAATTGGGAGCTGTTGATGCTTCTGCAACCACCCCCAACTTATTCTCTAACACCCACCCCCCAAACTACTGTGAGAGTTGTCTTCTAAAAATGCTTACAACCTCCCCTTCAGGGAATCACAGTAGGCTGAACAGAAACCACCTCATGCAAGTTTATACTCTAACCCTTCCCAAAAAAAGCCCACAGCCTGAGACAGATTGCCTGACAGGGAGATATAAAAAGCTATGCCATTGGTTTCATCAGAAGATCACCTCTATGGATGTCCTGCGGGACGTGGCTAAAACCATATCCCAGGTTAACTCTCTGCCTTTGCCTTCTCCTGCTTGCCTTCCACCTTTTTCCCAGAGAGCACCTCCACCATATGTCACTTCCACAGGAATCCCTGTCTCAGGCTCCGCTCCGAGGGAATCCAATCCAAGTCCATTGGAAGTGATTCTAAAAGCAGACAATCTGGACAATCTGGAGGTGGGTCACTTGCTGGCGATGTCAGAGAGAACCGCATCACTGGAGGTACTGACCCCAGAACAGTGAGATGATGGAGTAAATGCAATTGTTAAGATTTTCCCTGCTTTTGCACCAGTATTTGAAAGGGTCAAGGAAAATAGTAACTATAAGGACTGTGGAATTTAGTAGATGTTTGCTGAGTGCCCCAACAATGATGAGAAGAGAAAATGACAGGCTCGGCTCTACTTAAAAGTATGAGAGTCAGAGGGCATCTTTGGCAGCAATTAAAGAAATACTCCCTGTGGTCAAAGGGCTGACAAAGTGAAGACTCAGAATTGAACTTTAAAAGTAACAGAATTTCGAAGAAGATTCATTCAGTCTAACCAAGTCTCCTATAGCAAAGACCAGTCCATGATAGGGAATGAGTGGGACTCTTAGCCTTGGTGTAAAGATTTCTGGATAAATGCAGTTGAGAACTTTGAACACCCAGATTCCTCTGAACTCCCTTGGACTTCAGAAATATCTCATTCCCTTATTGGAAGATATGGCCCCCTCTCTTGCTTTAGGAATATGCAAAGAGTTCAAATAAAGTCAGTGCCTTACGAGACGATGCTTGTCTTCCTCAGAATCTGCTCCCTTCTCTTCTCGCTCTACCAGATTCATATACAAGGGTAAATATCGACATAAGCTGAGGAAGAGCTGAGGTTGCTCACAGAAAAGAGATTTTGTACCCCAGAGCTCCTGCAAGAATGGGCTAAAGTGCACTAGCAGGTACTAGGAGGTGTCCCTGTGGGTGGATCCAGAGGGCAGTGGATCCAGGGGGTGATTGAAAGATAAAGCTGGATAAGGAAGAGTTTGTTAACATGAAGCCACTCTGCCATCATGCAGGATTTAATACTCTGGTAAGGATCCTGGAAAGTGAGTCTAATATATGCTATTTGCTGACTCATGGAAGCTTGGAAAAAGTAACATCCTTCATTAAATTAAGCGGAGATGCCAAAAATGGCCTTGGAAGACAATGAAGGAAGGGATCAGAAGGCTTAGAAGAGTGGACATGCTATAATGGGTCTACTATATAAGACAGAAAAGCCTACCAGCTGATCATGTTCCCAAGGAGACCTGGAGGACACTCTGCCTAACAAGGTGATTAAAAAGAATGTGCTGTAAAAGAAAGTATTAGCTGCAGTGGATTATGTTAGGAGCTGCTGTTACAGAACTGAGTTCCCTAGTAGCAAGGGTAGCAAGGGGACATGGATAACTGGAAAAGCAAAGGCCAGGTGGCAGTGCTGAACTGTCAGATGCAAAGCGTGCAGACTTACCCTATGGGGCAGAAAGGTTGAACTGTAGACAGGAGCAGGCTGAATTGTGTGGCTTTTTGGAGATGGCTCACAGAACTTTGTGTTCTTGAGGCAGGCTGTGTGGGCAGCCAACAAGAGTTCTGCTGAATATATATAACTGAAAGAGACAAAGAATGTAGAAGAAAAAGGATAAGGACAGTCACCCCACTGGAAAGTCAGGATCTTTGCCCAGCCTCCAGATTTGAGCAAGTTCTCAGACCCAGGATCTATCAAATGAAAAGGAACCTGAGGCACCAGAGGCAGGGTCCTGTGACACCATGACAAGTATGTCTAGTAGCAGTTCCCTGAGTTTTCCCTACAACCATCTACATAAGTAATCATCACTGGAGAAGGGGGGATATTCAGATATGTCGAGGGCTGTGGGATATAGTAGTATGTGAGTTAAAACTGATTCCCAGAGATCCAAAGCACCATGAATGGGCCCCTTATTAGAGAAACCTAAAGGAGTCAGGTAATGAATGAAGTGCTGATCCAGATGTATCTCACAGTCATTCCCTCTTTTTTTTTTTTTTTTTTTTTTTTTGAGATGGAGTCTCACTGTGTCACCCAGGCTAGAGTTCAATGGTGCGATCTTGGCTCACTGCAACCTCTATTTTCTGGGTTCAAGTGATTCTCCTGCCTCAGCCTCCCAAGTAGCTGGGATTATAGGCACCTGCCACCATGCCGGGCTAATTTTTCTATTTTTAGTAGAGATGGGGTTTCACCATGTTGGCCAGGCTGGTCTCCTGACCTCAGGTGATCTGTTCACCTTGGCCTCTCAAAGTGCTGAGATTACAGGCGTGAGCGACTGTGCCTGGCCTTGTTCCTTCAATTGTTTTTTACTTCTTTTCTTCGCCATTTTCCCCCTTTTACTTTTCTCTTTTCCCCTTCACTTCCACGCCCCATTCTCCCTCTCCTTCTTCCTCTCTCTCTCTCTCCCTCTCTCTCTCACACACACACACACACACACACACACACACTCACGCACACACACAAACTCTGAATGAATACCCATTCTGCATCAGGCTTTATGCTAGGCACTGAGAACTCAGAGGTGAAATCCAGCTCATCCAACCAAGAGCTCAGTCCAGTGAGGGAGAGGGATGAGTTAGTGAACAGCACATGGTCACAAGCACCCCACGGAGGAGTATACGGGGAGTGTGGCAGCACAGAGGAGGAGCAGCCAGCTGGGCCTGGATGGGGAAATAAGCAACTCAGATATCTACTCACAAGCCTCTCCGTCTTCCCATCTCTCCGGTTTCCCACTCAAATTTATATCAACACATCGTAATTTATTTTAGCTCAAGGGAAAAATTATAAATATAATCCATATAAATAAGATACTGGCCAATTTACATCATTAGACAAGTCAATCTTTCTAATTTTTTTTTCATCTTTAACTTCTTCTAACATCTTAATTCTGCACACTGACTTCTTTCAAAGTGTTTACTTGTATATTTCATCTCATAACACCTCATGGTCTACGCATATAGCTTATGCTCTGTCTCCGTGTCTCACACACAACATTCTAGAAGCATTACTCACAATAACACCACCTTTCTTTCTTGAAAGGCCCGAAAATCACTGCAGCAACGTTTTTGATCTGGGCCTCTTCTCTCTTAGCATGGTCTGGGTCTGGAGCTTTCTGCAAAGCAGCAGATCTTGGCACACAGAGGGGAACACAGCGGCAGTTGACAGGTTTGGTCAGGCAGCTGTCCCCTGCACTGTGGCCCTGGCCTCACCCTGGGTTTCTGCTTCTGTCATGTGTGACCTGCTCTTGGAAGGACTGGGTCATCTTACTTTGAGTTTGTAGTCTTGCTTATAGATTAATGAACAGACTCCTTCACCTATCAACATTCATTTATTTATGTTTCCTTTCTTTCATACTTAGTTACATTTTGATCCCTAGGAAATTCTTTTTAGGATTTGACTGTGCATCTTTCTCGATTTCCATTGGTTCCCTGAGCAATCTATCCAGCTTGCAGTCTTTGTTCCTGTTAATGTGCCTATGAAACATACATATATGTATTAATACATACATATTCTTTCCCTTGCACCTTTTCTGATTACATATATAATATATATTTTATATATGTGTTATATATAACATATATGCATTTTATATCATATATGTTATATGCTATAGAAGTATATATGGATCCTGTATATACATCATAGGAAAAGGTGCAAGGGACAGAACACATAAATGTATTCTTGCACCTTTTCCTCCCTAGTCTACCTTCTGTTTGTCATTCAGCAGATCCAGGTTCAATTCCTGACACGGACATGACTAACCATGTGAATTTGGATGATGATTTATTGTCCAAATTCAAAGAAAAAAGAAATCCAAAGATCAAAGAAAAGTGCAGATGATCTCAGATGGCTCTTCTACCTCTGAAGCTTATGGCCCAATGTGTACCTGTTCCCTTAAATATTGCATTTTTTATGTTTTTCAACTCCTAAGAAGTGATCCCTCTCATACTCACAGGGGTGGATACCTGACTTAAGCCCACACAACTCCGAACGGGTAGAGCTGAGACTCGAGCCTACGTCTGGCTGTAAATCCCATGTTTTTCCACTAATTGTTTTCCAATGATGAGATGAAATTCAGGGGAAAGAATCTGGGCCTCTGGGAAAGCTACTCTAAAGCTACTCTTCTGCACTTATAGCCTCTCCAGAGTAGTTTTCTGCTCAAATTTTAAAGTGTTCTGGGAGGCTTCAGAAAAGTCGCTCATCTGTGAGAAAGAAATTAAATAACCTGGCAGAAGCTGGTTACCTTCTGGAAACTCCTGAGGGAGGAGTTCCTGCTTATAAGATTGCTTTCTGAATGTTCTCATGGTTGGCTTCACATCAGTTGGATCTTCCATGAAATGTCTGTTTAACATGACTAGAAATGCATACCAAGAGATTAACCTCAAGGGAGGCCAAGTCCCAGCTGAAAGCGGGTGTGAGACACAGGGGACCCACCATTTTCTGCCTGGTAATATTTTTCTTTTAAATCTGAAATAAAACATCCCCCCCAGGGGATCCACCCTACTTTTGCTCCCCCCGTCTAATTAGAAAGATTGACTTGTCTAATGATGTAAATTGGCCAGTATCTTATTTATATGGATTATATTTATAATTTTTTTCCCTTGAGCTAAAATAAATGTATGATGTGTTGATATAAATTTGAGTGGGAAACTGGAGAGACGGGGAAGATGGAGAGACTTGTGTGAAGGTATCAAGGTAACGGAAGACCGTGCGGTGTGTGGAGGGACAGAGACAGATGGAAGGAGACTTGGGGACTGAATAAGGACTGGAAAATAGAGAGAATGATTCAGCTTAGAGCAGAACCAAAGACGACTTGAGGCGGTGAAAGGAAGGTTCACAAAGGCAGGGCTGGGGAACAAGGAACAGAGAGAGCGGGGTCGGGGGGCCGGTGGAGTTAAGGACTACCATTACTGACAACATACCTCCAGCCCTCATGAAGAAGACATTGCATACATTATTGCTTTTTAAAAAAAATTTGGCCAGGCATGGTGGCTCATGCCTAATCCCAGCACTTTGAAATGCTGAGGCGGCCGGATCACGAGGTCAGGAGATCAAGACCATCTGACTAACACGGTGAAACCGTGTCTCTACTAAAAAGACAAAAAATTAGCTGGGTGTGGTGGCATACGCCTGTAATCCCAGCTACTTTTGGACGCTGAGGCAGAAGAATCACTTGAACACGGGAGGAGGAGGTTGCAGTGAGCTGAGATCGCGTCACTGCACTCCAGCCTGGGCGACAAGAGCAAGACTCCATCTCAAAAAAAAAAAATTGTATTAAACTTAGGAGGCAATTTTATTAAATGCACAGATTGCATAGTAGTCAGATTTTAGGGTATCCATCACCCAAGTAATGTTTATTTGCCCATTCAGTAATTTCCCATTATCTACCCTTCTTTTGCTCCCCTCTCTTCTGAGTTTTCATTGTCTGTTATTCCACACTCATGTCCTGTGAGCACATTATTTAGCTCCCAATTATAAATGAGAACGTGCCGTATTTGTCTCTTTCTGTCTCAGTTGTTTCACTTCAGATAATGACCTCCAGTTTCATCCATTGCATACATTATTTCTAATACAATAATAACCTTGCTAAGAAAAGGTTATTATCTCCATCTTACAGGTGAGGAGTGTGAGGGCTGCAGAGGTTAAGAAACACCTCGACAGTGACAGAAGTTGTATTTCAACTTGGTTCTGGCTGATGCCAAAGAACTACCTCAAGGTTTCCCAGCCATTGTTGTGAGATGCTCACAAATCACCACCCACGCGTTGACTAAATAATATTGACTACGTTCAAGCGTATGCAGCTGATGCTTTTGCAAAGAAAATGCCCACCCATTGAAAAGTATTGCAGATTCTGCAGTTTTGTGTTGCATGAATTTTCTCAACCAAGTGATAAAAAGGATCCATTTAATAACTTTTAGCATCAAGTGGGGGAATTCTCACCGTTTGTTCAGGGAGTTCTGTAGCTGAAGGAGTTTGGTAGCCACTGTGCGCTGAGTTTCCCAAGCCAGCCATGGCCTGCACCCTGTGCAATCTCCAGGCAAATCACATGCACAAAGTACACAGTCCAAGGACCTCACCCGTTCGCAAAAAGGCACCGTGCACTGCCTGCAGATGTGTGAGTATGAGGCGCTAAGAGGAACACACTGCAGAACAAATGAGGTGAAGGAGAGCAGATGAGCTGAGCCTGGGCTATTAAACTGGAAGCCGCTGCTAATTACAGCGACCAGAGGTAATATGAAACGATTTTTGCTTGAGACAGTTTCTGCTATCATTGTACTTTTCTCATTTTCAAGTTAATTACTGTTTATTAACAATTTGTTGTTACCGCCTACCTTCCAAAGAAAGAATCAGAACCCAGAGAGACCACGATGCCGAGTATCAGAAGCGTGTGCAGTCTCAGAGGTGTGGGTTCAGCCCCACCTGATGGCAGCTCTAGGTAGTGCAGCAGCGGTGGTAACGGGGCCTCGGGCCTCCCCGACTGCAAAGCCTGTTCCCGGTAGGATGAAGGGAGAGAGGCGAAGAGCCTGTGCTTATTGCCGAAGTGAGGAGGGGAGTAAAAAACACAAAAGATAGAAAATATCGGGGAAAATTTTTTCAAAACTTAAAACAAAAATAGGAGACATTCTGAAGCAAATCAAATTTTCAGAAATAGTTTAAGGGAGACCCAGGAACTGAGACACTCACTGAGAAGAATGATTTTCATGTATAGGGAAACACAATCTAACTAATTTTTTTTTTTGAGACGAAGTTTCACTCTCGTTCCCCAGGCTAGAGTGCAGTGGTGCGATCTCTGCTCACTGCAGCCTCTGCCTCCTTGGTTTAAGCTATTTTCCTGCCTCTGCCTTCTGAGTAACTAGGATTATAGACTATGCCTGGCTAATTATCTTTATTTTTAGTAGAGATGGGGTTTCACCATGTTAGCCAGGCTGGTCTCGAACTCCTGACCTCAGGTGATCCACCTGCCTTGGCCTCCCAAGCTGCTGAGATTACAGGTGTGAGCCACCATGCCCAGCCGATTTAACGAATTTTTAAAAGTTTGATTGAACTATGATCTTAAGAAAGGTTAATTGAAAGGGATTCAATGCTATGTTGATTCCCTCCAGAAGAGCCATGGAGCCTGGGGCAGAGGTCGGTGAAATGGTTACAACTGTAAACTCAGGTTGCTATGTCTGGGAAAATCCTGATCTCGGGTATGCATTTAACTGGGATGTTATCGACGCGTTTACTGTCGCTGTGGAGATTACAGGAAGCACACGCTGTACTGTTTTTACTGAATATAATGAATGCTACCAATAATATGACTTCAGCACAGGCCAAGAAGTAGGTCTGTCAGAGGGATATTACTCACCTTGTCCTCACCACAACCATGCAAATTAAATACTTTGTCCCACGTTAAGGATAAAGAAAACAGGGATTCAGAGATGTCAAATAACTTGCCTGACTACACAAACGCCAAGAGGAGATTCAAATTCAGGTCCATAGTTCCAGATCCTGTTCTTTCCATTCCGTCATGTGCATTTGAAATTTGAACCATTTCTTTGAGCCACGTGCATTTGAAATTTGATTTTAAAGTTTGTTTTAAATTGCATTTATTTGTCAAATTATTAATACATCCATATGATATAGGGCTCAAAAAGTACACAAGTATAGGAACGCATGAAAACAAAGAATATGTGAAAAGCAGTCTCTCTCCCAGCCACCCAATCTCACTTCCCCGAGGCAGCTGTGCTTCCAGAGCTTTGTATAGCTTTCCAGGGACATGACCACGTGTAGGATTAAGAAGTGTCAGCAACGAAATGACTGAGTCTCCAACATTATATAAAATTTTATTTGTATAACTAAGGCAAAAGTTTCAACAAGAGGTTAATTGACTTAAACATCAAAATTAAAACAACTTTGCTTGCTCCAACGGAAATTTAAATTCAGTCAAAAACTAAGCACAGAGGATTTTCAAAATAAAATGTGTTAATTCACCATTCAGTCTTTTGAATAGTGTTGAGTCGCAGCTAATGGAGGCTTCAAAATGATTGCTTAAAATTTCTCCAAAGCTTTATGCACATTTTCAGAATCCTGTTAGAAAGCTCCGAATTATACCGTACGTCTTCCTTTCCTTTATTTTGTTAAAAATGTTGTTCTAGTCGGGGGGGAAGGTGAAAAAAAAATGTTGTTCTAATATCCAAATCTTTTTCTTGGTTATGAGACTGACCAGTAGCCAACTTAGTGGATGTTGGCCAGAGGCACTCATCAAGACTCTGGGCCAAAATGTCAGTTTGGATTTCATTTCCGTTATATTACAGACAAACTAGATGGTCATTTCTCTAACAAAACATCTTGAAGTCTTAAAAATGCTCCCAAACTCTTTCCCCAATGTTGTTTTGTCAGGATGAGTCCAGTTTTCACATGCAAAATGAATCAGATCCATCACACGCAGTTTTAAGTACATTTTTGCAAGAGGTCCCATTTTTAGCCAAGTCACAGCTGAGCTTTACTTTCAGCTAATTAGTACTTGTTCTTAAATTGGGCAGTTCCAACCCAAGCTAGGAGATGAGATGCAATTTACTTCCTCTCCACTCTCCTAAAATTAACTGAGCTGTAAAATGTGAGTGTTCCCTTGTTTTTCTTTGGGTTTGGTTCCATCATAAAGAATTCAACAGAACTCAGAATATTTCAACAAGTCTTGCTGTTCTAATTTGAACAGTAATAGAGAACTTCCTTTCAAAACCTCAGTTCTTTGGTTGCCAAGCAACCATTAATTTATTGTAACTAACTAGTTTTAAAATTATATGTGATGATGAAATGCAGCAATATGCTTTTCATGCTCCTGAATGTACACAACATTGGCCAGATTCGAATGAATATGGCAGTCTTGAAGCATCAAAAAAAAAAAAATTACTAGGAATGCTTTTTGAGATCAAGAGAAGAAGCAATCTGTTTCCTGCATGAGCTTTGTAAGAGTGGCCTTATGGAATACAGGAATCTGTAAGCGTTATAAGGGTTACACAATTTGATGTCCACAAAATTAGAGAAGCCACAGGCACTGGAAGATCCTTGCCCCTAAAGAAGGGTGACATAAACTAGGAATAAAATATCGGGTTCCCCTGAAGGGGCTTGACAATACTTCCATTCACTTTATTGGCAGAACTTTTTAATTCATCTTGTATTATGTAAGGACATTTTAAAGTGCGTGTAGTCGATTAAATGTGCGAAATTCAGTGGGATGGAAGTAGGACATGACTGTGTTTTTCCTTCACCCTTTGCCTCCAACAGGCTCCATCAGCTCTCCCTTGCCTTCCCTTGTCACATTCAGGGCAGATCCTTTAATTTTCCTCGCTTTGCTTAAAAACGCCTTCATAGTGTCCATGAAGACCCATTATCAGGTGTTAAACTGTGCTTTCCAATTTATATTCGAACTTCAATATTGAATCCGATTTAAAGAACTTCTTTTCTGCTGGCCATAGCTGACCGGCTACTTAGAGACCTGGAGCTCAGGAACGGCTTCTTCTTTTCACTTCTCCTTATTCATCTACTCCCATCCCCCTTCTCTGCCTGGATCCTCTGGTATTAAGACAGGAAAGAGGAGGTCCAGGGGAGGAGGATGATGTCTTTTCACTTGTCTGGAGCTGTTCGTCCCATCCCTAGCTGCTGATGCCCTTTTGTGCGGCAAGCATCCAAATGATATCTTTCTGAGTGGGTGCATTTGTGGATTCTTTAGATACCTTATAGGAACACCTGCATTTCACATTGCCTTGTGATCCTCTTTAATTCCCACTTTTCTTTAACTTACAGCCTCTCAGTGCTGGGGTCTCCTCATTTGAGGAGGTAGCACTCTTGGGCCAGGAATCTTCACCATGGTTCATCATTCCCATGGCATCCACATGGCCCCTTTTGCCCTATCAATGATAGGAATACCAGCTTGCTATCATAACTTCCCGTGGATAAGGCAAGAGGACTCTTTGCTCTCTCAGACTCTGAAGATGGGTGTTCATTGCTGTAACAGTGAGACAGCAAGATAACTAATATAACTAACTACATTTTTGTTTAACGGGGCTTTACCCATTCCTGCATGTAGGCTAGGATAATTTTAGAGCACTGAGATATTATGCAAAAATGGCAATCATGTAATTTTAAAAAGCAGCTCTGAGATTAAAGGAAATTTATGTAAACAACTGTGTTTTGTTAAAGATTTATAGGAGCATCATGGCCTGACCAAAGACAAGGAAGTTCCCCACCTCCTCAGACCCTCACTGGTGCCTGGATGTCTGAGGTCATTGGTCACCTCTCCATCCCAACCCTCTCCTTCTCCAACATTAACAAAAAGAGTACAATTTGTACTGACTTAAGATGGTACTTTAGGATGCAACTCCATCATCGTCTGGATTTGCTGTCTTTCCAAATGCACATGCTTTTCCTCCCACCAATTTGTGTCTCGTGTTGGGCGTTTGAGCAGTGATCAGCTGAATCTCGGTTCGGCTACATTGCTTCCTAAGATTCTCTCACCATGTCACTCACCAGGTTGGGTCTGTTGGGGTTTTGTGTTCAACCAGAAGTGGAGTAAGTAACAGACCTAACTTCTATAGAATAAGTAAAGGATCTAAGTCTCTTGGAGACTGCCTTTACTTGCCTAGGGCATGTGGCAGGAACTATAAAACTCTACTCCTGTGAATTTACTCCTTCTAGTAAACACCCTTTTTCTTTATAGCATGGGTGGGTGGGGAAACAAAGGCCAATGGATGGTCATGACATTTTTAATAAGTCTTACAGATCTGTGTCTGGCACTTCTTTAAATTGTTTTTGTACTAAATGCCTATTTCTTGTGGCCTTGAAATTCTATGACATATGAAAATGTGAATTTCGTAACATTTCATCACAAACCCAGGGGGTTTGTGATCACATGTAAATTGAAATGGAAAAAATAACCAGTCAAATCTTTCATCTTCTGCCTAACTTCAGATTTGGCAGAAGAGGTCAGCAAAGGCATTAACGTCAGTCTTTGCCCTCCCGAGAGGTAGGATGGTGGGTTAGAAAGTGCTTTCTGTCACTTTGCTTAGAATTTATGCAGGTGATGCCAGTTAATTTCATAACATTTTCATATGTCATTATGGGTGCCAACCACAAGAGGGCAATGTTTCAGCAGCAGAAAAAAAACCCTAGGGGAAGATGGCTGCCCTCCTTGGAGTCCACTGATGTTAATCAGATGCCTTTGGTCTACTTAGGTTAAAAGCTAGATGGAAAGTTCAAAATTGGTACAAGGTCAAGGGTCACATCAGGAGAATGCAAAAAGGGGAAGTTGTAGCAAGACAGCAGGACACCAGACTGGCAGACAGACAAAGACTAGAAAGTTTGAGAAGGTTTGGGAGGGCAAGGCAGGTAGATCACGAGGTCAAGAGATTGAGACCATCCTGGCCAACATGATGAAACCCCATCTCTACTAAAAATACAAAAATTAGTTGGACATGGTGGCGTGCTCCTGTAGTCCCAGCTACTTGGGAGGCTGAGGCAGGAGAATTGCTTGAACCAGGGAGACTGAAGTTGCGGTGAGCTGAGATCGTGCCACTGAACTCCAGCCTGGGTGACAAAAGTGAGACTCCGTCTCAAAAAAAAAAAAAAAAAAAAAGTTTGGGAAGGAACCTGCAAGAGAGAAATGGCAAGTAAAGCATTCCTCTCCCACTTCTACTTTTACCCTACAAACCTGCTCCAGGCTATTCCACTCTGTGGTAGATGGAGTCTTCCAAGAATTAGCCACCAAACAAGATCAGAAGCCTGAGCAATTTCTTAGGGAAAATGCAGAGGGAGAAAAAGAACGAAGCCTGGCATTGGGAAGGCAGGGAGAGCTTTCAGATAGTGATGGGCGTGTGAGCCTTATGAAGGAGAAAGGGAAGGTGGGAAGTCTGAGTGGAAGAGTTTGAGATTGCAGTGCAGCTCTAACAAAGTCCCACAAGGGCACCGAGTTGTTCTTGAGTCTACATTGCTTACCTGAGCTGCCACCTGCCATCCACAGTCATTAGCTGGGAGCAGCTGTGGAAAGCATGGTCTAACCAAGACATAAGAAGGATTTTGGAGCATAGCAGCTAGGGCTGCCAGTCAGCTATGCTCCCTGTCATTAGAGATATGAGAGGGCTATTTGCAGGACCACTGCACACCCTAAACAATAAATGAAAGAAAGAAAGAATGAATGAATGAATGCCCTTTTCTTACCCTTGTTTAACCATTACATTGCCACCCAATCTTATAACTCCTTTCTTGCAAAGCTTTTGAAATGCAAATGCATTCCCACTGTTATTATTTCCATACTTCCTATGCATTTTTTTTAAACCCATAGCAAGTTGGATTCTCCTTCCCACTGTCCACTGAAACTTTTCCAGCCAAGGTGATCAGTGACTTCCTATTTGCCCTATTTCCAAGGACTGCATGAATTTGGAGCTCAGAAATAAAGCCAATTGGGGAAGATAATTATGAATACAGAAATGTATGAACAGCCAAAAATGTGAGAGCGGGAAAAGAGATAACGATTTTAACATTTTATAAAAGAGAAGGAAGAAAAGAAGAAGACAGCGAGGTTAAAGTAAGTGTGGACTTTAAAAATAACTTCTGAGATACTGAAAAATATTTTCAAACAGGCAAATCAGGCAAACCCAGGGAGTTTGTGATCACATGTAAATTGAAATGGAGAAAATAACCAATCAAATCTTCCATCTTCTGGTTAACTTCAGATTTGCCAGAAGAGGTCAGCAAAGACATTAACGTCAGTCTTTGCCCTCCCTAGAGGCAGGGTGGTGGGTTAGAAAATGCTTCTGCCACTTTGCTTGGAATGTATGCAGGGCTTCCGTTATCCATACCCCTATCTTTTTCAGGCCCTCTTTCCAGAGTTTAACAGCTGCCTGAACTCCCAATGAAAGGACAGATTGATCTAAAATAAATAATAACACACATAACTTATGTCTCATGAAATGACAGATTTTCAACTTAAAGTTATGTACTTCATCTCTATATAAAGTAATTAAAATTTCTGGCATGTTAGCCTATGCAATTAGACAAGAGAAAAAATGCAGGGGCAAGATGTTACAAAGAAGGAGAAAATAAGATTAACATGAATTTGATATAATTTGCATATCTGGAAATCTCAACAAAATAAACTAAAAAAACAATGTGGGTGGGCACAAAATTTATATTGAGAGTCAAAAGACTTCACATGTAAAACATATGCAGAGAATATAATGGAAGAAAAGGACCACATTTACAAAAGCAAAAACAAAGAAATATAACATTGTTAGGAATAAACCTACCAAGTAAAAATTCACGTTTAAATAAGATTCACACTAAAAAAGAATGCTCCTGAAAGACACAAAAGTAGACTTGAACAAATGGAAAGGTGACGTAAACAATATAAAGATATAAATTCTCCCCTAAGTGTATCCATAAAAATGATACAATCACAATTTTAAAATTGATAGTACTTTTTAAAGCTAGACAAGCAGATTACATTTTATTTATTTATTTATTCATTCATTCATTTATATTTTTGGAGACAGAGTCTTGATGATCATACCTCACTGCAGCCTTGAACTGCTGGACTCAAGTGATCCTCCCACCTCAGCCCCCCAAATAGCTGGGATTACACACGTGAGCCATTGTGCCCAGCTCAGATTAAATTTTGTGTGAAAAAATAATCAAAAACTTTTCAAAAACATTCTGAAAGAGAAGCATAATGAGGAATAACTACATCTATAAAAGAGTTTATATAGCTATAATTTAAAGACTCAAATACTATCATTGGGAAAAAATGAATTATTCAATACATAGTCAAACAAACTAGTCAGCTATCCAAAAAACAAAAGTTAATTCCATTACTGCCTGTAATTCCATTACAAACCAGGCTGTTTCAAATGGGTCAAAGATTTAAATGTTGAAAAAAAAAAAACCCATAGATTTAACATAAGAAATAAAAGAATGTTTATAAAAAGAATTATAAAAGAATGGATAAGACCTTTCTTAGGATGACATAAAACACAAATGTCATAGAAAATTGACAAACCTGCCTTTATGAAGAATTTTTTTAATATTTGCTGTAGTTAATACCACCCCAAGGTACATAGACACATGAAAACACCAGAAAACATTTACAACTCATATCACAAAAGGTTAATTTGCGTCATCTGTAAAAAGCTCCTATAAGAAAAAAATATAACTACTCAGCAGAAAAATGAGCAAAAGATAAGCACATGTGAGACTATTTTCATCTTCACTCATAAGGAGAACAATAAAAATTAAAACCATATTAAGATACCATTTTCACTTATTAAACTGACAAATGTCAAAAATTTTTATAATACACTGCATGAAAATAGGTAGTGTAAAACGTAATAACCTGCATGAAAGGCAATTATGTAATATATATTAAAGTGACACATGCTTTTATGCTTTGGCTTAGCAATTCCTCTTCTAGAAATTGTCATTTAGATATTCTGGTACAGGGAAATAATATATATATATATATGTATATATATATATTTCATTTGGTGGAATAATCTGGAGTTATTAAAAAAGGAAACCGAAACCAAGAATGTCTTATGTATAAATATACAATGATCTGTGCGGCATAGCACATATGTTCGATATACTACCGTTTGTACAAAAAGAAAATGTACTTGCATGCATTTGCTTATGCAGACGTATATGCTTAAAATTACCTCTGTAAAGACACAGAAGAAAGTGATAACATTGGTTGCCTTGAGGGAGGAGAATCAGGTAGAAAAGTGTTTCACAGTATCCTTTAAAATTTTGAACCATGCAATATTTGAGTATAGTTATATCTTCTTTCGATATTCTGGCACTTTCGAAAACGTCTGTATTTGGGGTACTCTATGATCCTGGTGTTCTCTAGGTGTTATAATTAACATACATGTCTTATTAATCCAAAACTCAACCATGTAGTCTTTCTAGAACATAAATGGGAATCAGAAAATAGCAAAATAAACCAGCAAGCAGACAAAATAAATGTTACAAAGTCCATGAACTACGTAAAGCTTAGGCACTTTACTGACAGGAAGTCTGTTAGACTCCCTTTAATCTGTTAATTTATTTATTGGAGACAATTACATCAAGCTTGATAAAATGATTTACGCATAGAAAGGAGATAAGGAAAGGCAGGGTCGGCGGGCAAGCTGGCTCACGCGTGTAATCCCAGCACTCTGGGAGGCTGAGGTGGGCTGATCAGGAGGTCAAGAAATTGAGGTCATCCCGGCCAACATGGTGAAACCCTGTCTCTACTAAAAATACAAAAATTAGCCGGGCATGGTGGCGCGTGCCTGTGGTCCCAGCTACTAGGGAGGCTGAGGCAGGAGAATCACTTGAACCCTGGAGGCAGAGGTTGCAATGAGTCGAGATTGTGCCAGTGCACTCCAGCCTGTCAACGGCGTGAGACTCTGTCTCCAAAAAAAAAAAAAAAAAAAAAGGCTGGTTCTACTGAAAACAAGCAGCATGTTAGCTCTCAATTAAGAGGCATGTTAAGAGAAATTAACAAGCAACTGTGACCAAAGGACTTAAGACATTTTGTTCATTTAGTGCAGGAGCAAACCTTCTCTGAGATCCCATATTTATGACAGTGAAGTCCTAATGATGGCCTTGAGAAACCAAGAAGACATTCGGATATGCTCAAAAGAATCAATTAAGACTGATTTTCATGCCTAAATTTAAATAAAATATACAAACTTTTAATGATTAAGTCTAAAACTTAGGCTCGGCTCTCTGGAAAATGGAATAACACATTTCATGTTGGTGGTGTTTCAACTGCAGTATATTTTTAAATGCTTAACTAAAGATGTCACCAAATGCCAAAGTAATTGGTCAGAGCTTTCCTTTTCTATTGAACATAATAAAACATCAATACAAATGAAAACATCAGTATCAAAGATTGGCACTAGGTATGCAAAAATGGAGTCAGGAAAATTATTCTTGCAAAAGAAAACAACATTATAATACATAAGAGCTCAGGAGAAACTTCTAACTTTTCTTCAATGGAATGACTCCGAAAATCACAGTCAAAATAGAAAGAATGGGTAATATGTTTTAGCAAATAAGTGAGAGGAATTGTAGCAGCCATGAATCTAGGACAGGTTAGAATAAAAGAGATGGTAACATAATGATTAACCTTAACAGAGTAATTAGGGGTATTGCTGACATACTCTTTGACCCAGCTATCCATTTCTAGGAATTGTTCTTCTAAAGGTACTTGCATGAGGGTGTGAAGATATGTACAAAAGGACCCATATACTCTGGTTGGAAACATACATGTCTTTTGCTTTAAAATAATGCAACTTGACTGGATGTGATAGCTCACGCCTGTAATTCCCGCACTTTGGGAGGCCAAGGCAGGAAGATCGCTTATGCTCAGGAGTTTAAAAACAGCCTGGACAACATAGGAAGATCTCCATCTCTACAAATTATTTTAAAATTTGGCTGGGCTTGGTGGTGGGCACCTTTAGTCCCAGCTACTCAGGAGGCTGAGGCAGGAGGATCGACCCTGGGAGGTCGAGGTTTCAGTGAACTGTGATCACAACACTGCACTCCAGCCTGAACAACAGAGTGAGACTTTGTCGCAAAAAATAAAAATAAACAAAATAAAAGAATGTAACTGGAAGCAACTTTAGTGTGTAAGGAAAGGGAACTGATTAAATAAATGTTGTTGTATTTATTAAATGGAATACTTACTATGTAACCATTAAATAGAAGTGGGGAATACTATGTATATTGATATATAAAATTGAATACTTTAAAATAAAAATAAAGCTATAGAATATCATACAAGGTATCATATATTTTGTTTTAAAACATTTGTGTGTGTGTGTGTATGTGTGTGTGTATGTGTGTGTGTGTGTATGTGTGTGTGTGTGTTAGGATATGATTAGAAAAAGGGTTAGAAAGATACCCCCCAAACTGTTATATCGGTTGGCTGAGGATTTGAGGGAAGTGGACAACAGGCCGGAAATTTTCACATTACTTTATGCGTAGCTGTATTTCTTGATTTTTTAAAGTTATTTTTAAAATGTCAATAAAGAAGATTATTGTTGTCAACCTTGAAAAGCTAATTGATGGATAGACCAGGAAATCAAACCCAAACTATAATTGGATTAAAATAAGGCATTAAAAATGACAAAACTTGAGAATGGTGTATAATAATCTGTCTTGGATATAAAGAGAGTTTTTGAATAGGTGGTGTCAAATAAGTAAAAGTCATTATAATTAATAGGAATCATTTTAGTCTGCCTAGAACGCCTTCCTCCTTTCTCTGAGGAAGCAACTTTTTCCCTTGGGAAATGCTTCTTTCCCCTTTGCAAACATTTGGCTTAAGAACATGTGATTTTCCTTCCCAGTCTATGCACTTGACCACAAATGATAGGCCTGAAGGTGAGCACATAACTCAAACTGGGCCAATCATGTAGACACCACCTTACCCCAGTGATAAGTGATGGCACTGGTGTCTACCTGACTCAAGCAAGACCAATCACAGCTCTCCCTCAGCAAATGCCAAACTGCACTTGAGGAGAAGGAGTGTCATCTCTTTGTTGATATTGGGAATCAAAGGTGCATTCCTAGAGCTATCACCACCCACATGGAGGAAACCTTGAAGAAGAGATAATAGAGCCAGTGTTAGGAAGAAGCTGTGACAAGGAGTGGAGGGCAAAATAGTCCCAATACTCTTCCTTCCTTGTGGTTACGCAAGAAAAAAATCTTTTTTGACTAAATTAGTTCAGATTGGGTATCTGTTGTTCACATCCAGAAACATACTGACCAATAATAGGAAAAAAAGAAAAACTAATGAATAAGCCTGGAGTTACTTGCTTCCACCTTTCATTTCCACGGCAATGCAATGATGATACATGAGCCTAAAAATAAGCTGATAAAATTCAAAAGATTGCAGACAACAACTTTTATTCCTTTTTCTTTTCTTTCTTTCTGAGATGGAGGTTTGCTCTTGTCATGCAGGCTGGAGTGCAGTGGCGTGATCTTGGCTCTTTGCAACTCCACCTCCCAGCTTCAAGTGATTCTCCTGCCTCAGCCTCCCAAGTAGCTAGGACCACAGGCACCTGCCACCATGCCCAGCTAATTTTTGTATTTTTATTTTTAGTAGAGATGGGGTTTCACCATGTTGGCCAAGCTGGTCTCAAACTCCTGACCTCAAATGATCCACCCACCTTGGCCTCCCAAAGTACTGGGATTACAGGCATGAGCCACCTCGCCCAGCCTAGGATGACTACAACTTTTAGAACCTATATCACAAAATTCTTGAAGAGGACAATATTTGTAAGTTATTGAAGAAAACCTACACCCCAAAGATCATTTTTTTCTTGTTAGGTGATCATTTATTTGGAAACAAAACAAAAAGTAGAAAAATCATTCATAGATTCAAAGGCCAGAGAGAGAATTGCTAACCACATTTATTATCGCTGAATAACAATTAAGGAAGCCAATCCAAGATGGCTGAATAGGAACAGCTCTGGAGTGCAGTTCCCAGTGAAAACGCAGAGGGTGAGTGATCACCACATTTCCAAACACATTTTTACTGCCCACAGACCAGGAGATTCCCCTGGTGAAAAATCACCATGAGTCTCCAGCGCAGCTGTTTCAGCCAGCACAGTGGGTTTCTGCA
Source organism: Sapajus apella (assembly GCF_009761245.1). Lineage (NCBI taxonomy): Eukaryota > Metazoa > Chordata > Mammalia > Primates > Cebidae > Sapajus > Sapajus apella. The sequence goes on from NW_022436996.1 coordinate 14,728,562, forward strand.
CAAAAACTCACACAAACCGGGTGCCATTTCAACTGGCGACTGGAAAGCCTGGGAGAGAGAGTCGCCCATTCAACTGAAAAAAAAAAAGGGGGCTGAAACAGGGGGCCAGGTGATCTGGCTCGGCTGGTCCTACCCCCCAAAAGACCAGTAATCTGAAACACTCTGGATTGAGAGTTTCACAGCAAGCACAGCAGGACCTGGGATGATCCAGCTCTGTGGGCAGAAGGGCATCCGCCATTACCAAGGCAGTCCACCACTACTGAGGCAGTCCGCCATTACTGAGACAACCTGCCATTACTGAGGCAGACAGCCATTACCAAGGCAGTTCTAACTATACCACTGTAAACAAAACTGCAAAGAAGTTCACACAGCAGCTGGGTAGAGCTCACAGCAGCTCAGCAACACCTCAGGTCACAGACTGTGAGTAGGCTACCTCCTCGCTGGGCAGGGCATCTCTGAAAAAAGGCAGAAGCATGACAGGAACTTATAAATAAAGCCCCACCTTCCTGGGACAGAGCACCTGGGAAAATGGTGGTTATGAGTTCCACTGCAGCTGACTTAAACGTACCTGCCCAGCAGCTCTGAACAGAAGAATAGAGCTCACAGCTCAGGATTTGAGGTCCTATAAGGAACAGACTGTCTCTTCAAGCAGCTCCCTGATCCCCGTATATCCAGAGACACCTCATAAAGGAGAGCTCAGGCTGATATCTGGCAGGTAACCTTCTGGGACAACTGGAAGCAACCCTTACTGTTCTGCAGCCACTGCATGTGATCCCCAGGCAAGCAGGGTCTGGAGTGGACCTCCAGCAGTCCTACAGCAGAGGGGCCTGACTGTTAGAAGGAAAACTAAGAAACAGAAAGAAAGAACTTCATCATCAACAAAAAGGATGTCCAGAAACCCCATCTAAAAGCCACCAAATACAAAGAACACAGGTAGATAAATACACAAAGATGGGAAGAAACCAGCACAAAAAGGATGAAAACACCCAAAACCATAACGCCTCTGCTCCTCCAAGGGATCACAACTCCTCACCAGCAAGGGAACAAGGCTGGATGGAGAATGAATCTGATGAATTGACAGAAATAGGCTTCAAAAAGTGGGTAATAGCAAACTTCTCTGAGCTAAAAGAACGTGTTCTAACCTAATGCAAAGAAACTAAGAACCTTGAAAAAAGGCTTGACAAAATGCTAATGAGAATAAACAGCTTAGAGAGGAATATCAATGAATTGATGGAGCTGAAAAACACAACATGAGAACTTCATGAAGCACACACAAGTTTCAATGGCCGAATTGACCAAGCAGAAGAAAGGATATCAGAGATTGAAGATCAACTCAATGAAATAAAATGAAAAGGCAAGATTAGAGGAAAAAGAGGAAAAAGGAATGAACAAAGCCACCAAGAAATGTGGGATTATGTGAAAAGACCTAATCTGCGTTTGATAGGTGTATCTGAATGTGATGGAGAGAGTGAATCCAAGCTAGAAAACAGTCTTCAGGATATTATCCAGGAAAACTTCCCCAACCTAGCAAGGCAGACCAACATTAAAGTCCTGGAAATAAAGAGAACACCACAAAGATATTGCTCAAGAAGAGCAACCCCAAGGCACATAATCATCAGTTTCACCAGGGTTGAAATGAAGGAAAAAATACTAAGGGTAGCCAGAGAGAAAGGTTGGGTTACCCACAAAGGGAAGCCCATCAGACTCATGTGGATCTCTCAGCAGAAATCCTACAAGCCAGAAGAGAATGGGGGCCAATATTCAACATCCTTAAAGAAAAGAACTTTCAACCTAGAATTTCATTTCCAGCAAAGCTAAGCTTCATAAGAGAAGGAGAAATAAAATCCTTTACGAACAAGCAATTGCTCAGAGATTTCATCACCACCATGCCTGCTTTACAAGCACTCCTGAAAGAAGCACTAAACATAGGAACAACCAGTACCAGCCACTCCAAAAACGTACCAAATGGTAAAGAGCATGACACAATGAAGAAAGGGCATCAACTAATGGGCAAAACAGCCAGCTAGTATCAAAACGGCAGGATCAAATTCACACATAAAAATATTAACCTTAAATGTAAATGGGTTAAATGCCCCAATCAAAAGACACAGACTGGCAAATTGGATAAAAAGTCAAAACTCATCAGTGGGCTGTATTCAGGAAACCCATCTCATATGCAAGGATACACATAGGCTCAAAATAAAGGGATGGAGAAAGATTTACCAAGCAAATGGAGAGCAAAAAAAGGCAGGGGTTGCAATCCTAGTCTCTGATAAAATAGACTTTAAACCAACAAAGATCTAAAGAGACAAAGAAGGGCATTACAAATGGTAAAAGGATCAATGCAACAAGAAGAGCTAATGATCCTGAATATATACGTGTGCAATACAGGAGCACCCAGGTACATAAAGCAAGTTCTTAATGACCTACAAAGAGACTTAGACTTCCACGCAATAATAGAGGGAGACTTTAACACTCTACTGTCAATATTAGACAGATCAACAAGACAGAAAATTAACAAAGATATCCAGGACTTGAACTGAGACCTGGACCAAGCAAACCTAATAGACATTTACAGAACTCTCCATCCCAAATCTACAGAATATACATTCTTCTCAGCACCACTTCACACCTACCCTAAAACTGACCACATAATTGGAAGTAAATCACTCCTCAGCAAATGCAAAAGAACAGAAACATAACAGTGTCTCAGACCACAATGCAATCAAGTTAGAACTCAGAATTCAGAAACTAACTCAGAACTGCACAACTTCATGGAAACTGAACAACTGGCTATTGAATGTTGACTGGATAAACAATGAAATGAAGGCAGTAATAAAGATGTTTCAAAACCAACGAGAATGAAGACACACTGTACCAGAATCTCTGGGATACAGTTAAAGCAGTGTCTAGAGGAAAATTTATAGCAATAAATGCCCACATGAGAAGCATGGAAAGATCTAAAATTAACACTCTATCACTAAAATTGAAAGAGCTAGAGGAGCAAGATCAAAAAAACTCAAAAACTAGCAGAAGACAAGAAATAACTAAGATCACAGCAGAACTGAAGGAGATTGAGACACGAAAAACCCTTCAAAAAAATCAATAAATCCAAGAGCTGTTTTTTTGAAAAGATCAACAAAATAGACCACTAGCCAGATTAATAAAAAAGAAAAGAGAATAATCAAACAGATTCAGTAAAAATGATAAAGGGGATATCACCACATATTCCACAGAAATACAAACCACCATCAGAGATTACTACAAACAACTCTATGCACATAAACCAGTAAACCTGGAAGAAATGGATCAATTCCTTGACACTTGCACCCTCCCAAGCCTAAACCAGGAAGAAGTCAAAACCCTGAATAGACCAATAACAAGGGCTGAAGTGGAGGCAGCAATTAATAGCTTACCAACCAAAAAAAGCCCAGGTCCAGATGGGTTCACAGCTGAATTCTACCAGACATGCAAAGAGGAGCTGGTACCACTCCTGAAACTATTGCAAACAATCCAAAAAGAGGGAATCCTTCCCAAATCATTTTATGAGACCAACATCATCCTGATACTAAAACCTGGCAGAGACTCAACAAGAAAAGAAAACTTCAGGCCAATATTCATGATGAACATAGATGCAAAAATCTTCAATAAAATACTGGCAAACCGATTGCAACAGCACATCAAAAAGCTTATCCATCACGATTAAGTAGACTTCATCCTGAGGATGCAAGGCTGGTTCAACATACGCAAGTCTATAAATGTAATTCACCACATAAACAGAACCAAAGACAAAAACCACATGATTATCTCAATAGATGCAGAGAAGGCTTTTGCCAAAATTCAACAGCCCTTTATGCTAAAAACTCTGAATAAATTAGGTATCAACAGAATATACCTCAAAATAATAAAAGCTATTTACAACAAACCCACAGCCAATATCATACTGAATGGGCAAAAACTGGAAGCATTCCTTTTGAAATCTAGCACTAGACAAGGATGCCCTCTCTCACCACTCCTATTCAATATAGTATTGGAAGATCTAGCCAGAGCAATCAGGCAAGAAAAAGAAATAAAGGGTATTGACTTAGGAAAGGAGGAATTCAAATTGTCTCTATTTGCAGATGACATGATTGTGTATTTAGAAGACCCCATCGTCTCAGCCCCAAATCTCCTGCAACTGATAAGCAACTTCAGCAAAGTCTCAGGATACAAAATCAATGTGCAAAAATCACAAGCATTCCTATACATCAATAACAGACTTAAAGAGAGCCAAATCAAGAACTAAATGCCATTCACAATTGCTACAAAGAGAATAAAATACCTAGGAATACGACTAACAAAGGATGTAAAGGACATCTTCAAGGAGAACTACAAACCACTGCTCAAGGAAATAAGAGAGGACACAAACAGATGGAGAAACATTCCATGCTCTGGTTAGGAAGAACAAAATATCATGAAAATGGCCATACTGCCCAAAGTAATTTATAGATTCAACATTATCTCCATCAAGATACCTATGACCTTCTTCACAGAACTGGAAAAAAACACTTTAAACTTCATATGGAACCAAAAGAGAGCCTGCATAGCCAAGTCAATTCTAAGCAAAAAGAACAAAGCTGGAGGCATCATGCTACCTGACTTCAAACTATACTACAAGGCTACAGTAATCAAAACAGCATGTTACTGGTACCAAAACAGAGATATAAACCAATGGAACAGAACAGAGGCCTCGGAGGCAACACCACACATCTACAACCATCTGATCTTTGACAAACCTCACAAAAACAAGCAATGGGGAAAGGATTCCCTGTTTAATAAATGGTGTTGGGAAAACTGGCTAGCCATGTGCAGAAAGCAGAAACTGGACCCCTTCCTGACATCTTACACTAAAATTAACTCCAGACGGATTAAAGACTTAAACATAAGACCCAACATCATAAAAACCCTAGAAGAAAACCTAGGCAAAACCATTCAGGACATAGGCATAGGCAAGGACTTCATGACTAAAACACCAAAAGCATTGGCAACAAAAGCCAAAATAGACAAATGGGAGCTAATTAAACTCCAGAGCTTCTGCACAGTGAAAGAAACAATCATTAGAGTGAACTGGCAACCAACAGAATGGGAAAAAATTTTTACAATCTACCCATCTGACAAAGGACTTATATCCAGAATCTACAAAGAACTAAAACACATTTACAAGAAAAAACAAACAAACCCATTCAAAAGTGGGCGAAGGATATGAACAGACACTTTTCAAAAGAAGACATATATGAGACCAACAAACATGAAAAAATGCTCATCGTCACAGGTCATTAGAGAAATGCAAATCAAAACTACATTGAGATACCATCTCACGCCAGTTAGAATGGCGATCATTAAAAAAATCTGGAGACAACAGATGCTGGAGAGGATGTGGAGAAATAGGAACACTTTTACATTGTTGGTGGGAGTATAAATTAGTTAAACCATTGTGGAAGACAGCATGGCAATTCCTCAAGGATCTAGAAATAGAAATTCCATTTGACCCAGCAATCCCATTACTGGGTATATATCCAAAGGTTTATAAATTGTTCTATTATAAAGACACATGCACATGTATGTTCATTGCAGCACTGTTTACAATACCAAAGACCTGGAACCAACCCAAATGCCCATCCATGACAGACTGGACAGGGAAAATGTGGCACATATACATCATGGAATCCTATGCATGCATAAAAAACTATGAGTTTGTGTCCTTTGTAGGGACATGGATGAATCTGGAAATCATCATTCTCAGCAAACTGACACAAGAACAGAAAATCAAACACCACATGTTCTCACTCATAGGAAGGGGTCAAACAATAAGAACATGTGGACACAGGGAGGGGAGCATCACACACTGTGGTCCGTTGTGGGGGAACTAAGGGAGGGACAATGGGGGTAGGGAGTTGGGGAGGGATAACATGGGGAGTAAGGCCAGATATAGGTGATACGGATGGAGGCAGCAAACCACATTGCCATGTATGTACCTATGCAATAATCCTGCATGTTCTTCACATATTCCCCAGAACCTAAAGTTCAATAAAATATACATATATATTTAAAAATTTTTAAGTTATTTTTCTAAGAAACTTACTGAATGGGAAAATCATGTTGAAAGGTATCATTGAGAACCCTGACAGCTAATTGGTTGATGTCATGATTAGTATAATGCTGGATTTAAAACCCTGGATGAGATCAAAAAAGAGAAGGAAGGAGGCATTTTTAGACATAAAACCACTAGTACAAAACTTCACATCAAAGAAAGAAATCCAACATTTCTATTTGCAGTTTATAAATAGAAATTTTGTTTACACCTTACAAAATTGAGGTAAAATATACATTTAAAATTTACTGTCTTTACTGTTTTAAGTTTACAGTGGTAATAAATACATTTATATTATTATTTTCCTCTTTATCCCTCCCACCTTCTCACCCTTCCTGGCATCTGGGTAACCACCATTTTATTCTCTGTCTTCATGAGATCTACTTTTTCAGCTTATATAAGTGAGATCATGCAATATTGATCTCTCTGTGCATGGCTCAATTCACTAAACATAGTGGTATCTAGTTCCACCCATGTTGCTGCAAATGACAGGATTTTACTCTTTTTTAAGGCTGAGTAATATTTCATTGTGTATACATAACACATTTTTTGTCCATTCATCTGTTTATGGGCACTTAGGGTGAATCCATATTTTGGCCATTTTGAATAGTGCTGCATTAAACGTGAGAGTGCAGAGACTCTGCACGCTTCCCTTGGCCAGGTGCAGTGGCTCATGCCTGTGATCCCAGCACTTTGGGAGGCCAAGGCAGGTGGATCACGAGATCAGGAGTTTGAGACCAGCCTGACCAACATAGCAAAACCCCATCTCTACTAAAAATACAAAAATTAGCTGGGCATGGTGGTGCACACCTGTAATCCCAGCTACTCAGGAGGCTGAGACAGGAGAATCGCTTGAACCCCGGAGGTGGAGGTTGCAGTGAGCTGAGATCATGCCACTGCACTCCAGCCTGGGTGACAGAGCAAACTGTGTCTCAAAAAAAGAAAAAGGAAAAAGATATATATATATATATATATATATTTCTATTTCTAGATCTTTGAGGAATCGCCACAGTCTTCCACAATGGTTCAACTAATTTACTATGGGGTACACATCCAGATTTTATGTGTACACATCCATAGTAAAATTGCTGGATCACATGGCAGTTCTGTCTTTAGTTTTGTGAGGAACATCCATGCTGTTCTTTATAGGGGCTGTAATAATTAATTTACACTCCCACCAGCAGTGTATGATGGCTTCCCTCTCTAGACATCTTCACCAGCATCTGTTACTGCTTATCTTTTTGATAAATGATTTTAGCTAAGATGAGATGATATTTCACTGTGGCTGTGATTTGCATTTCTCAGATGATTAGTGATGTTGAACATTTTGTTTCAAATACCTGTTGATCATTTGTATGTCTTCTTTTTAGAAATGTCTGCTCAGATCTTTTGCCCACTTAAAAACTGAATTATTTGTGTTTGTTTGCTTTGCTACTTTTAACATCTTATGTATTCTGGCTATTATTAATCACTTGCCAGGTAGATACTAATATTTTATCCCATTCTGCGAGTTGTCTTCTCACTTCGTTGATTGCTTCCCTTGCTGTGCAGAAGATTTTTAGCTTGCTATAATCTCGTCGTATTTTTGCTGTGGTTGTCTGTGGTTTTGAGATCTTAGACAAATAAATCTTTCACCAGATCAATGTGCTGGAGCATTTCCTCACAGTTTTCTTCTATCAGATTCATAGTTTCAGGTCTTAGATTAAGTCTTTAATCAATTTTGATTTGATTTGTATGTTTGATGAGGGATACAGGTCTAATTTCATCCTTCTGCATATAATTATCTAGTTTTCCCATCACCCTGTATTGAAAAGATTATCCTTTCTCCTTTGTATGTTCTTGACATCTTTGTCAAAGATGAGTTGGCTATAAATGCATGGATTTATATCCCAGTTCTCTAGTATGTTCTATTGTCTATGTGTCTGCTTCGATGACAGTACCATGCTGTTTTGTTTACTATACCTATGCAACAATCTTGCATGTTCTTCACATGTACCCCAAAACTTAAAACGCAATTAAAAAAATAAAAAAAAATTTTCATAATTATTCATGAATAAAGTTATACCTTTTTCATTAAATAAATAAATAAATAAATAAATAAATAAACCATTGAAGTTAGGTGGTGTAATGCCCCCAGCCTGTGCTTTTTGCTCAGGATTGAGCTGGCTGTTTGGGATATTTTATGGTTACTTATACATTTAGGGCTTTTTTTTTCTATTTTTGTGAAGAATGTCACTGACATTTTGATACGGATCATATTAAATCTATAAGTTGCTTTTAGTAGAATGGTCATTTTAACATTATTAATCTTTCCAATACATGAGCATGAAATATCTTTCTATTTTTCATGTCCTCTTCACTTTCTTTCATCAGAGTTTTAGTTTTCCTCCCATAGATCTTTCATGTCTTTAGTTAGATTGATTCCTATGTATTTTATATTTTTGTAGCTATTCTAATTGGGATCGATTTTTTAATTTTTTTTTTCAGATTGTTCGACATTGGTGCATATCAATGCTACTAAATTGTGTGTGTTGATTTTTGATTCCTGCAACTTTATTGAACTCATTTATCAGCTCTAACAGTTTTTTGGGGGGGTGGGTACAGTCTTTAGGTTTTTCTAGGTATAAGAACATGTCATTTGCAAGTAAGGTAATTTGACTTCTTTCTTTCCAATTTGGATGCCCTTTATTTACCTTGCCTGATTGTTCTGGCCAGGACTTCCAGTATTATATTGAATAACAGTGGTGAGAGTATGCATCCTTACCAGCCCTTAGAGGAGAGGCCTTCAATTTTTCCCTCTTCAGTATGATGTTACCTGTGAGTTTGTCATATATGGTCTTTATTATTTTGAAATATGTTCCTTCCTTATGTATTTTTATGAGAAATTTTGTGATGAAGAAATGTTGAATTTTATAAAATGCTTTTTCAGCATCTATTGAAATAATCTTATATTTTTTGTCCTTGATTCTGTTAATCTGATCTCCTTAGGGTCAGTCACTGGATTTTTGCTTTGTCCTCTCAGGGAGGTCATGGTTCTCTGTTTGTGCTTGTTACTTGTGGAAATATGTCCATGTCTTTGCATGGGAGGATTATTTATTCCAGTCTTTTCTGTCCAGCTTGTTTTGGTTTTTATTGGATACATTTGCTTACTGAATCTTTACTGCTAGGTTACTGTCTAATTTTAAATTTTTTATTGCTGGGTGCTGTGGCTCACGCCCGTAATCCCAGCTCTTAAAGAGGCAGAGGCGGGAGGATAGCTTGGGACCTGCCTGGGCAATATAGCGAGACCCCATTTTCCACAAAAAGGAAAAACACAAATTTGGGCCGGGCACGGTGGCTCACGCCTGTAATCCTAGCACTTTGGGAGGCCCAGGTGGGTGGATCACCTGAGGTCAGGAGTTCAAGACCAGCTTGGCCATCATGGTGAAACCCCATCTTTAAAAAAAAAAAAATTATTTACATTCTCTTAGTTGACATCCTAGAATATTTCTTCTTCTTCTTCTTCTTTTTTAATTTTACTTTAATTCTGGGATACATGTGCAGAACGTGTGGGTTTGTTACATAGCTATACATGTACCATGGTGGTTTGCTGCACCTATCAACCCGTCATCTAGATTTTAAGCCCCACATGCGTTAGGTGTTTGCTCTTCCTCCCCTTGTTCCCCACTCCCTGACAGGCCCCATTGTGTGATGTTCCCTTTCCTGTGTGCATGTGTTCTCATTGTTCAGCTCCCACTTATGAGTGAGAGCATGCAGTGTTTTTCTGTATCTGTGTTAGTCTGCTGAGAATGATGGCTTCCGGCTTCATCCATGTCCCTGCAAAGGACATGAACTCATTATTTTTTATGGCTGCATAGTACTCCGTGGTATATATGTGCCACATTTTCTTTATCCATTCTATTATTGATGCACATTTGGGTTGGTTCCAAGAATGCTTCTGTGTAGTCTTTTACCTTTGCAATGAATAGCTATGCCAACTCAGATATGTGCTATTATAACATTCCTCCTCATTAATAACACCATCTTTGTACTGTTTAATGTCACTAGTTCATCATTACAGGTGATTATTTTAGTCTTTATGCTGAATGATTGGATTTATTTTGATGAAGATATCTTTTTAAAGTGAGATTTAAGTTTTATTTATTTATTCATTTTCCTTCCAACTTTTATTTTAGGTTCAGGGGGTATATGTGCAGGTTTGCTACATGAGTAAATTGCATGTCACAGGGGGTTGGTGTACAGATTATTTCATTACCCAAAACTGCGCTTTTGAATTCTTGGTCAGAGAGCTCACATATTGCCATCTCATTAGGGTCAGTTACTGGATTTTGGCTTTGTCCCTTTGGTGAGGTCATGATTCTCTGTTTGCAGTTGTTTCTTATGGGTATATGTCTATGTCTTTGCATTGAAGGACTGTTCATTCCAATCTCCTCTGTCCAGCTTGTTTTGGTTTTTATTAGATGTATTTGCTTAGTGAATCTTCGCTGCTAGGTTGCTGCCCTCTTTTTGGCTCAAGATGGTGCCAGGTTCACCTCAGCTGTAGTAAATGATCAAGGCACTGCCTATCCTGAATTGGGGAGAACCCAAAGGGATTATCTTGGGATTATCTGTGTCAAGGCTGGCTAGGGCTTTGTGCCCAGGAGACCTGTGGAATGTACCTTCTAAAGCATGGTGCTGCTGAACAACCACTCTGATCTGGTGTCTTCATTGGCTAAGTAATAGATCAGTTTCCACAGCTGGGGATGTTAGTCCTGCCTACACACTTTGTCTCTGCCTCTCCTTAGGGTTATTTCTCCCTTCAGGCAGTCATGATGCTTTCTGTGGGTTAAGGCAAGAAAAGGTCTCCTGCCAGAGCACCTAAGATGATGGGGAAGCTGGTTAACCCCCTTAATCATTCTTTTTCAAGTGTAGATTGTGAGTTGGGGGGCGATTTTCCATGTACTTGGTGCTAGGCAGAATGGTGGGTGAGGAGCATTGCAGATGTGTAAGTCTGATTCTCTTACCATTTGCTTAATGTTTTTACTTCTCTGTGGCCTTGGGAACTATTTCATTCTTGCATTTGACTTTTGGGTTGTTGCTGGCGAATATCCTGGCACTGTGTAATGGTTTTCTGTTTTTGTGTGTGTGGGGGGGAAAGTGAAACCATCTTGCTTCTATATTGCCATTTTGGAACCAGAAGTAAAAAATCTTTGCATTAGTTAACTTTGTATAATTGAATTAAATAAAGCTATCTTCAACTCGTTTTAGAAGAACATGTAAATATTGTCTATGTGGCCCAGCACAGTGGCTCACGCCTGTAATCCCAGCACTGTGGGAGGCTGACACAGGCAGATCAAGAGGTCGGAAGATTGAGACCATCCTGGCCAAAATGGTGAAACCTCATCTCTACTGAAAATACAAAAATTAGCCAGTTGTGGTGGCACGTGCCTGTAGTACCAGCTACTCAGAAGACTGAGGCAGGAGAATAGTTTGAACCCGGGAGGTGGAGGTTGCAGTGAGCTGAGATCATGCCACTGCACTCCAGTCTGGGTGACAGAGCAAGACTCTTTCTAAAAAAAAAAAATTTAAATAAAAAAAAAAATAAATATATATATATATATATATAGTCTATGTATAAAAACTCATAATTGTTAAAGCAGAACAGGATAAGAAGTATAGGAAGGGGACAAAACAATTCCTTAGAGTGGATTTCAACGGTAATTACTATTTTGCAAAGAAATTCAAACAAATAAACAAACCTCTCAGAAAACTATCGTTCTATACTGAAAAACAAAGTCAATTTATACAATTTCAAAAACTGAAGATGAGTTAAGACATTTCTAAATTACAGAAAAAGTATAAATAATATTCCAAATAGTAGAAATCATGGTGGGGCATAGTAGCCCATGCCTGTAATCCCAGCACTGTGGGAGACCGAGGTGGGCAGATCAGTTAAGACCAGGAGTTCGAGAACAGCCTGGCCAACATGGCAAAATCCCGTCTGTACTAAAAATACAAAAGTTAGCCAGGCATGGTGGTGGGTACCTATAATCCCTGCTACTCAAGAAGCTGAAGCATGAACCGCTTAAACCTGGGAGGTGGAGGTTTAGTGAGCTGAGATCGCACCCCTGTACTCCAGCCTGGGTGACAGAGCAAGACTCTGTCTTGAAAAAAAAGTAGAAATCAATACACAAATTATTAGGCATAGTGGGAACTATATAATGTAAGGAAAAGACACACTATAAAAGAACACTTAACAACTTTGCATTCAATTAAATAATGTATCATTAAAACATTAATGCACAATTGTTTGACATGGAGGAGAGTGTGGCAGCCATCAAAATTCTCTTTGCAAACCTTCAAGTACATGGAGCTAATTGAGGAGAGCTCCAGCTGCCAGCTTTGGAATCTATCCCTATGCGAGGCTATGCCACCTACATACTGCTCTCATGGGATTTAAGGCACAACCTATTCCTGGAGAAAAGGATTATCTCTGACTGCAACTTTGGCTTGAGGACTCCCTATTGGTTTTCCCAGCCTTCTCAGACAATGTGGCTGTCTAGAAGGTTTCCGCTCACCTTTTCTCCTTGTTTCCTACACTCCAGGTCAGACTTGCATTGTGGCTTGATGACTCTTCCCAGTGTTCTCTGGTTCCTTCTCCATATTCCTTCTCCATATTCCTTCACATTTCCCCCTAATAAGCACCTGCATGGTGAATCTGGTTTTGACATCTGCTTCTCTGAGAACATGGAATAACACAAAAAGAGTGACAAAACAATACACTTGTGGAGAAAGATCTGAATTGCACATCATTTGAAGTTAGCAATTTCAAGTAGCCAGCATACTAGAACCTCAATAGTTCATGTGTAGCAGAAAAAGGAAGTCAGAATTGGATTCAGCAATGCAGTGGTTTTCTAAGAGGGGTAGATACTAGTGGTAAACTTGGATTTCTTTTTGGCAGAATTCAATGTTTTGAGAAGGTCTCAAGTAGTAGTAGGTCTCAAATGCAGGAAGCATCAGCACCAGGAAGTAACTGGGAATGCATAATTGTGGGTGACTCCTTTTTTCACCCAGTTACTGAGGGTTCAAGGAGCAAAATCAAGCTCGCCAGGGAACAGCAATGGTCAAGGTGGAGCTGATATCCAGTCCTAGAGTTTTTACAACCAGAAATGGAGGCAGAATTTCTACTGCATCAGTCATTATAGAGGTCATGGTAAGAAAACAATAACTCTGGAGGCTCACCTGGTCATCACAAATAACCTGTTAGGAAAAAGATAACTCATCACAGACTCCTTGTATGGGCAGTACTAATACCTTCAATGTAATACTTCTTGCTCAGGATTACCTCAAAAAGAATGGCGATTCTTCAGGGTGGGAAGACAGGAACTGACAATATCAAGATGATAAAATGAATTAACAAAAATATTGACTACTTGGACAATCCAGTTACTCAGGCAACTTCAATAAATTGTAAGCTTAGATGAGAAAATTAAAAATATATTTGTATATAGCTGTTAACAAAAAATCTTAAGTAAGCCATAAGGATATATTTAAAAATATTAACCACCAACCTCTTAATGGCAGAAATTATGCCCAATACATGTTTTAGCCACAATATATTTTAAAAAGAAATAAATAATGAGAACATGAATAAATTGTTTAATTTTTTGCATATTAAAAATACTTTTTTATAAGTAAAAATTGGCTTAGGAAACAAATTAAGAATTCAATAAAAATCTATTTTAAAGTAATAATAAACAGAGCTCTGCATATTAAAATGTATTGGGATGTAGGCCAAAACAGTGTTTAGAAGAAAATGTACTCACTTAAAGGTCTTTAATAAGAAGAAATAAAAAAGAAATATTCATGAAAAAATGATTGTACTGTAGAATTCTAGAACAGAATAAAATATTAATTTAAAGCAAAATAGGGAAGCAATTTAAAAGCATAAATTAATAACCTGGAAAGTAACTGGCACAATTATATACAAAATTAAAAGCTAATTATTTGATGAGAGGAAGAACACTGATAAACTTGTGATAAAATATAATTTTAAAAACGCAGAATAATTTTAGTGCATAAATATATCTATATGGATACCCCAATGTGATATATCCAATTTAAAAATATCAGGCTGGGTGCAGTGGCTCACACCTGTAATCTTAGCACTTTGGGAGGTTGAGGTGGGTGGATCACTTGAGGTCAGGAGTTTGAGACCAACCTGGCCAACTTGGTGAAGCCTATCTCTACTAAAAATATAAAAATTAGCTGGGTGTGGTGATGCATGCCTGTAATCACAGCTACTCGAGAGGCTGAGGCAGAAGAATCACCTGCTCCTGGGAGGCAGAGGTTGCAGTGAACAGACATGGCCTCACTGCAATCCAGCATGGGCGACAGAGGGAGACTCCACCTCAAAAAAAATAAATAAATAAAAGTAAAAAATAAAAAACATCAATATACACACCTAGAGAGAGACAGAGAGAAAAAAAATCCTAATGTTCCCTAAATTAATCTCCTTTCCTGCGCACCCTATTCAATAAATGGTGCTGTGAAAATTGGACAGCCATATGCAGAAGGATGAAACTGGATCCCTATCACTCACCACATACCAAAGTTACCTCAAGGTGGATTAAAGACTTCAATGTATGACTTGAAGCTATAAGAGTCCTAAAAGGAAATGTAGGAAAAATTCTTCTAGACATTGGCCTAGGCAAAGAATTTATGATAAAGACCCCAAAAGCAAATGCAACAAAATAAAAAATAGACAAATGAACCTCAACTAGAGTAAAATTCTTCTGCACAGCAAAACAAAACAACAACAACAACAACAAAAAAAAAAGAGTAAACAGAATCTACAAAAACTCAAGTAACTCAATTAGAAAAAAACAAATAACCCCATTGAAAAGAGGGCAAAGGATATGAAGACATTTCTCAAAAGAAGACATACAAGCAGCCAACCAACATAGGAAAAAAGGCTTAACATCACTAATCATCAGAGAAATGCAATTAGAACCACAATGAGACACCATCTTACACCAGTCAGAATGGCTATTAATAAAAAGTCAAAAGACAACAGATGTTGGCAAAAATGCAGAGAAAAGGGAACACTTATATACTGTTGGTAGGAATGTAAGCTAGTACAATCTCCATGGAAAACAGTGTGAAAATTTCTCAAATATCTAAAAATAGAACTACTATTTGACCCAGCAGTCCCAATACTGGGTATCTCCTCAGTGGTAAGAAATTATTATATCAAAAAGACGCCTGAACTCATGTGTTTATTGTAGCACTATTCACAATAGCAATGATATGGAACCAACCCAAGTGTCCATCTACAGATGTTAGATAAAGAAAATGTGATATATGTATATAATTAAGTGAGTGATGTTTGTAACCTACTCTGCCAATCTCTGTCTTTAACTTGGTTTATCAGACCACTTACATTTAATATATATGGTGTGTATATATACATCACAGAGATATCTCTCTCTTTCTGTGTGTGTGTGTGTGTGTGTGTGTGTGTGTGTAATGGAATACTATGCAGCCATTAAAAATAATGAAATTGTGTCTTTTGCAGCAATATATATGGAACTGGAGGCTATTATCGTAAGTGAAATAACTCAGAAATTGAAAATAAAATAGCATGTGTTCTCACTTACAAGTGCGAGGTAAACAATGAGTATACTTTGGACATAAAAATGGAAATAATAGACACTGAGGACGTCAAAAATAGGGAAAGTGTGAGGGTTGAAAACTTATCTATTGGGTGCAATGATCCCTATTTGGGTGATGGGTGTACTTGAAGCCCAAACGTCACCATTACACAATATATCCATGGAACAAACCTGTACCCTCTGAATCTACAATTAAAAAAAAAATCTCCTTTCCTGGATTCTCTTTCTGTCTGTCCAGTGTTAGAGAGGTCCATGCTCTGTCTTCGTCCCTGCGTGGTCTTCTGGGGTCTCTGGCTGTAATTATAACTTCCTAGTTGTTATCTCTGGCCTTGATTTCTTCCTTAAGCTCTAAATGCTTTTTAAAATTTTTTACTTAAAAATCTCTTCTTCAAAATCTAATAAACATCCCTTAGTTTAAACATCTAAAACCAAGGAAGCCCTCCACGTGTACCCACTCACATACAGTTCCTCCTTCAACTGTCTTTCCCTCAGAAAATGGCGCCACCATTCATCCAGCTCTTCAGGCATCAACCTCAGCATTATCATCTCACCTGGAATTCATCAACTAGCCCTACCGGTGCTACCTTTGAGGAAAGTATGTATATATGTTGATTTCAGCTGCTTCTTGCCACCTGCATTCCTATCACTTTAATCCATATCTTTATCTCTTGCCTGGATCTTGCAGTAATTCCATTTACCACCACCTGCCTCAGGAGCCTGGACAAGCTTTTAAAATCTGCCCAGTGACATCCCACCGCACATGAAGGAAAGTTTATCGTGTTTCCTCAGATCCTCACATGGGTAACGCCTTCACTCCTTCTGCTCAAATGCTGGATCACCTTATCAAAAATGACCTCATTATACCACTACCTTTCTTGCTGTCCCCTTTTTCTGCTTTATCTTTCTTCACAGCAGTTATTGTGACCTGAAATTATAGTATTCATTTGTATACTTGTATATTGTCTGCCTATTTCTCCCCCTGGGTGTCAGAACACACATTCACCCTGCCCTGCCCCACTCCCAATACCTTTCTTTTTTTCAGAAACAGCAACTCCCAAAACTCTCTAACCCAGAAGGTGAAGTGCAGACCTAGAGAAGGCAGTGCATTGCTTGAAGCCATGGAAGTCCCCTGTCCCATGTCTTGGTCAGAGACCTGTACAAAGTTCACAGAGTTTTTAAGACATACTGGAGATTAGAGTTTTCACCCACAATTGAGAACTGACAACTGAGACCTCAGAAGAGAGGAGCCGCACTAATGAATGCCTGTCAGGAATGAAGAAAAGGCCTGCCATCTATAAATAGGAGAATGTGAGTCAAAGGTCACTTTATGCAGACTGTCTTTCAACTTCCACAGAGGAACTAGAATGGATTATTTCCCTAAGTGAGTGAATCTCTAGGTATGAAGGAGGCATGCTAGCTTTGATCCACCACGGCTCACAGAGGAGGATCTCAAATAAAATAAAGTATACAGTATTACTGCATGGCTTCTCACGACCCCAGGCCCAGTGTGTTTGGAAATATTGGAGAGAAGCTGGAGGGTTGTGTCTTCATGACACATGTGAGAGCTTGGAGGCCCTCAAGCATCTGGCTGTCCTCAGGTTTAGTCAGGGGAGGAACAACAGTTTTAAGTGGGTTTCCGTAGGTTCCACAGTAGAAGCCAGGACAGGGTGCATGTCATGTGGCTTTCGACATTCACAGCTAGCCAGCCTCTAGGCCATCTCTTTTTTGGGTGAGCAGAGTGTGGTTCTGACCCTTCTCGGAAGTTGTTAGGCATTCCAGGCTCAAGTAACCCACCAGTCTTTTAAATATAGATAGTACAAATCCAATAACACTCTTACATTTCAACATAGCATTGGCACCAAAACCCAGACTGCTGTAATAAAATCAAGTTACATCCGCCAGTTCTATATTTATGGACCACAGACTTTAGAAAATTTAGAGGACAATCTGGAAAGCAAAGCAAGAACATTTTATTTCAAAATAGGATTTGCTTGGGAGACTCCAGGTCCCCAAAAGAGAATTATCGTGGAGACCCCTTATCAAGGCAGCCACACAAGCAGATCTAGAGTAGGTTTAGAGCCAAAATACACATTTTCCTGTTGTCAAATGATAAATCTGTATAAATCTTATTTTGTTCAACTAAGAAGTAAAAGCAACAGCCTGGGACTAGACCTCTGAAATTATGATGTTAGAGAGTCTAGTGATGGGATGAAGACTTAATTTCAGTTATGGCTTCAATATGGTTTGTCTCTACCAAAACTCATGCCGAAATCTGATCCCTAATATGGTGGTGTTGGGAGGCGGGACCTAATGTGAAGAGTGTGGGTCATGGGGATGGATCCCTCTTTAATAACTTGGTGCTGTTCTCACGGTAGTGAGTGAGTTTTTGCTCTGGTGAGCCTGAAGTAGTTTTCTTGAAAATTGATTCGTTCCCTGAGAATGGGTTGTTATAAAGACAGGGCTCTCCCTGAGTTCTCCTGAGTTCGGGACTCTACCTGAACTAATCACATTGGCCCGGGGAATAAAACCGTCTGGTTTGCTCAGGTCAAATATGGTCCACCCCAGATAGGATGTTAGACGGAATCCCATAGAAACTTCATTGTCTGTTTTACAATGGGGTATGAGTGGAATGGATAATGGGGTGTTTATTACAGCTATTGCTAGGCATATTACAGCTATTTTTACTAAAATAAAAATGATTTTTTTCTTCTGTGTGCTTTTACGATTTTCAATTTTGCTATAATGAACATATGTTTTGTAATAAAAAGAAGGAAATACAAAAGAAAATAAAATTAGAAATAGGATACATAGCAATGGAGAACAATGTTAAAACTAGGATGTGTTAGGCACAATTATATGCTAATAAAATTAGATAAGTGAAATGTGTGTATTTCTATTAAAATACAATATATTAATACTGAATCAAGGAAAAAGAGAACACCAAGAACTGAAAGAGAAAGTGGATAATTTACGAAAGAAACGTACTCGCTTCTCCTACCTACTCTATCCAGCAGAACTTGAAAATTGTCTTTAGATCTTCAGAAAGCAAATATAGTCTCATAGTTACCAAACATGGTATTCTATCTGTAGTGGACATTTATTGTGTTTGTAACTCAAAAGTATCTTTTGAACGTCTTTCTATGTTTGGAGAATTTCCCATGTTACAAATTCCTCTTCTCCAAGAGAGAAATCAGACTATGCTCTCCCAGACTCCCTTGCAGTCAGACACAGGCTTTGACCTGGGCTTTGCTAATGAGATGCATCTGCAACCAGACTTCAATTGCCAAGTAAAAACTGGGAGAAAGAGTACAAAGTGTGGATCAACTTTTGGCAAATATAGTGCCAGGGCCTCTGGCAACCCGCTTTCACCATAGGCCTCTGGAACCCGGCAGGAGGAGCCTCCTCAACCACCACAGACACTCAAGTGGGCAGGGAGCACTGCTTAGAGAAGAGGTAGAGGCAGCAAGCCAGCTGACGTGGAGCCTGAGGGTTTGATGTGGGAGTGTCTGCAGTGGAGCACCTCCAGGGATGGCCTGAAATGTATGCGTTTCATCCCCCAGGCTTGACTTGCTCCCATGGGAGACTTTAACCCTAGAGGAACTGTAGGGCCTGATCTTTCAGGGTGGTCTTGCCCATCAGACCAGGCTGATCTGACCTGAACACTCGTTGGTCTGCTGGCCTCTCCTCGGTCCCTAGCCGGGACCTCCTCGGTCCCACACCTGCTTGTAGGGCAGTCCCCGATGCCCTGGGGGCTGGCACCATAGCTTCTGTGCTGGTGGACTGTGCCTGATCAGGGGAGAGCTCCAGCTGGGTGGCTCCATGGCCACACACCAGGCTACCCATTCACTCCTCAGACTGAAGCTTCCTCCAGGCCCATAGCAACTCCCCACATCACTTTGCTGGCATGTGCCAACACTAATGGGAAGGGCTTCTTTCTTTGCCCTGTCAGCGGAGGGGAGTGCAATCCTCCCCGCTTCCCTTCGCAGACTGCCATTGCAGATGGAGCCTCGGTGGGCACAAGTTCAGAAGCCCCACCCCTGCCAGTGCCTGGTCCTGCACTAACACTGTGCAGAGAACAGCAGATCTTCCTCCACCCTGAACAATCACTCCTGTTTGTAGGGCATAGAGAAGGCACCCTGCACCAGCCAGCACCTCACACCAGACCCAGCACTACCTCCGGTGTGACCATACACACAGTCTCCAGCAGGGCTCGCCTACTCCACTGTCCCCCAACCCGTCTGCATTGCCGCTGTCACTGTGGTGAACACCTGCAAGGAGGCAGGCACTTGGCACCCAATGGCGCTCTGCCACAGCGGCTGTGCCTCAACACACCACCCCGCCACCAGCACACCGTATTCCATGCCTCAAAGAGCCAGAGAACAAAATCAGGGCCCAATGCAAGTCCTCCAGTTAACTAGAACATTGAGTTCTTTTATATCCTTGAGGGTTTTTTTGTCTAGATAGTTTATAATTCGTTGAGAAGGGGTGTTAAAATCTCCAACTATAAGTGTGACTTTGTCTATTTCTCCTCCCAGTTCTATCAGTTTTTGTTCCACATATTTTTCAGTTCTGTTGTTTGGTGCACACACTTTTAGGATTGCTATGTCTTTTTGGAGACGTAACCGTGTAAAATATCTCTGTCTCTGATGATTTTCTTTGCTGTGAACTCTATTATACATGGTAATAATAAAGCTAGTCCTCCTTTCTTTTGCTTAATGTTCGCATGATATACCATTTTCCAATATTTTACTTTTAAGCGGTCTATATCATTATATTTTAAGTAAATTTTTTGTAGACAACCAAGTGGGTGATGTTTGTAACCTACTCTGCCAATCCCTGTCTTTAACTTGGTTTGTCAGACCCCTTACATAGAATGTAATTATTGGTGCATTAAAACGTAACATTTATTTAATTTTTTGTTTATGTTTAGCCTCTCTTTTATTTCTGTAATTTCATGGCTTTCTGTGGATTACTTGAACATTTTTCAAACTATTTTGATACGTTTATAGTCTTTTTGGGTGTATTTATTTCTCTTTTATGTGTAAGATATATGTGTATCATATATGTATCACATATATATATATATATACACATATATATATATATATTTTTTTTTTTTGAGACAGTCTTGCTCTGTCTCCCAGGCTAGAGTGTAGTGGCATGATCTCAGCTCACTGCAACCTCTGCCACCCGGATTCAAGTGATTCTCCTACCTCAGCCTCCCGAGCAGCTGGAATTATAGGCACATGCCATCACACCTGGCTAATTTTGTATTTTTAGTAGAGATGGGGTTTTATCATGTTGGCCAGGCTGATCTTGAACTCCTGACCTCAAATTACCCACCCACCTTGGCCTCCCACAGTGCTGGGATTACAGGTTTGAGCCTCACATCTGGCCCTTGCTCTAATAAATTTAGTGGTTTCTTTAATATTACATTACATGTATTTTTAGTAGAGATGGTGCTTCTCCATGTTGGTCAGGCTGGTCTCAAACTCCTAACCTCAGGTGATCCGCCCACCTCAGCCTCCCAAAATGCTGGAATCACAGGTCATGAGGCACCGTGCCCAGCAGTTTCTCCCATATTTATAATGTAATTGGTCTTTTTCTACATTGCTATCAGATACATTATAATTTTCACTTCAATCATCAAGCACAATTTCAAAGTCTCCACAAAAAGGAAGGTCGATTGTGTTTACCAACATACTGGCTTATTATGGTTTATTTTCTGATGTTCCAAGTTTCCTTCTTTTTTTTTTTTTTCTTGAGATGGATGCTCTTGTTGCCCCGGCTGGAGTGCAATGGCATGATGTTGGCTCACTGCAATCTCTGCCTCCCAAGTTCACTGCCTCAGCCTCCCAAGTAGCTGGGATTACAGCCGCGGGCCATCACACCCAGCTAATTTTTGTATTTTTAGTAGAGAGGGAGTTTCACCACGTTGGCCAGGCTGGTCTCGAACTCCTGACCTCAGATGATCTGCCCATCTCAGCCTCCCAGAGTGCAGGGATTACAGGCGTGAGCCATCATGCCCGGCCCCAAGTTTCCTTCTTTCTTTTGTAATTTCCTTTCTGTTTAGAGAACTTTCTTCAGTCATTCATTTAGGGTGGTGATAACTTCTCTTAGTTTTGCTAATGATAACTTCTCATAGTTTTCCTTTATCTGAGATGTCTTGATTTCCTTTTCATTCCTGAAGTATATTTTTTCGAAGTATAGGATTCTGGGCTGGCAGTCCTCTTTTTCCAGCACTTGGAAAACATTATGTCACTTCCTTTTGGCCTCCATGGTTTCTGATGCGAAATCCACTGTCCTTTGAATCATTTTTCCAATACAGACGTTATTTCTTTCTTGATGCTTTTAATATCTTCCTGTGTGTCTAGTTTTCAGAAGTTTAACTATGATGCGTCTCAGTGTGGATTTTTTGGGGTTGATCTTGTTTGGGATTTGCTTAGCTTCTTGAATCTGTAGGTGTATGTCTCTTGCCAAATTTGGGAAGTTTTCAGTTATCGTTTCTTTGAGTACATTTTTAGCCCTGCTTTTTTCTGATGAAAGTACGTTAGATCTTTTTTTTTTTTTTTTTTTTTTTTGAAATGGAGTCTCACTGTGTCGCTAGGCTGGAGTGCAGTGACATAATCTCGGCTCTCTGCAGCCTCCGCTTCTGGGGGTTCAAGCGATACCCCTGCCTCAGCCTCCCAAAATGCTAGGATTACAGGTGTGAGCCACTGTGCCTGGTCTAGATCTTTTATTATAATATTATAGTCTCACACATCTCTGAGGCTCTGTTCAAATTTTTCCCAGTCCATTTTCTCTCTGTCGTTCAGATTGGGTAATTTATATTATCTTCTAGTACATTGCTTTTTTTTCCCATCTGTTCCCTGTTGAGTCCATCCACTGAGTTTTAAATTGTTATTTATTTATTTATTTATTTTGGGGTTCTAATTTTGCGTTTTGAGTTCCAAAATTTCTGTTTGGTTCTTCCTTACATCCTCTATTCTTTTGCTGAAACTTTCTTTTTTTTCCATTTGTGTCAGCTCATTTAACCAATTGTATTATGATTGCTTTAAAATCATTATCAAATAACTCTAATATTTCTATCATCTTTATGCTAATATATATATATATATATATAGAGAGAGAGAGAGAGAGAGAGAGATAGAGAGAGAGAGAGAGATGGAGATTCTCTCTTGTTACATAGGCTAGAGTGCAATGGTGCGATCTCAGCCCACTGTAACCTCCACCTCCCGGGTTCAAGCCATTCTCCTGCCCCAGTCTCCTGAGTAGCTGGGATTACAGGCACCCTCCATTATGCCCAGCTAATTTTCTTATTTTTAGTAGTTTTGCCCAGGCTGGTCTCGAACTCGTGACCTCAGGTTATCCACCTGCCTTGGCCTCCCAAAGTGCTGGGATTACAGGTGTGAGCCACCACAACAGGCCTCTATGCTAATATCTATTGATTATCTCTTTTTTTTTCCTTTCAGTTTCAGATCTCCAGGGTTGTTGGTATAATGAGTGATATTTTCATAGAAACCCGGGCATCTTTGTATTCTATTATGAGAATCTAGATCTTATTTAAGCCGTCTATTTTAGCTGGCTTTTTCAGGCACTTCTCCAGCAGAGTGGTGGCAGTCGGGAGCACCATCTTGGTGAAAGAGAAATTTGAGTTCCTCAATTGACCTCTGTTGACAACCCAGAGGACTCTTCATTCATGTTGGGCAAGGTTGGGGTTCCAGCCCCCGTTTGATGTCTATTAATACCTTTCTGTGTGAAGGGGTAGGACTTTCTGTCTGGAGGGGTAGGAGTGATTCCTCCCCACATGGCCTCCAAGACATTATGGCTGGGGGATGGTTTGCTCTTCTTACTACTGATTAATGCTGAAAGTCTTGACTCTCCCTCTATCAGCATCTCTAACAGGAGGGGATGGGGGCCTCTTTATTGCCCAGTGGGGATGAAATTTCTGGCTTCCTACCTGGGCTTCTCTGATGCCGTGTGTGTGTGTGTGTGTGTGTGTGGTGGGAGGTTGTTTGCATGTCTCACTATGCGTTTCAAAGGTGGAAATCTAGGCTTTCCCGTCAGCCTTTGCTGGCATGGATGGGAGAGGAGCCACCATTTTTTCTGTGGTAGTTGGCTTGAGTAGAGTGACATTACAGGTTTTCTGTCTTGGTAGGCTGCTCTCTTCCTGCTTCTTTGGCTGGAGAGAGCAGGCTTCCCTTGGGGATCGTATTGTCTGCATCTATTTCATTTCCAGGTTTCTGCATTCTTCAGCTCCATGACTGGGATATATGAGGCTGAAAGAAAACCCAGGCCATCTCATTCTGCAAGTCACAAAATCACTGCCTTCATAGCTCACTGCAGCCTTAAACTCTTGTGCTCAAGTAATCCTCCCACCTCAGTCTCAGCCTTCTGAGTAGATAGGATTAAATTATTTAAAATTTTTGTGGAGATGAGATCTCATTATGTTGCCCAGGCTATACAAATTATATATATATATATATATATATATATATATATATATATATATATATTATAGAGAGAGAGAGAGAGAGAGAGAGAGAGAGAGGCTGAGTTTTGCTCTTATTGCCCAGGCTAGAGTGCAATTGTGCAATCTCAACTCACTGCAACCTCTGTCTCCTGGATTCAAGCAATTCTTCTGCCTCAGCCTCCCAAGTACCTGGGATTACAGGCATGCTCTACCACACCCAGCTAATTTTGTATTTTTAGTAGAGACAGGGTTTCTCCTTGTTAGTCAGGCTTGTCTTGAACTCCTGACCTCAGGTGGTCTGCCCACCTCGGCCTCCCAAAGTGCTGGGATTACAGGCATGATCCACCATGCCCAGACTGCAAATGACATTTTTAAAAAGAAAAAACATAGACCATGCTTGCTTATTAATACAGACTATACTCTTGAAGTACATATTCATAGAATTCAAGTGATGCCTGATCCATTCATCTGGGGATACACATGATGTCATATGAACATCAATAACCCGAATTTCCTGTACTTGCCTCTCCCAAAAAGTTCACTTCAAGTGTTTTTGGAATTCCTTGAGGGGTAGATTTTCACAGGAAATAAATCATCCAGTCAGCTGTGGTTACTATGCAGCATCCACTGTGTTATTTTTCTTTTTCTCTTATTTCTCTGAGTTAATGTCTGTTATCTACAGAGGTATATGAGGGAGGCTTACCTTTGTTACTGCTGTTGCAGACTATCATAAGAATAGCAATGTCTATTTCAAAGATGCTGTTTCCAGATAATAAAAACATCTAATTTTCAAGATACTGAGGAGTTCTGCATAAAAGAAGCGTTTTCTGCTCAGCTTTGAGCCACCCTTGGGCTGTGAAGCAGTACTGTGTGTTCCCAGTGCCTTTACGCATGAATCAAATACTCCTACTAATACTCCGTGCCAGTCATTTGCCTGTTTGCAGGTCAGCTTCCTGGCTTCCTCTGTTCTGCTCTGTATCACAAGGAACTATGTTTCCCAAGGCTCTTTCCTTTCTGACTTCTGCAAAGATTCAGACAAGGGGAAGAGGGTGGAAGCAAAGAAACTAGGATGTTTCTTCTTTTCTCTCTCTGCTTCAAGGAGTACCTCCAAGGGCAGGAATATGTCCACAAATAGTTCTTTCTTCTAAAAGCCCACGTTGCTGAGAAGGTCCAGAATGGTCCATCTTCTGTAGGTGGTACAACTCCTAGGCTCTGATAACACCCTTCTCTTTGTTCCTCTAAACTAAAGATTTGTAGTGGCTTTTTTCTGCTGATAATTTTAGGGCTGCCTCATTTTCCCTCCCCCACCCATTTAACTTCTCAGTTACTCTATTATCTATGTATCTAGTTAGATGTATTAAGTTTTCTCTGAAATACCTAGAGCTATTTCTGTTTTCTTGGGAGGGTTCCAACTGTTTTAGACTTCTAAAAGTGGCCAGGTACAGGGGCTCATTCCTGTAATCTCAGCACTTTGGGAAGCTAAGGTAGGTGGATCATTTGAGCCCAAGAGTTCAAGATCACCCTAGACACCATAGTGGGAGCTGGTCTCTACAAAGTAAACAAAAATTTAGCCTGGTGTGGTGGTGTGTACCTGTAGTCTCAGCTACTTGATGGGGCTGAGGTGGAAGGATTGTTTGAGCCCGGGAGATCAAGGATGCAGTGAGCTGTGACCATGCCACTGCACTGCAGCCCAAGTGACAGAGTGAGACCCCATCTCAAAACAAAGGGGACAATTTAAGGTTGTACAGCCAGGAGGTGGAGGCTGCAGTAAGCCAAGATTGCACCACTACACTCCAGCCTGGGTGACAGAACAAGACCCTGTGTATAAGAAAAAAAAAGAAAGAAAAGAAAAAAGAAAACAATAACACAAGTTGAATAACTTCAGCAAGAATATTGAGGCCTCTGAGTAAACCAACACGAAGTGTAGGAACAACACATTAGTATGAGATCAACTTCCTCTTTCCACATCATACTAGTTGTTAGGTACGGGTTGTGTGGCTCAACCCTGTAGAAAACCATGCACATTTTAGTTTATGTAATTGTCAGTCCTTAAAGTTGTACAGTTTACAACATGGTCATCTGTACCTAACAACACTGAGTAGGTAGACATTGTCAAACCTCATTTATCTTAGGTATTACTATTTATCTATTAGTAGTAGTAAAGTTGTTTTAAGTACTAGAAAGAAAGAACAGTAGCCTAAAGAAAACGATTATTTTCTTATATGTAAAAGTTTGTAGAGATGCAGTCCAGAGCCAATATAGCCACTTTTCTCCACAATGTCCACAGCACCTAGACGCTGGGTTCCTTCCAGCTCAAGAGCCTAACAGTTCCCGCAAGTGTGAACCTCCTTCTTGTCAAGCTTAGCTTCCTAGAAGGAAACATCTTCCTTCTGGGCAGCAGAATAGAGGAAGGGCCAAACAAAACAGCAACAGCAACAGCAAATCACGCCAAGGCAATGGAAAAATACCACGTGCCTCCTAAGGAAGAGTCTCAGTAGCTACTCTGACCCTCTGCTTACATCTTGGCCAGCACTTTCAGGACTGGGTTAGTGGATTTAGATAGTTCCTTCTTTCATCTATGGTCATCTTTAACGGGGAGAGAATCAGTTACCATACACTGATACTAATGCTCTGACCTTAAACTTAAGAGACTTTGGAAGACTCAGGATGTTAAAGGCCCCTCGAAAGAAATAGATACCATACCAGAAACCTAGAAACATAGATTTTCAGTGCTAGATTTTATCGAGATGAAAAAATAGGTAAATATTACCCAGCTAGTTTAAAACTAATGTAGGACTGAAAATCAAGTTTTTCAACTCCTGGTTCAGTGATCTCTTCATGATAGGTTGCTTCACAGAAAAACTGTCTTCCTCCTGTGGCATATTAAACATGACTGCAAATTATTTGCAAATCCTCCCCTCAAGTGGTGGAGTTTATTTTAATCTCAGCTGGCCTTGGGACTTGCATTGACAAATAGAATATGACAGAAGTGATACTGTAGAGCTTCGAAGCCTAAGTCTCCAGAGACTTGCAGCATTTACTCTTGCTCTCTTAGAATGCAGCTGCCATGGGAACTAGCCCAAGCTAGCCTGCTAGAGGCCCCCATGGAGGAGATCTGAGGCACCTTGGCCAACAGCCTCAGTCAGCCATGAACCATGTGAGTGAGACCATGCTGGAATAGGTAGCCCTGAACTGGCCTGTTATGTGAAAACAAACACAAAGGAGCACAGAGGATACTTCAGCTGTTCCTAATTTGCCAATCCATAGAAAGGAGAGAATAATTTTTTTAAGACACCAAATAAAGGGTTGTTTATTATGGAGCAATAAGTAACTGGTATGTTTCCTAACCCCTTAATCATATTTCTTGTGTTCACAGAGGGAGAACCACACAGCTTGTCCTAACCTTTTGTTTCTCATTGTTCCAAGTGAGACGTTTAAACATAAGAATAAATGCTTGTTTCTCTAACTATTGAGTTTTGGGTGGTTTGTCACAAACAATTATTATGGTAGTATTTGACTCAGACCTTGGTTTTAGCAAGAGCTTATGTAAATTTTCTTGAGGAAACGTACATTGAATTGACACAACTTATTAGAGTCTCTGTGTTCAGAGTACTGCCTTCAACACCTGTTGGACTGGGAAGAAAAAAAGTGACACGTACAGAATACCAAAAACAGGCTGGCGCAGTGGCTCACACCTGCAATCCCAGCACTTTGGGAGGCCCAGGTGGGTAAATCACGAGGTCAGAAGTTTAACACCAGCCTGGCCAATATGGTGAAACCTCGTCTCTATTAAAAATAGTTCTTATTTTCCTCACAAAATTTCTGTAAAGATTGAAGGACAACATAGAAGCAAAACATTTAGCACATTCCTAGCACAAAGGAGGTACTCAGTAAAAAGTGGTTATTTTTATTATTACCAGTATTTTATTTGATACTCTTATGACATCCAACAAAAGCTCCTGGAATTAGAATAGACAGACAGGAGAATTAAGGCAAGCAGGAGGCAGTGTCCACAAAGATAAATGTGGTCCATGTGCCCCAGCTGTTAACACACCTCTTCTCTGTGCTTAGATCTGAGTGGAGGCTGCTGCACTCCCATGACCAGGTATGACTGCGCTGGTGATGACTCAGCATGGAGTAGGACTTGGGTGATAAGAGGAAGCCATGCTCCTGAGACAGCTCCCAGGATGGACGTTGCTTTGCCTTCAGGAGGCAGCTGAGTAGGGATTGGTGAACCTGATAGCTGTGCTGCCTCATCCCTGTGGGTGGCTCAGCTTCTCTGACAGGGAGAGAATCTGAGTCTAGGCTGTGGCGCTGTCCATAGGGTAATGTCACATAGCACATTCCTTTTTCAACTTTCTCTTATCTAATCTAAGTGCTCTACATTATCATTTTCCTAAGGAAACATCAGCTCAGAGGATTTGATTGGTAGAAAAGGTGTGAGGAAGGGAATATATGTGAAGGAACTAAAAGCCCATGGGTAGAGTGTTGGACTTTCTGGTGAAGTGAAGTTTGCAAAGGAGGCACCATCAGGATGTACCCACACAGACCAAACACCTCTAGAATCCTGAGTCATCATTTTCCCCTCACACTGATTCCTACCCCCACCCTTAACCATAATTCCATTGTTTCTATCACTGGCATCACTATTCCCCTAGTTATGCAGAAATGCAACGTGGAGCTCCTCTGTGGCTGTATGATAGACCCCTCCTCCACTCAGTCCATTGCCATGACTTTATTCCATACAATTTTTCTTTCTACGCACTTCCCTCCCCTCTGCCATCCCCCTGGGCTGGGCCCTATCTTCATCATTCCTCCAACACCAAGCTAAGCACTCTGTTTCTTGTCTTTTATCCAATCAGTCCGGATCCCCAATACCACACCAGTGCTTCTTAGATATTATTGTGTCTTGTCACACCTTTCCTCAAAAGCTTTA
The DNA here is from genome assembly GCF_009761245.1 of Sapajus apella. Lineage (NCBI taxonomy): Eukaryota > Metazoa > Chordata > Mammalia > Primates > Cebidae > Sapajus > Sapajus apella. Next base: position 14,757,754 of record NW_022436996.1, read on the forward strand.
TTTTCCCCAATGCTTTCTTTTCTAATGTATGAAGTTCTGACTTTTCTTTATGACTTTCATGACACCCCAACCATCTGGCCCCAGGGGGCAGAATGGCTTTATTCCACTTCTCCACACTCACCGTCATCCAGCAAGTACACCATGGCCCTAGCACAGTGCTCATGGAATCTGGAAATATCGCCAGGGAATCATTTACAAGACTATCCTAATAAATTACATTTTTTTTTTCCTGGGATGGGGAAACAAGGGACAGAGTTGAAATACCTTCCCCCAGAAATGTGCTTGCCTCACTGAGACCACAGGTAAGGGCTTAACAGGATGTGAGGAAGAGCATTTCCGGCTTGGAATGCAGTTTATTTCTATTAACATTTAGAAATTATCTTGGGTGGGCAGGAATGAAAACCAGACACTGTACCTGCCATGACAGCATTTCAATCAATAAGGAGATGAAGAGGCAAGCTACCAGTGTAACAGAAAGCAGAATGAAAGAAAGAAGGGCTCAGTAAAGCCTTGTTTTGTTTTGTAGAAAGCATGAGACCCTATGAGGTAGGCATAGGCAAGTATTACCTTCATTTTCCAGATGACAAAACTTGCTTACCTGCCTCAGAGTTTAAGTGGCTTGTTTATTGTCACAGAGCTAATAATTAGCAGATTAGGGTCTCCTAGCTGGGTGATCTTTCAAATGCATGACTCTGCCAGCAGCCAGCAGAGCTATGAAACACCGAGAGAAACAATTAAGCATGCTTGGGAACATTGTGAATGGGCATGGAGCTGGGAGGCCTCCTGGGAAAGGTGGCTTTTGACCTGGGAATTGATGAATCCCAGAGAAACCGATCAGACAGGTGTGAAAACAAAATTAAAATGGGGACTGGGCCTGAACATTCCCAGGCAAACAAAACCAAGGACCTTAAAAATTGCCGTATTCTTGCTAAAACTACAAACAGAAGTGAAGCTTCACTTGGGTCATTTCTGATAAATGCTTATGATAGAAGTAAAACTTAACCCCAGCCAATGATAAGGAGCTAACTAACATATGATTATCTGACTAAGAACTTTCCAAAAAGTTACCTTAAAAAAGGCAATTACACAACTGCAAAGCAATCAAATAATGTTTTATTTTGCTTCTATAACTTCCCAGTAAATGCATGCCTCTGACATTTTGTTGTTGCAGCACTAAATCGTTGTCGGTCTGGTGCTCCCCAATTCATGAATTGCTTCTTACTCAAACTCTAAAATTTTACCGTGCCTCATTATTTTTTTTAATATACAGAAGAAACGAGAGAAGGAAGAATGTTTTAGAAATAAAGGAACTTCATGGGCAAAGTCACAGTGCAAGACAAGAGGAGACCAAGGGCAAGATTGCTTGGGAAGTGAAGACTCCCTTCATCAGCTCTCCTGAGAAGCTGAGATAAAGGGGGAGGAGAAGCCTGGGTGCCCTCCACTGATAAGCAGTCTCCACCCAGAGGCCAGTCCGGTGTGTCTGGGGACAGGGGAAAGAGCAGCAGAAGTGCCCCTTCTGTGGGGTGGGGGCAGAAGGGGGACCGTTTCCTGGAACCCCAGTTCTCCGAATCAGCACCTAGAGTGGAATCAGGCAGGATTCTGTGGCCACAGAGGACAGACAGATGGTAAGTCCCCTTTTGGAGTTGGAGGCCTAGGGTGGGGGGTAAGGGTGGCTGTATGCAAATGTCCCGTCCCCACTGGAGGGGACGGACTGTGAGGCTTACAGAGTAGAAAGCAGGAGAGAGAGGGAGGTCATGTGAGAGGGAGTGAAAAATGGCACATCCAATGGACAGGTTCATTCTGAAACCCATCTGGGAACAGAGTCCCAATATAAAAATATGTGTGTGGGGGCAGGGCGGGCAGAGGGGGTATCAAAGTGACCTGATAAAACTCTCTTTAATGCACTGCTTCCTGAACCAGCTTCTCTCTCCTCCTTCTCCCTCCACTCACTTCAGGAGTGGGGGGACCAAAGTGAGGAAGAGCCCAGGGAACCCAACCAGGCAGGTGGAATGGGGAATCTCTGGAGCCAGGAAGTAAGTGGCCTCCTCTCCTGGGGCTGGAAAACACTGATGTTGTCACTCTAGGCTCTAAATTCACACAAACACTCATCCCATAATGGTCTGCTTCGTCCTCATCCAAAACAGCTGATATTCCTTGTTTTCTCATCTCCCAGGCATTAAAGTGGACTGGCTTTAGAAAGACTTGGGAGAATTATTTCTGTATAAAGGGACTGTGGCACTAACAGATTCATTCTCTCTCCCCTCCTCTCCTCTTCTACCCATCCCTGTCTCTCAATCCTCTACCTTGTATCTTTCACCTCTTGGTTCCTCCCATAGATCTCTCCAGAAGAGAGGCTGCCTGTGGAAGGGAGCAGGCCATGGGCAGTGGCCAGGCGGGTGCTGACAGCTATCCTGCTTTTGGGCCTGCTCCTTTGTTCTTCTGTGCTTTTGTTCTACATCTTCCGGAACTGTGGCCCTCGTAAGTAAGCTCCCAGACCCCCTAACCTAGTCAGCCCTCCCCCAACCCTGGTGCCCAGTCCCTGCTCCTGGGACTTCATGAAACTCACCTTGACCCTTGGGGTCCCCATGGTGCTTCCTCCTCCCTGCAGCCTAACCATTTCCGTTTCACCAGCTCCTCCGTTAGTTGCTCACCTGATGTTCTTTGCCTAGCCCCTTGGGGGAGCCCTGGTCTCTTTCCCTCCTTTCCCAGCTCTGAGCTTTTCCCCACAGGCCCCTGTGAGACATCTGTGTGTTTGGACCTCCGCGATCATTATCTGGCCTCTGGGAATACCAGTGTGGCCCCCTGCACCGACTTCTTCAGCTTTGCCTGTGGAAGGGCCAAAGGGACCAATAATTCTTTTCAGGAGCTTGCCAAAAGGAACAAAAACCGACTTCGGAGAATCCTGGGTGAGTGAAGCAGGGTGGAAGATACTCTGTGCAAGCGGGTGACCCCAAACCCTGTGTAGTTCCAGGTGGGATAATAGGGATGGATGATTGGAGATGATGGGGGAATAAATGAGGTAGGTTAGTGGGCGCTATCTGGGTTTGCTCCTCTCTCACTGTTTCCTGCCACCTTAGGTACCCTTCTTCCATTTCTCTTGGTCTCTGTCTGCATTTTGTCTTTTTCCATCTTCTTTCCTTCTCCATACATCCATAATTAATCCATTTTCTCCAGCTTGTCCCTTTCAGCAAGCTCCATCTTTGTTGCTTCCTCCAAATGTTCAGCTTCTATCCCATGCATAGTGGTTTCCTCCAGCAGCATCTTCTCAGCACCTCCTGCATTTTAATTCTTTTCTCTGTCAGTCTTGTTCTCTCACCTCCGAAACCGCTAGTCTCCCGATGCCTCCTTGTGCATATTACCCTCTCCCTCTCACCATGCCGCAGCTCCCCCCTCTCACAATGATCTCTTGCTTCTTGCTTCTCCATCATAACATTGGACCGTGCCAAGCAAGGTGGCCTGGAAGAAGTAGGATCATAGAGATGGATGACTGGAGGTGAGGGATGATGGTAGAATGAAAGAGGTAGGGTGGTGGGGTCACAAATGAGAGAGCACTTCATCACTGTGCAGAAGAGAAAAAATGGGGAAGCCCAAAGGATATGCTGGAAGAAGAGGAGAGCTGAGTTAATTGGCAGTGGAAGTAAAGTTCCTGCAGATGAAGGCTGCAGAGGAAAGCTGCCAGGACTGACAGGAAAACCAGTGGAGGAACTGAAACTGTGCAGGAGGTTGGAAGTGGGGCCCAGGAAGTTGGTGGATGCTGGTGAGGGTTTGGGAATAAGAACATATAAGATAGGCATGCATTTCCAGTGCAAGGGAACCTAAAGAATGTGTTGGCACTGTCCATTGGAATCTGGGAAAAATAAATGCATCCCTCTGCTCTCTGTTTTTGATGGGGAAAGAGTGGGAGGTGGACTCTCTTTGGGTAGATGGATACTTTCAGGGAAGGCACAGAGATAACAAGAAAAAACACGCTCAGGATAAATTCTATTGCCTACAATGGGATGAACAGATATTAGGGGGACTGAGGATTGAAAGAGTGTTAGGTATCAGAGGGTGGATGATTCAGAGAGACTTGCATTTGATTATTCTAATATGTGTGTTTGTTTCCTGGGATCAGTGGATGAGGAGTCCGGACTAGGGGAGTCCATCCCTGTTTCTTCTCTGCTAAACCTTTCCTTATGAGTTTTCTTCTCTCCAACTCCTTAAAGTTCTCTAGTTCCCTGAATTTCTCCAATTTCTTCAATCATTTCTTTCCTGCCTTCATTTCTGCCTTTTCTCCTTTGCTCATATCCCACTTACTGCTTTCTCCTTTCTTTCACGTCTTTCCTTCTTGTTTTTCTTGCCCCACATTTCTTTCATTTTCCATAGCGTCTTCTTCCCCACTTTCCCTCTCCCTGCTGTCATCTTTTCATCAAGTTGATCCATTCCAAATTGGGCATTCCTCTCATCTTTCTTATTTTCCTCATCTCTATTCCTCCCCCTCCTCCCATATTCTGTGTGAGTCTGTCTTTCCTGTAAATTTCCTGTCTCCCACCCTCCCTGTCTGCCACTATACCAGTTGCCACCCCTTTTATTCTCCTGCAGATGAAAAGAGTCAAACTCTGTAAAATATTTGAAAAGATTTATTCTGAGCCAAATATGAGTGACCATGGCCTGTGAAACCGCCTTCTGGAGATGCTGAGAACATGTGCCCAAGGTGGTGGGGGCACAGTTTGGTTTATTATTATACATTTTAGAGAGGCATGAAACATCAATCAAATACATTTAAGAAATACATTGGTTTGGTTCAGAAAGGTAGAACAACTCTAAGGGGCGGGGGTGGCTTCCAGGCTGTAGGTGAACTTAAACATTTCCTGTTTGACAATTGGTTAGGTTTGTCTAAAGATCTGGGATAGACAGAAAGGGAATGTTGAGGTTAAGATAAAGATTGTGGAGAGTGGCTGCCCTTAGAGACAACTGGTGACAAACGTCTCCTCTTCAGATTTTAGTTAATCGAAAGATCTAGCTATGTTAATAGAGATTCTTTACAGATGCACATTTTCCCCTACAAAGAACAGCTTTGCAGGGCCATTTCAAAATATGGCAAAGAAATATGGTTTGGGATAAAGTATTTTGATTTTCTTCTTCATCTCTTAATGTTATGCCAGAATCAGGTTGGAAAGTAAATCATGTTACATAGGGTTAAATAAAATCATAAGATTACACAGGATTTGTAGGGCATGACTCCCCAGATCCCTTATATAGGAATTTGGGCAAGATAAAAATATCAGAGTTTAGTCCTCACTCCCATGCTTCCTTTCTAGAGGCCCAGAATTCCCGGCACCCAGGCTCTGGGGAGGAGAAAGCCTTCCAGTTCTACAACTCCTGCATGGATACACGTGCCATTGAAGCTGCGGGGGCTGGTCCCCTCAGACAAGTTATTGAGGAGGTGAGAAAAGTTGGAATATTAACTTTTCTGGATACATCACGTATGGGACCAATGTGTGCTTGGGGCTGCCATTTTTTTTCTAGAGGGTGGGTCTTCTTCCTAAGGCTCCCCAAGTTCTAGGAGGGAGATGGAGATGAAAATGATTATGTCAGCCAGGCGCGATGGCTCACGCCTGTAATCCTAGCACTTTGGGAGGCCGAGATGGGTGGATCACCTGAGATCAGGAGTTCAAGACCAGCCTGGCCATTATGGTGAAACCCCGTCTTAAAAAAAAAAAGTAAAGAAAGAAAAGAAAATGGTTACGCCCTCTGAAAGTATCAGGACCTTGGAATAAGTCAGAGAAACAAGAATAGATGTGGCACCCTAGAGGAATCAAAGGGGTCAGACCAGAGGTCAGGCAGTAGCAGCTGCATAAAAGGAGATCAAGACAATGGGGGATGGGCCCCACCGATTCTTATGCTCAGCCCCCTCTCTCTCCTTTAAAGCTTGGAGGCTGGCGCATCTCTGGTAACTGGACTTCCTTAAACTTTAACCGAACGTTGAGACTTCTGATGAGTCAGTATGGCCATTTCCCTTTCTTCAGAGCCTACCTGGGACCTCATCCTGCCTTTCCGCACACACCAGTCATCCAGGTGAGGGATGTACTGGTGAGGACGCTGTAGGACCTGACCTGCCTCCATCTCTAGCCAATCATCCCTCAGAGGAAGGTTGCAGGTTGGGGAGATAAGACACATGTGTGATATAGGAAACAACCCTACCTTAGGAGAAATTACTGATATGAAAGTCAGGGACATTAGCTGGGGATGGGAGACGGAGCCGCAGTGCTGGAAGGATGGAAGTAGGCCTGGTCTTTCTTACTTAATCTGTATTAATCTCAGAGCCCCTTAGCTAGCTCTCCTATCTCTAGGATTGCCCTCATTTTATTTACTCTTTATTTTTACCAGAGGGAACTTTTCTGAACCAAGGGCTAACTGACTATGCTACTGTCTGTGTTTAAGTGCTTGTCAGTGACCCAGTGGCTTGCCAGGTCATCAGAATCTTGTCCCTAATCTTTAGTAAAGCTTTGCAAGCACCTTGTGATCTGACCCCTACATACTTTTCCAGCTTATCTCCTGTACATTCCTTCTCTCCCTTACCCCCCAGCCAGGCTGACTCACTGCTAGTTCCAGGAATATTCCTCAGTTCTTTACATATGCTGCTCTCTGTGCCTGCAACCATCCCTCACACTCAACCTGGAAAACTTACATGTTTTTCAAATGTTGGCTTTATTATCTCTTCCAGGAAGTCTTCACCAACACCCTAGTTAGGAGTTAGGTGAAGCCCATCTCTCCCTCCTCTCATTTCCTCATACTCTCAGCATGTATCACTCTGTGTTACATGAGCTTCCTCAGAACAGGATCGTGCTTTATTCACCTTTGTTCCTCAGGACTTAGCACGGAGCCGGGCAGCTAGAGGCTTTTGCCAGGTATTTGTTGAGTGAGTAACTAAAGAAAAACATTGAATCTATCGCTATTGTGGTTAAACAATGTAATGCTATCTGTATATTTGAACCCTACTGTCAAAAGAGCTACAAAATTATCAGAGGACAAATACAAAAGAAGACTCGGTTATCATTATGAGGTATTCTAAAATTTAGTTCTAAACAGTGTGCTCAGGAGTTTAACTGATGTGGCTTTTGGGGACTGGTTAACTGGTTAAGGAAAGGCTCAGAGAGGAGAGAATGAGAGAAGGTGAGCTAAGCCAGCCTTGAAGCATGATTAATCACACAGGAGGAGGTGAAGCTAAGGGACATTGGAAATCCTGAGCTAGGGGAAGAACCTGGAATGCTGTGATTCCTCTGTGGAGTCAATGAGGAGGCTGGTCTATTTAATTGAGGATTTGGAAGGAAGGGTGGGGTGTAGGAGGAGGTAAAAGTGAAGCTGAAGACATAAGGTTGAGTCTGATTCTTTCTAAGAAGATAGGCAGAGGTGATAACATTTGACATAATGATTTTTTAAAAAGATACTGAGGACATCCAACTGTTATGGTAACTGTGCATAGAGCAAATATTTTGATGGTTGTGCATAAAGTCAGCAGTTTTGAAGGTCAATCTGGGGGTGCTGAGGAAACTAAATGAGCATTTTTGAGGCCCTGAGATAGTGGAAGAAATGGAAAGGAAGAGCCAGGCACAAGGATTTAGGATACTTCACTCTAGTGATGATAGTCCATGGTGTTCATAGAGGATTTGGTGACTGATTGGATATAAAGAAAGTGGGGGATTACACTATGATCCCATTGTTTCGATTTAGTATTAATGGGAGGAAGATGGTTATCATCAGTGTGAGTCTGGATAGTGTCTTGGGTTAAAAACAGGTAGGAAGAATGGACTACAGAAGAAGAACTCTAAAGACAGAGGGCAGAAGGGAGCCAGAGAAGAGTGAGTACAGTTGGAGAGATGGGAGCTAGACCAGTATGGTGGGCCACAAAGAAAAAAAAAGGAGCTTCAGGAAGGAGGGGTCAGCTCAGAGAACAAGGAATGAGAAGACACCTTTGGAAACCTAGAGATACTTTCAAAACAGTTACAGAAGTGGACACAGACTGTACAGAACTTAGGAGGAAGGTAAGAGAGTGGAAACAATGGACATAGATGCCTTTTTATTCTTTGAACTTTGGACATACAATGGAGCAAGAGTCAAGTGAAAGGTTTTTTCAAGATGGAGGAAAAGTATATGGGCCAAGATAAGAGTGGGACATTAAAATTGGAGAAGAAAAGGAAGAGTAGAAGCAAAGATCTTCAGAATAGAATCAAGGGCTCATCAGGGCAAGACTAAGGTGAAATATACAGGGTGCTTGCCTGGGTGCTAATTTAAAAAGGTCCACAAAACTCAGTATGATGATAAATACTGTAGTATTTTAATAAATATTCCTAAAACATCAAAATCAATGCAACAATCTGTGACGAACCAAATATCAAATTTTTCTTCATTATGAATTTATTTAAAAAAAAATATGCTTTTTCCCCCCAAAATGGGACAAAATTCTATGTGAATATTTAAAAAAATACTAGTGATTTTTTTTTTCAAAATGAATCAAAAATACATTGAGGACTTTTCTTGAACACATCATGATTCTTTTTGAAATTGACTAAAAGTACATTGTGTATTTTTTTCTAGGAAAAAAAGTCCATGATAAGCAAAGTTTTGAGATTTTATTTATCACACAATTTTGGTAGTAATTTTTATTTTAAAAAATCTTAAATATTTATCTTAATTACTGAATTTTTTAAAAGAGTTTATTTGTGCAAAGAATGATTCATGAATCGGGAAGCATCCTGAAGCAGAGAGGTTCAGAGAGCTCCACCCAACAATGTAGGCAGGCAGTATGTACAAGAAGAGGAAGTGACACCCAGAAACAGCTTGATGGTTACAGGTGTTGCCTTTAATGGGCATGGTCTGATCACTTGGCAGCCTGTGGTCGGCTGAAGCTCAGCTGCTATGGCTGGCTGAGATGGAGCTACCTATTAGAAGAATATACTCCAAAGTTAGGTTGAAGTTTGATTACTGAGTTTTTTTGGTACCTCTTAGATTTTGTACGTGGGACAGGTTCCATACCTCACTTGCCCTGGCCCTGACCCCGATATGAGGAATAGCTCCTTTTAGGATGCTGATTATTATGCTTCTGCCTTGCTGGGCACACCCACACTGGTTGTAATACTCACCATCCCTTCCCATTTTCACACCTGGGCTCTTCTTCTCCTGCCCCTCAACCGCTAATCCATCCCTTTCTTTGTACTCTTGCTTCTCCTCTGTTCAATCTTTATGTCGATCTCCCAAGGCCATCTCCCATGGTATATTCCCCACCTCCCCACACCTTCCCTCTCCATCCCCCATGCTCCCTGCTTCTCTCCAGTCTCTCTTGTGTCCAGATAGACCAGCCAGAATTTGATGTTCCCCTCAAGCAAGATCAGGAACAGAAGATCTATGCCCAGGTAAGATGGTGCATGGACAAAGGCCCTGCCCTCTGACACCAGGAGAAAGGCAGGGGCCTCTGGCACCCGTGACTCATGTTTCCTTCCTCCAGATCTATCGGGAATACCTGACTTACCTGAGTCGACTGGGAACCCTGCTGGGAGGAGACCCAAACAAGGTGCAACAACATGCCTCCTTGTCCATCTCCATCACTTCGCAGCTGTTCCAGTTTCTGAGACCCCTGGAGCAGCGGCGGGCACAGGGCAAGCTCTTCCAGATGGTCACTATCGACCAGCTCAAGGTGCCTGGAACTGGGAACCAGAAGACTGTGGGCATGGGGACCTCCCTCCCAAATATTACCCCCTCTTCTCCTTCATCCTAGTGCCCTTAATTCCTTTTCATCCTGTCTCTGGCTCCATCCCCTTCCCCAGTCAGCTCCTTCCCTTCTTTTTCTCACACCCAAAGGGAAGCCTTTTCCCCTTCCTTCTCTTCTCTTTTCCTATCCCCCCTCAGCTTTGTGTCCCTCCTCTAAGGAAATGGCTCCTGCCGTCGACTGGTTGTCCTGCTTGCAAGCGACATTCACACCGATGTCCCTGAGCCCCTCTCAGTTACTCATGGTCCATGACCTGGAGTATTTGAAAAACATGTCACAGCTGGTGGAGGATCTGCTGCTAAAGGACAGGTTCGCCCAGGTGGGATTGGGGAGATCATGGAAAGGGAGGAGAGCCTGAGCACCGTAGGTCTCAGGGGCAAAGGAGACCTTGGGGAGGCAGGCTGGTAAGGGACTCCTGAGAAGATAAGAGGAACTTGCTACCTGTGGTGGCAGAGAAGCATGGGGTGGGTGGCACAGAGAGAATGGAGGGATAGAGAAGGATGTGTCTTGGGGAGCATGGGTAAGGAAGGATACACACGACATGAAGAATGTAGGGTCAGCCAAGACATAGGGTATGCTGAGAGTAGAACACCAGCCAGTAAAGAGCCTCTGAGCTGTAGAAGATGCTGGAAGACCCAGACACAGAGGCCAGTTGAGTGCATGTATGTCTTTTTAGCAGCTAAGGACTGTGGGCAGGAGGAGGAGGCACATAAGAGAGGAGATGAAGGTGGTGAAGGCTGGGGATGCTTAGGGGAAGAAAGCAAGAGGAGGGGCCATTCCTCAGGTGTGGTGTGAGGATTCTGGAGCTCTTAGGGAAATAGTGTCTAAGCATTTCTGCTGGTATCAGGAACTCAAGGAGGGGTTGGGTTTGGGGACATGAAAGTGTGGCTTTTTATTGGGTTCTCTGCATCCCCTGATCCCTGGGTGGCTACCACCTGAAAGTAGTGCCTTTCTTCGAAGGGTTTGGACCCAAGACCCTTCTTCATGATGGCATCAGCCTCTAGAAATTCCTTTTGAGGGAGGTAACTGCCCATTCGCAGAGAGTGAGCAGACTCACATAAGGGTGCAATGCAGCCCAGGTCGGAGCATTGCTGGTAGAGTAGAGAGGAGTCACAGAGCCCAGCTTACTTATGCTTATGAGACACGTCTGAGGATAACCTGAGATTTCCTGACTGTGGAAGTAAAATCTGTTTCATGACATGAATCCAGACTTCATCTAGCCCAGAGCTTCCTTTCCCTGTGATTTTGAAGGCTGCCTCTTCATCTAGTTCCTTTTACTAAGGAGCAAGATCCCACCCCAACCCACACCACAAAAAGCTCTTTCCGGCTTGGGTGCATGTTAAAACAGTTACTAATACAGAGGAGAAAGGGCTGCCTTGAGGAGTGTCAAGGCGACTTATACAAGGGAGGCTTTTTGTGAGGCATCTCCAGATTCGTGGGGTATATGTGTCGGTCTCTTTTGTCTCCATAGGGACTTTCTGCAGAGCCACATGATCTTAGGGCTGGTGGGGACCCTTTCTCCAGCCCTGGATAGTCGATTCCAGGAGGCACGCAGAAAGCTCAGCCAGAAACTGCGGGAACTGACAGAGCAATCAGCCATGGTGAGAAGAGGGGGGACTGTATTTGCCCAGATACTCGAAAGGAGCATCTACTCTTTTGAGGAGTAAATGTTGGCATCTCTGTCTCAGGGAGGGAGGGGGCATGATAGTAGATGCCCCCACATGTCTTGGCTTTCCATAGAAGCAGGCAAGTTGGACAGACAAAGTTTAACTTGAAAACCAAGATCCTACATGCCAGACCTTCAGGCACACGTCTCCCAGACTGACCACCTCTCTGGCTTCTTGCTGGGTGTTTGAGCTCAAATATAAAACTCTGAAATTATCAAGAACTGCCCTTTCTTTGTCATAACCCTTACACTATTTGCTCAGGATAACTTGGACATAGAACTTAACGACGTGTTGGGATGAGAGAGAAATATGTTAAGCAGTGGTCTGTCTTCTGTCGAGTTGATTTCATGTTCAAATGTGCTTCACAAAGAGTTGATCTCTGACATCCAGTGTGGTCCACTGGGCCACATGTAGGCTTCATGGCACAGATGTGGATATATCAGAGGAGGGGCCTGGGTAGAAAATGCATTTCACTAACCAGAGTCTACTTATTACGTAAGATGCAGAGATGCTCCTTTGCGAAGAATCTTGAAATCCCAAGTTGGATATATCCAAATGTAAGCAGAAGAGTCTAGTATATTGGATATGTCCCAGCTATTTCTTACATGCCTGGATTTGGCTGAAAATGCCTGTTTTTAGATTCTCCACAGAAAGGATTTCTGAACTGCAGCATACACACATCAGTTTAACTCTGTAAGTTGAAAGCACACATTGACAACCATTCCATTAGATAGCTCCGTTTTCGTTTTAGAGCCAGATATTTCTCATTACAGCATATACTCCCATTCACTCTGGAATATCCAAACGCTGCTCCTAGAAGAAAGGTGTTTCTAACTTGCTGAATCTAAACATAGATGCAACTCCCTAAGGTGAACGAACACACGGCAGAGCAGTTTCAAAGATACGTTTCTTCTGTGTTTTAGATGCAGTCTTACTGCTATTTCTCATATGCCTGGATTTGGCTGGAAATGTCTGTTTTTAGATTCTCCACAGAAAGGGTTTCTGAACTGCTGCATGCACACATCAGTTTAACTCTGTAAGTTGAAGGCCTTAGTTTAGTCTTAAAAATCACTGGATTTTTTTATCTTAGTAGTGATGTTGGGTACCAGCCCCAATCCCATACGTGGGTGCCCTTAGTCCCCGCGGTGACGAGGGATTGAGAAAAGGAAATAAAGACAGACACAAGAGTAGAAGTTACAGCATGGATCCAGGGGACCAACACAAGCGTGGGAAACGCGTTGGCCCCGAGCTCTGGGCTCCAGACACTTTTTATTATGTGCATAATCTCATTGATCTTATGGGCGTGGAAGGGGAGGGTAAAGGGGTAGGTAAGACAGCTGGGCAGAGAGCACTTGAGATCCTTCTAAGGCGTGCTAAACTAGTACTCAGAGTTTATCCCCGATTGTTATCAGGGTGCGGCTGCATTGGAAATGTAGCGGATGAGTAGCCACCTGGTCTGACCACACCCAATGCAGGGGCTTTTATCTCCAGAGCATTGAGGACGTGGAGCAATTAAAATCACTCCATATTCCGAGAACCTAGGCAGAGCCTGAGCTGTTCCGTGATCTCTTCCCTGCAAGGCTTTTCACCTCCATGCCAGCTCGCATCTGCAAAGACCCTCCCAGATCTTGTGAGTAGAGGTCACCTCCCTTCTCAGAGATCTTTGCATAAGCCCTCTTTACAAGGCCCTCCTGCAGTCTCCATGTTGAGAAGGCATTCGTGGGACAAGAGCAGTATTACCTGCTCTGCAACCACCCCGAGGTGTTCCCCGGTGTTACTGTGCTCTCGGGTGGTCTTTACCTTAGGCCTCCTGTTGCCGCTTGATTTCTAATTAACTGCACCAATGATATAGTTTAGTTCAGTGTATAAACTTCAGTGTGCTCTGAGCCAAGCAAGCTTATAATTATTTAGCTAGAATTAACATGGGCCTCCCCCTGTCCATCTTGACCCACATTTGGGGGCCATTTCTCTGCCTTGGAGAAACTCTGCTTTGCCAACCTAAAATTGCTGTGGAATTCAGAGAAGGAAAAGGTATTCACAGGGACTGGAATGTAGTTACTGCTTATCAAGGGCTTATAATGTACTAGACACTTTTGAAATCCTTTAGATCTATCAGCTGATTTAATCTTTATAATTCCACGAAGTACCTTTTTGTTCCTATTTTAAAGATGCGGAAACAGAGGCGCTAAAGTTAAGGAAATTGCTCAGGTATGATGGTAAGTTAATAGAGTGAGGATTTGAACCCTGGCAGTCTGGCTCCAGGATCTGTGTTGTTTACTCATTGTGCTAAAAATGCAGTCCTCCTGAGGAGCGCCACTTGGGTTGTAGAGTCCCCAAGAAGCTTCTGCCCAGCTTTTGTCTTGATTCAGGTGAAGCAGACCAGAGCCCCAAGTTTTCTTGGTTGGGATTGCTACAAAATCCCTGACAACAAACAGCTACCTGTAAATGTCAGCACTATGGCCTCATGGCACTTCTTGGAGGCTGTAAAGTGCTCATGTTGAGGCTCAGGCTTAAAGAATGCAGAAGGCTGGCCAGGCACAGTGGTTCACACCTGTAATCCCAGCACTTTGGGAGGCCAAGACGGGTGGATCCTGAGGTCAGGAGTTCGAGACCAGCTTACTCAACATGGCGAAATCCCATCTCTACTAAAAATACAAAAAATTAGCCAGGCGTGGTGGTCGGTGCCTGTAATCTTAGCTACTCAGGAGCCAGAGGCAGGAGAATCACTTTCACTTGGGAGGTGGAGGTTGCAGTGAGCTGAGATTATGCCACTACACTCCAGCCTGGGTGACAAGAGTGAAACTCCATCTCAAAAAACAAAAAAAAGAATGCAGAAGGCTTAGATGTCCTGAAGCCGTTAGCTTTTCCACTAGGGCACATAATTGTCCTTAGGCTTAAAAGCTGAATTAATCTGTGACAACAAATAGTTGTGTAACCTTGGGGAAGCCACTTCCCCTTTCTGGAACAACAGTATAAAATATGACACTTAATAATAATGATGACAGCTGATACACATGGGGTAGTCATTGTCTGTTAGCACTTAGTGCAGGTTATTTCATTTAAACCTTCCAAAAACACTTCGCAGTTTTTAATCCCCATTTTGCAGCTGCAGAAATAGGCTCGGAAAGGTCCAGAAACTTTCCCAACACCACACAGCTCACAAGTAAATGAACAGACTCCAAAACAGATGTTTTGGCTCATAAAGTCATGTTTTTAACCACACAGTGTACAGGATTGAGAAATAAGTAGGTGCTACAAATGAAGGTTAGAAAACTTGTTTGTAAAGGGCAAGATAGAAATATTGACTTTGTGATCCATAAATGGTTGGCGTTACGGCTACTCAGCTCTGTCCCTGTAGTGCAAAAACAGCTGTAACCGAAGTAAATGGATGCATATGGCTGTGTTCCCAGGGGATCCTGGTTTAGACAGCAGATATTCTTGGAGTTCCCAAGAGGGAGAGATCAGGGAGCATTTGAAGGATCAGTAGCATCTCTCTGCAGTAGGCAGAACTGGCAAAATGTCTAGAGAGAGGAAGGAGTTTTCTGGCAAAGAAAGAGGCATCATCTCATGAGGACAGGGCAGGAGGGAGGCTGGGTAAAACTTGGTGCAGGGTGAGGGATCCTCCTGGTGGCTTTGGCTGGGAGGAGAAGACTAGGCTTGCAAGGCAGGCAGCGTCCACTGATGCCCCTGGAGCGTGCTCGTGGTGTTTGATTATCAGCAAGGAAGCCAGGTCACCTAGAGCAGAGTGACTCTGACAATAGTGGGGAGGGAATCAGAGCGGGAGGGAGAGAACCATACAGCTACCTATAAATGTCAGTACCATGGCTTCATGGCACTTCCTGGAGGCTGTAGAGTGCTCATGTTGGGGCTCAGGCTTAAAAAATGCAGAAGGCTGGCAGGGAGCGGTGGTTCACTCCTGTAATCCTAGGAGTCAGGTGGGCCACTGTAAGGACCTTTGCTTCTGTCTGTATGAAATAGGGACATGCAAGTTTGGGTGTGGTGGCTCACGCCTGTAATCCCAGCACTTTGGGAGTCCAAGGTGGATGGATCATGAGGTCAGAAGTTCAAGACCAGCCTGACCAACATGGCGAAACCCCGTCTCTACTAAAAATACAAAACTTAGCTGGGTGTGGTGGCATGTACCTGTAATCTCAGCTATTCGGGAAGCTGAGGCAGGAGAATTGTTTGAACCCAGGAGGCAGAGGTTGCAGTAAGCTGAGATCCCACCATTGCTCTCCAGCCTGGGCAACAGGGCAAGACTCCATCTAAATAAATAAATAGGGACATGCAGAGGAATTTATCTCATTTATGTTTTAAAAGAACATATTTTAAGGTTAGCAACGAGATAGCCTGATGATGAGTGATGTTTAAGAGGAAGAATGGAATCAAAGACATCACCTAGAGGTTGGCCTTGATATGATCAAGATGTTTGGTTCTATGCAGTGGCCATTAATTACCGACTTCTGATCATATTCTTCTGAATGAATTATAAATTTATAGTGCCTTTATACAGAAAGATTTCTAAATCTCATTATTGGACCATCTTTGGATGATTAATTTTGAATAGAGTTACAGTCAATGAAAATGGCTGTTAAGTCAGGTTTTCTTTTATGAAACTTGGGAAGATGGGTTTTGAGAAGTAACAGCAGAAGTTCACATTTGTGATGATTAAATGTGAATGATTTATATTCAGCCCAGCATCTCAATTTATTCAGGTCTTCCCACTTTGGATCATTTGCAGTTTTATTCAGTGTGTCTTCATCCAGACCACTGTTAAAAGATCCTGAAGGGAGAAGGACATCGGGTCAGGTTTTTGAAGACCTAGCTACAGATTTATCCATTCATTTATGTAACAAACATTTATTGAGCACCTACTGTATTCCAGGTACTTCTCTAGGCACTTGGAATGCAGCAGTGAACAAAACAGTCAAATAAATAACCCTGCCTTCAGCCACATGTCCTGGTGAAGGAAGAAAGACAATAAACTAACAAAATAATAAAATATGTTAGGTGGTGTTATGAAGAAAAGCAAAACAGGAAATGAGAAAAAGAAATGCTAAGCAAGGATTAATTAGAATTCTTAGTAAGAATGTCAGGGGAGGTCAAGTTAGCTTGAAATCATTCACCATTGTGTTTACCTATGTTGCAGCCGGATGCGACTCCACCCAAATTGCACTATCATTCATCATCAGTTTCTCTAATTCACTAGGACTCAATCTGTGTGTTTTCCAAGCCTTGCAAAACCAAGATAATGCCAACAGAGTGGGGTAGTGCCGTAGAGTACTTAGGGTATTACTTCCCCTGATCCCAAACCTTTGAGGAAAGTAGGCTAGGTATTGTTTTCATTTTGACAGCTGGTGTAGTGGAAGCGCAGGGGTTTAAGTTAATAACTCAAGCTTAGTAAGTACTAATACTCTATTCAGCGGTAGGATGGTAGTGGTGCTTGAGGATGAATTTTGTCTCTAGATGTGTTTCATTAGCCTGTAGAGTCTTTTGCAAACTTTGAATTAATCTCCAACATTCAAAAATTCAGATATGACATGCCAGTATTCAGGTTTCCAGCCTGTGTGTGTTGTGTGTGTGTGTGTGTGTGTGTGTGTGTGTGTGTGTGTGTGCGCGCGCGCGCGCGCATCTGTGTGTCTGTGAAGCTTGGGAAGCACTGGGCTAGCCTTCTCCTGTGGTGACAAGTGACTGTCACTACATGGCATAGCTCGATTCGAGCTGGGTGTGCTCTCCAGGAGGCTGTAGCCCCACCGTGCCCCGTGGCTCTGATGTTGCATTGCAATTCTCTGTTATGCTTCTGCATGGCCCCTATTGGATGAAGTCTGTGGCTTCTGGCCTATCATACACCTAGTTTCATAAGCCTTTTAACCAAAGGAATTTTTATTATTTTGGCATTATTTTTCTTCATTGATTCTATCCTAGCTCTTAGCATTTACACATTATTTTCCAAGTGTTCAAAAACTGTTTAATGATTCGTTCTACAATTGTGTTTAGAAATTAACATTAAAGATTCCTGGTTGGCCTGTAATCCCTAAAATTTCCTTTCATCCTAATCCTATAGAAGTTGGGTCAATTTTTTGCTTCCCTCCAGACTCTTAGAATTTGTCCTGGTTTCTATCATTCCTCAAATATTATTTGTGGTTCTGAGGTTATACATGCAACTTTCTTTGGTGCCCTAAAATGAGTCCACTGAGTTTCATTAACTTGGGTTTGAAGTATTTCTTCTATTGTTTATATTTTGGAGACTTTCTTTTGTAATTCTAATTCTCTCCCACCCCCTCTCTAGCTCTCCCTTTGCAGACAGTGTGGTATGCACTACCATTCCACATCTCGAGAGACAGCTGTAGTGGTCTGAGGTGGCGTTTGCCACCTCTGGTAGTCAGGTCCCAAGGCAAGGCACGTAGGAGAAATGATCAGCCTCCAGCAAAGGGCATCAGGAAACAAATCAAGAACCAGGAGGGGTGAAAAGGGCAGGCCGATCCACACCTCCAAGCTCAAGTGGGCTCCTTGCTGATGCTGGTTGCTCCTCCAGGTGTAACAACTGTCTGATAAGAGGTATTCCTGGGGCCAAGGTTATTCAGCAGAATGTGGCCGGCAGACTCTCAACTTGGCCCCATAATTGCTTTCAGATCCAGATTTCCTTTCAGTTCCTGTTTGCTCCTCGCATTTGTGTTTCAGAGCTCCAACTAACACAGCATGAGAAGAATCTGAGCCTCTTCTCTTTATAAGAAACAAGGTTGGTCAAGTGTGGTGGCTCATGCCGGTAATCCCAGCACTTTAGGAGGCCAAGGCGGGTGGATCGCTTGAGCCCAGGAATTTGAGGCCAGCCTGGCCAACGTGGCAAAACTCCATCTCGGGAGATACACACTTGCAATCCCAGCTACTTGGGAGACTGAAGCAGGAGACTCACTTGAGCCAGGAGGTGGAGGTTGCAGTGAGCCAAGATCCCACCAGTGTACTCCAATCTGGGTCACAGAGCAAGACTCTGTTACACACACACAAAAAAGACAAGGTTAGCAGACCTCAAGGTGCAATTGAACACAAATGTGGGCAGCCAGGCCTGCAGCTACCTCCAAAATGATACCCTCTTCAACTGGTGGGTTCAGGAGTTTCTTCAGTGACTAACCAGACTGACTTGTTCTGTTTCCTCTAGTGGGATGTCCGTAAACTCCCTCCATCCCCAGGACCAGCCTAGCTCCTGCAGGTCCTGCAGAGAGAGTAGCAGTGGCAGCCTTCCTACCTTCCCTGTGGGCAGATCTTTGGGAAGTAAACAAATCACAGGAATAAAGTTTTGAGGCTTGATCCTGCCTAACCCAAATTAGCATATTAGCTGTTTTGTATCAGTTCCAGCTCAGCTTTCCCTTAGGCCAGCTACCTCCTCCTGTCCCTGGGGTCCTCGAGTGTGCGTCTTCATCCACCCCGTGTCATCTCTGGGTTTACTCCTTTGTCAGGTCATAAAAGCCATTCAAGCCCATAGCCAAGACCTTCTCAGCACCTGTCTCTTATATTTCTCATTCTCGAGGTCCTCAGCTGGCACTGCCCTCTTGGATGTTTGTCCACGGCTCCCTGCCTCTGCAGCAAAAGCCCTCCACCTTCCCATTCTATTCTCTCCTCTGATTTGGTCGGAAGTCTTCTAGCTCTCTGAACTTATGCACTTAGTCTTGTCTTGTGTCCTCTTCTCCAAGCTAACAATATGGCATCTAAAATCCTAAAACCTGGTTCTACTCTGACAATTTTCTTCTTTATAAGAGGCTACAGTATGATACACAGTGCCCGCCTGGAGAGAGGGTAAGGGTGATGGTAAAGGACAGAATTTCCATCTCCAATCTCCATTTTGAGCAAAGAAGCATGGAGGATGGGAGTCATTGCTGGACCCCAGAATAGAGTGTTCGGAGGTGAACAGGGGGAACATAAGACTGCTGAAGTATGAGGTTTGGGTTCTCATCTTCTTTCCAGTAGCCTTTTGGTCCCCCAGAATGATGCCTCCTAGAGGCCTTGCTGTCAAACTCAATAGGCAATAGCATGAAAGATTTGCTTAACCAGGCTCATGAGATCAGTTCTGAATGAAGATGTTCTTTTGTACTGAGCGGTGATGTGTGTCACCCTAAGGGATAGTAATGTAAAATGAAACCCAGAAGGTCTGGTCAAAAGAGCACCCTCTGGGAATGAAGATCTAGTGAAGACTGGGGAGACAAATGCGGAAGAGCTCTGAATGGGACCACTCATTCTAGCTTTGTCTCCATAGCCTGCCCGCCCGCGATGGATGAAGTGCGTGGAGGAGACCGGCACCTTCTTCCAGCCCACGCTGGCAGCTTTGTTTGTTCATGAGGCCTTTGGCCCGAGCACCCGAAGTGCTGTATGTGAGAGCTCTTCCCAGCCCACATCCCTCCACCCCTTCCCACCCAACCCAGCCTGCCCTCATTCTATGAACTTTGCCTTTCTCAGTGGTATGTGTGGTTGGGGAATCGGGCAGTCAGAGAGAGAAGGGCCACTGAGAGAGGGAACCCAAAGACCTGCTCCATCCCTGTGGTGGAAACAGTTCAGCTTCTGGACATGAAGTCTTGAGAGCATACTGTCACTTGGACAAGTCACCCAACATTCCCCGTCTTGCATTTCTTCAACCATCAGATGAGAAAATCAAACACTATGATCTCTAAGCCTCCTCCCTGTGATATCTAAGATTTTTTTTAACAACACATGACATGACATCAGAATGGGATGACATAATCTCGAAGAGGGCAAATAAATCACCACTGAAAACTTCCTGAGTACCTACCACGTGGGACTCCCTCAAGCACTTTGCATGAGCTACTTTATTTAGTTCCTATGATTCTGATTTTGTAGAAGAGAGAACTGAAGCAAAAACAGGTTAAGTGACTTGCCCAAGGTCACACACAGTTACCAAAAAGCAGAGACAGGATTTGAACTCAGGCATTCCGATGCCAGAGCACAAGCTCTTGATAATGCCTTTCATTTTCCTCCAAGGAAGGATTTCCATGAGGTGGTAGGTGGCTGGGGAAGCAGTGACTACACACTCAGGTTGTGAAGCTGGGGAGACTTGCTGGGAAGCTGAAGAGCTCAGGAGGATGGGGAGAGGGAGTGGACGCTTTAAAAAAGAAAGTGTGAGGACAAGAGCCCTGAGCCAGAGAAGAAAATGACAGCCCTCTCCTCCTTCTGCTTTCTGAGAGGTGTTCCTGCCCCCAGGAGTAAGAACACCGTCTTTCTCCTGCATCAGGCTATTTCCCCACGGAAAGGAACTATCTCCCTCATGGCCTCACGGATGGCCAGCCCCATCTTCCCGTGGTGGGCTTGGCACTGCCCTCCTCTCTCCACCGATCCTCTGCCCGCTGGAGGTTTATGGCCATCTAGGAATGATCCTTTCCACATCTCTTTCTGAGCTCTTGCCTCTTCTCTAGCTGCAGCTCCAGCAAGGGCAGCTCCTTGAGGCCAAAGCCTTTTCCAAGGGTCAGAAGCTGTGGGCAGGGCCAGGCTGAGACCTCTCCTGATCCTGTCCCCTTATCCCCGGACCTCACTCCCACAGGCCATGGAATTATTCACTGTGATCCAAGATACCCTGATCACTCGCCTCAGAAAGCTTCCCTGGATGAATAAGGAGACTCAGAACATGGCCCAGGACAAGGTCAGGCCAGGTGTCCTGGCTGGTGTGGGAGCCTGTTGGGGGAATGGAGTATTGGACCAAGCCAGTCGGGGGCTGGAAGCAAGAGCCAAAGGCCTCCCCGGCACACACTAAGTAAGGAAGCCACTGTGCTGCGTGCACATCCTGGCAACAATGTGAGAGGCTGGGACAGGGCAACGAGCAGGAGAAATTCCCTCTGGTAGACTCAGAGTAGCTGGATTCCTACCCCCTTCTGTGTCTCTCTCCAGGTCGCTCAACTGCGGGTGGAGATGGGGGCTTCGGAATGGACCCTGAAGCCAGAGCTGGCCCAACAAGAGTACAGCGATGTGGGTGCCTGTGCTGTCCAGCTCCTTCTCAGTCCTTGACTTCTCACTTCTGTGATCCTCCTGAGTCTTTGTCAGACAATCAGTTTCCCTGGGTGACTCAGCCCTGTCCTTGCCCTGATGCTGGCTGGTGTTCATGGGGAGATATCCACACCATAGGTCTTGCTGGCAGAAGAGCAGAATCTTCCCAGGTCCCAATGTGTGTGCCCACAGGCATGCATGCATCCTGTGACTGGCCTGGGCATGTTCATCTGTGTGCTGATATGTGTAAAGCCTGTGTGCTGTGTGGTGATGCCACTGGGCTGCTGTCCCCTGATCTCTGGATGCCTGTGTATCAGGGTTGTCTGTTTAGGGTCAAATGGACCCACTGGTGTATGTCAGCGCACATCTGTATAAGTCTCTGTGTGCCCAAGTCACCTCCGGCCTCTTCCCCAGATACAACTTGGACCCAGCTTCCTGCAGTCTGTCCTGAGCTGCGTCCGGTCCCTCCGAGCTAGAATTGTCCAGAGCTTCTTGCGGCCTTTCCCTCCGCACAGGTATGAGAGCAGGGAAGACTCGGGCGCTCCATCCCAGACAGACCCATCCATGATTGGCAGGAAAGGAAGGCAGGGCTCAGGGCAGGCAGCACGAGCAGTAATGGTAGTTGGGACTGCGTGTGCCTCGGGGTGGCAGGGCAATACGTGGTGGGGGCTGCAATTCATATGTGCTCTTCCCGCAGGTGGCAAGTGTCCCCCTGGGAGGTCAGTGCTTACTATTCGACATCTGACCATGTGGTAGTTTTTCCAGCTGGACTCCTCCAACCCCCGTTCTTCCACCCTGGCTACCCCAGGTATGGGTCACTCTGTGAGGGTAGGCAGGGGGTTTCCCAGGAGGGGCTGACAGCTGTTGGGATGGATGGGAGTTACGGTTGGAGAATTGGGGTCAAAAATGCTGAAAGATTCTGGGGATCAAACAAGCTCTTATCTCCCCAGAGCCGTGAACTTTGGCGCTGCTGGCAGCATCATGGCCCACGAGCTGTTGCACATCTTCTACCAGCTCTGTGGGTAACAGGGGCCACTGGGAGGTGGGATTCTAGGGAACCCAAGGAAAGGCCACAGGGGAGATCTGCAGGGAAAGGAAGGTTATTTGAGGGTTTGAGGTGGGGCAGTCTTGGAAACTTTGCCATACTCCTGGGAGCCGGGTCAGTCTGTGGTACCCCCCCCCCACCATCCTCATCTCTGCGGCACCAACCAACCCTCAACCGGGTGTTCTCTTTTCCCATTTTCAACAGTGCTGCCTGGGGGCTGCCTGGGCTGTGACACTCATGCCCTCCAGGAAGCTCTCCTGTGCCTAGAGCGCCATTATGCTGCCTTTCCATTGCCCAGAGGAAGCTCCTTCAATGACTCCCTCACGTTGTTGGAGAATGCTGCAGATGCTGGGGGGCTAGCCATTGCGCTGCAGGTATGCCAGTGTCAGAGGCTGCTACGTACATGTACTGGCAGACTAGAAAACATGTCTTTGAGTTTTCCTTCCACCATTCCTTATGCGAGTCCAGTCACATGGCTTTCTGCCCTTCACATCCACCTGAACAGATGGCAACTTGGGGATCACCCCCCAATTCCAGCCATCCTCAGTTTTTAGGACATCTATAGGTCTTCTGGGAAGTACTCTTCCTTCTGGCTCAGATCAACTTGTCAGTGCAGAACCAGTGAGCCAGGGCCATGGGTTCAGCTACTGTGTGGAGGGACTTTCAAATGGCCACAGGTCTAGAGCCTAAGGGCCCCTCTCCATCCCACTCCTACCCAGGCATACAACAAGAGGCTGTTATGGCACCATGGGGAGACCGTCCTGCCCAGCCTGGACCTCACCCCCCCGCAGATCTTCTTCCGAAGCTATGCCCAGGTAGGTGGCAGCCACCTCCCGCCACAACTTGCTTTATGTCAGATGAACGCCTTATTCCGGAAGCTCATGAAACTCCCCTCCTCAGACACCCCTCCCCCAAATACCCCAGACCCTCTGCCGCAGACATCCTCACTGTCATCCTTTCTCATCCCTCCCTACTTCTTGGAATCACCACCCAGATGACTACAGGTTCTTCTACCAAATTCAGCACCCCCACAATTCAAAATGTAGAAAAATCTCTATTCCCAGGTTCCTCCAGGAGAGGAGACCAACTTTTTCTTCTCTCATGCTCCCAAAATACAGATGTCTTAAAAATGAGCCTGTGACTGGGCACAGTGGCTCACGCCTGTAATCCCAGCACTTTGGGAGGCCAAGGTGGGTGGATCACTTGAGGTCAGGAGTTCAAAAGCAGCCTGGTCAGCATGGTGAAACCCCCATCTCTACTAAAAATACAAAATTAGCCGGGTATCGTGGCAGGTACCTGTAATCCCAGCCACTTGGGAGGCTGAGGCACAAGAATCACTTGAACCTGGGAAGTGAAGGTTGTAGTGAGCTAAGGTCATGCCACTGCACTTTAGGCTGGGTGGCAGAGCGAGCGAGACTCAGTCTCAAGGAAAAAAAGAGCCCGTAACAAGCTGACTGTGTGCCACGTTCCTCTTCAGACGCCTCACCTTAAGTGTGGCGCCCACTTGATATCACCTCCTTAAGCACCCTGTGCCCCCTCAACAGACTCAGGCACGAGGCCTTCAACACGCTTAGATTAGACGTCCCCCCAGAGCTCCTGGGCTAGACCCCGCCTCCCGGTCACTGGTAAATGATATCATCACACAGCCCAGGCCCTCCTGGACTCCTGTCACAGGGTTAAACAGCCTTTACATTTCTGATGCTCCATGTGGCCCTTGGAGGAGTTGATCCCCTGTTCCCTTCTTTGTCTGCTGTCCCTGGTCACCTCTTATCACCAGGTCAGCCTTGTCCTGTGGACCCTCCTCCTTCAATGTCCTCTCTTCCTGCTCAGGTGATGTGTAGGGAGCCCAGCCCCCAGGACTCTCACGACACTCACAGCCCTCCGCAGCTCCGAGTCCACGGGCCCCTGAGCAGCACCCCTGCCTTTGCTAGACATTTCCGCTGTCCACCTGGTGCCCTCTTGAACCCCTCCAGCCGCTGCCAGCTCTGGTAACGCAGCTACCAAAGATGCCACAGCACAGAAATATTGACCGACACCGCCCTGGTCACGTCCACAGAA
This sequence comes from Sapajus apella, assembly GCF_009761245.1. Taxonomy (NCBI): domain Eukaryota; kingdom Metazoa; phylum Chordata; class Mammalia; order Primates; family Cebidae; genus Sapajus; species Sapajus apella. The sequence goes on from NW_022436996.1 coordinate 14,782,253, forward strand.
TCAGAGCAAGATCTCCTTTCCGCTTCTGTTCCAAAAATAAAAGCTGGCACTTGGCTTCTGCTTGTCTCTTAATGACTTGTTCCTGCTATGTTTTATGCCTAGAAGTCAGAAACCAGGCGGGAGAAAAATACTCCGAAGTGAGAACAGAGAAGAGGGAGAAATGTCAAAAATATCTCATGGACACAAGAAAAGGAAAGAATCAACAATTGGTGACCTGGTGCGTTTCCGCCCAGTGGACCACAGATTGGACAATAAAGCAGTCTAGTTAGAGACGAGAAGGGCTGGGATTAAGTGTCGGAAAGCGGCTCCCAATTTTCTCAGGATTTTATTGCTATTTGATTGTCATTGCCTCTTCCTGCTAATCTGCTGTCCTGAACAAAAGCAGGGGAGCTGTGGGAGAGGAGGACGTGGGTCTGCTGTCTCTGGTCCCGGGAGATGAAACTCTGAGCCCAGGGAGGCAGTCAGTTGGCATTGCCGGCAACTGGTGTCTCTCCTGCTGAACCCTGAGGTACAGTGATGGTGATGAGAGGCAGAGAGCCATGCCTGCATCGCCTCTGGGAGTTGTGAGCTGGAGCCTGTGGGGGGAGGGGGTCAGCTAGTGAGCGTGAAGCAGAGGTAGATATCCAGGAAACAGGCTAACTCACTGGCAGCCTCAATGGCCCTCCCAAGGAAACCGTGAGGCTGGCCAGACTAAAGCAGAAGCCGAGGTGAAAAGGGTGGTGGTGAACAGCGGCCGTCTCGGACGTCTCGTCGTCTTCTTGCTGGACCATGTCCACCGCCTGCCACATCTCCCCCACTGAGGAGGCCACAAAGTGCTCTTCGAACTCTTCTTGATTCTGCTCTGGAACAGGGGAAAAGGACGAGGACTGAGCCCTGACCCTGGCCTGAACCAGAGAGGAGAAGTTAGAATAGGAAAGCCCAGGGCTGCAGCCCAATTGCCCATATCCTTGACCTTGACCAGACAGTGGATGCTCTTTCTAGAGGTTTTTTCTGATCCGTGTTCAACCACAGCCCACAGCCACAGGTCAAACACACACACACACACACACACACACACACACACACACATACACTCTTCCTAAGGCTAGCTCCCTCCTCTAGGGTTTCAACACTGGGGGAGTCAGGGATCACCTTGAAGCATGACAAAAGCCAGCCAAATGCACCACGCTTACACACACAGAGGTTGCGTGCAAGTTCAGCTGGCCCATAGTGTGCCCTGACACTATTATTTCACACGGTAACAATCAGGGCTGGAGTTTCCTCCCATAACCCAGACCCAGGTCAGGTCTCACCCTAGCCTCATCAGTGGCCTGGGCCCGGCCTCACACAGACCTGACCCTGAGCCTCCAGACTCTCCCGTCTTTTTTTTCTACCTACCAGCAAAGGTTGTTTTCTCTGTCTGGCTCCTGTCTTTGGGGCCTGGGCTCCCCTTCACAGGCTTCACCTGCAGCAGCAGCAAGATGGCAACCAGGAATGCTGCCCTGCAGAGCTGGCGGGCCAGGGGAGGCATGGATCTGCCAACCCACTGCCTTTGGCCGCCCCCTGCTCCCAGTGCCCAGCAGGCTACCCGCACCTCCTGCCCCATTCCTGTCCTGGCCCTGATCCCTTTCAAGGGCTGTTTTCTCCCCTTCCCTTCCATGGGACCCCTGACTTCACATGTTCTGTGACATCACAACCGTAGGCCCGACCTTCACTCCAGCTCCCTAGAGCATTCCGTTGCCAGGCATGAGAATGGAGCACAGCCAGCAGGGATGGCAGAGTCTTCCAAGATGACCGCAGTGGGTCATCCTGTATTTAGCAACAGAAATGACCTAAGAATTTGGAATGTACATTCACATCCATTAGATCCACGTAGCAACGAGGACTGCAAAATCATAGTGTTGCCATACTTATTACATGCATGAGGAAACTAAAACTCACTGAAAAAATGACTCACCCAAAATCACCCAAATATTAAGGGGCAGAAAAGGACACTTGGTTAACTTTTATTTTAAAATATGATATTTTCCCACTATTCCACACGGCCTTTCTTTCAGAAGAATAGTTTGCCTAGGATGAGGTTCAGAACAGATGTGCCAGCCAGGATTCTCAAGTCATGGGGTGAACATGCTGCTTTACATGAAGCATGGGTCTGCCAGAAAATAAAGATGGGGAGGAGCGCAGGGTGAGGGTGAGCAAGGGCGCAGGCTCTGTGTGTGTGTGAGAGACACAGAGACACAGAGAGACAGAGACAGACAAAGAGAGACAAAGATAGGCAGAGACAGACAGAGACAAAGACAGAAACTGAAGGGTAGAGACAGAGCGAGAGACAGAGAGAGATAGACACTGAGGAGAGAGACAGATGAAGAGAGTGAACAGAGAGACAAAGAGCAGGGTGCCCGCACCCAGTAGAACCCATTCCCACCCTCTCTTCATCTCCCCTGGTTTTCCCCCTTTTCTAGCCTTTGCCCTCTTGTACCACCAGGCTGAAACGCCCTCTTCTCTCATTTTACACCTTTCTGTACTCTTTTTTTTTTGAGACAGAGTCTCACTTTATAACCCAGGCAGGAGTGGGTTGGCGCAATCTTGGCTTACTGCAACCTCTGCCTCCCAAGTTCAAGCAATTCTCCTCCCTCAGCCTTCCAAATAACTGGGATTACAGGTGTGTGCCACCACACCGGGCTAATTTTGTATTTTTAGTAGAGACAGCATTTCTCTATGTTGGTCAGGCTGGTCTCAAATTCCCAACCTCAGATGATCCACCCGCCTCGGCCTCCCAAAGTGCTGGGATTACAGGCATGAGCCACCGCGTCTGGCTCCTTTCTGCACTCTTGCACAGAAAGAAAAGGTTGTTAGCGGCTCATCTCCTATCCCATTGCTTGCCAGAAGGAGTTAAGAGTCTGCAGAGAAGCCACAGTGTGGCAGGGAGTCTAGAATCCCAAATAACAGATGTGGAAGAATCCTGCCTCAGGACCTGGATGCGCCTCCTGCCCGTGAGGCTGGCGAGCACAGGTCTGTTGGCAGCAACTGGATGTGGGTAGTCACCCCCAACTGCTTCTTGGGCAGAGATGGATGGAAGGTTGTAAGTTAGGGAGACAGACTGAAGGCCTTTTTTTGGAAACCAGAAACAGAGGCATATGCCCTGAGATGCAGGATGGATGCTGACTGGTAAGAGGAGAGTTTAGTCACTCCTGCACTTTCATAACCAGTTCACGCTGCTCCTGCTCATCCATGCATACCAGCCCTGAATGAAACACCACATGCAGATCCAAGGACACTGTGGAGACAGGCACCCTTTCTGCAAGAGAGAATTTCAGAAAAGGTAACACACAAGGAGGTGCTTTCCCACAGAGGTTACTGGTGTTAAGAGACGCACCCATGTGGACACTCTCTTGCATACGGCACACACCATCGTCTCTTACACACTTTCTTCCCCATGGTCCAAGCCAGATGACGAGGGACTGAGGAGTGGTACAGGAGGTCACTTGAAGGTGAGTAAGGAAAGATTCAAGTAGGCAGGTGACCCTGCTCACTCCTACCTTCAACCCATTGACCTGAGATCCAAAGAATAATGCTTGAATGGAAAAAACCATCACTAATCTCCTCCCTCCTGGCTATTTGGGGGGAGGAGCCTCTTGGTTTCCTGGCAAAAAAGAGAATGCATCTCCAGCTCTGTGGGAATGAATGGGGAGGGTGGCTGGGGTGAGAGCTGCCTCCTGGGCAGGCTTGAGTGGAAATAACTGAGTGGCACTGATGTCCCTTACTTCCATTTCCTCACCACCGCCACCCACCTGGCCCTGTGCTGTTGAAGGAGATAAATTCTTGCAGAAAACAGGGAATCCCTTAAACATTTTTTTTTCTTATTACAAAAGTATAAAATATAGAAAAATGCAAACCCCAAAAAGGCTAATAATTCCACCATCCAGTGATAATCACAATTGGTTTTAAAGTATAGTATTTGAAACCTTTTCCTAGATGGCTGTGGCCACGTGGTTTGGGAGTATAATTCTGAAAAATGAAAATCCAGGTATTAAGTTTCCCCCTCCTCTTTATTATGTTAGAACAAGAGGTCAGGCTGCTTTGGTGTGAAAGCTTCTGGGACCTGATGGTGTAGTTTGGTGCCCGCAACCCAGTTCTCCTGCTGCCTGGAGACATTACGGACCATACATCAGTGGCGGGGAAGCTGGAGAGTGTGCAGGTGTCCTCACCTGCAGCATGCCGAGAGAGGCATGAAAAGAAAGGAGAGAAAAGAAAAAATAGAGTGGTGATGTCGAATACCACAAAAGGAAGTGACAGTAGGGAGAGAAGGCGAGGAGAGACTCCAAATCTCTCATCTACCAGCTGGGATGGCGGGGGGACACCTTGGTCCTCACCCAGGCTACTTGTCCATGCCCTTCCCATTGGGAAGGACAAGGTAAGCAGAGAAGGGAGAGTGAGAAGATGAAGATCCAGGAATGAGGGGGCCTGAGCACTGGGCCTCACCTTTCTCTTCCCCAGACCCCTAGACAATGCCCTTGGCGGCAAGTCCCTGTACACCTGCTCTGTGCAGCTCAGACTGGGCCAGCCTCCTCCCCTGCCTCAGCCGCTGCCGGCCCCCTACCCCCGCCCCCGTGTCCAGGACCAGCTTTATGGGTTGCAGTTTCCTTGGCAGGTGCTCCTTTCCTGGAGTGCCTCGCTTATCAAGGCATCTACAACCCCCACCTCACCCTTATCTCTCCCTCCATCTCCTTAGACTCGAAGTCACTCCACAAGGCCCTCACCCCCAGCGGGGCAGAAGAATGTCTCACAAGTTGAGCCCTCCCTACTCCCAGTGAGAACATAATTCCCCCATATATATTTTTTTAACTTTTCCTTTTGGCTTTTAATAAGAAAAAGATCCAAATTTTCCCCTTTTTGAAACATCAATGGATATTGGCTTCTGTGACTTCCCTTATTTAATTTCCTTGCAATTCTTGTCCTTCTCTAAAGGTGTTTCTGTCCATCCTGACAATCTCTGGAGCAGATCTCTTTTTCTTGCAACAAAAGAAGGGGGCAGTCCCCACTCCTCAAGACTCCCAGAGGGAGGGCCCCCAGTGTGTCCTCACACTGGCCTCTCACATCTTTATAGCCAAAAGGTTCCTAAGAAGCAGCAAGGTCTGGAGAGCGGTTTGGAGCTGAGATCCCACCTTCAAAACTAGTTCCAATATCACCACTAACCATGAGGCTTGGAGCCAGCACATCCACAAATTCTCACACAGAGAATTCTTCCTTGTTCCCATTTACCTATAGGTCTATTGAGTGAATACAATTCAATAATATTGATGTATATCTTTGAAAACAATGAGAACATATACAACACGAGCTATCATATACAGCGGCCTCCTCTTATCCTCAGGGGATACATTCCAGCATCCTCCAGTGGAGGCCAGGAACTGCGGAACTGTGGATAGGGCCAAACCCTGTATAAACCGTCTTTCTCTCTACACATACATATACATACATGTGATGAAGTTTAATTTGCAAATTAGGCACAGTTAAGAGTTTAGGCCAGGTGCGGTGGCTCACGTCTGTAATCCCAGCACTTTGGGAGGCTGAGGCAGGTGGATCACCTGAGGTCAGGAGTTTGAGACCCGCCTGACCAACATGGTGAAACCCTGTCTCTACTAAAAATACAAAAATTAGCCAGGCGTGGTGGTGGGCATCTGTAATCTCAGCTACTCAGGAGGCAGAGGCAGGAAAATAGTTTGAACCTGGGAGCCAGAGGTTGCAGTGAGCCAAGATTGTGTCATTCCACTCCAGTCTGGGTGACAAAAGTGAAACTGTCTGAAAAAAAAAAAGAGTTTAACAACAATAAAGAAAATAGATAATTATGATAAATATACTGTAATAAAGGTTATGTGAATGTTCTCTTTCTCTCTCTCGAAATGGTACTGCACTCACCTATTTTCCAACTGTGGCTGACTTTAGGTAACTGAACACTCAGAGAGTGAAACTGTGGATAAGGGAAACTACTTAATAAAATAACGCAACATTACTCATTCCTCTTGGTATTTCATTCCTGAAGAGTCCCAAACATAGAATGACGATTTCTTTGTCATCTACCTTTGCTCAGTTTCTGCTGTTCAACCTCTATAGAAACTCGGGGTCACCAGGGACTCCTCTTACTTGTATCTCCAGGTATAGGAGAACCTGCTCAGAGACACTCCAGGAAGTTGGCCGGTCAAGGTCATGAGGACTTCTCACAGGGAGCAGTTGGTCTGGGAAGGAGGGGTCAGGAACCCTGGAGATGACCACAAAACACATAAATGGGAAGCTCTGAGAAGCAGCCTGGTGGTCTCTTGAGCCCACTTGTGGAACAAGGATCAGCAGTGATTGCATGCTTGTGACACATGCTTTCCAGATGCTCCCGTGAGACAGCATAGCTGTTACCCCAGTTTCACAGGTTAGGAACTGAGGATCAGAAAGCTCACCTAACTGTAAGGGATAAGAGTCAGGATTTGAACCAGGCTCTGCCTGACTCTTGAGCTGAAGATCTTTACTTCCTCCTCTCCCTCATCCAATGATCTGCCCACCTTGTTTGTGGACCTGCCTTCCATCCCTTTTCCTTTTCCAAACTCCTCTGCCCCACCCCTCAGCTTCTCCGGTCTCAGCAGTCCCAGTCCACAGTTAGGAACCTTCCCCTCCTCCTTTTCTTCTCCTGGGTGGTTCTGTGGCCCTGGGGCTCAGCTCTGCAAATAGCTCCTCCCCCTCCAGGAAAAGCACTTCTCCCTAGGCAGGGTGGTCAGTCTCCTCAGTGCACCTGCGTGCACACACAGCACCTCACAACCACACACTGCACCCCCACACACCAACAGACACACACTGTGCACACACACACACACCTCACAACCCACATACTGCATGCACACACGCACGCGCGCGCGCGCACGCGCACACACACACACACACACACACACGCTGCACACTGCATACACAAGTCACATGGGAAATAAACTCCTGTCCCAGCTCCAAACAGACCCCATCTCTGGCTCAACTGCTGTCATCCTAGACCTGTTTATTTTGCTACATTTCTAAAATCTGCCAGTGCCTGCAAAAAGAAGACATGGGAGGTTTTCTACCCAAGGCAGAAGGGCCCGGGAGCCAACTCCAGAAACTTCTGCCTTCCTTTCTGGTCAGAGAACAAGACTGGGACCAGCACCTGGACAGGCTTCACATGCTGCAGCAGAAGAGGTAGGCTTCCCACGGGACCCAGGTCCCTCCCGCCACAATCCTCAGACCCTCTGACACACCTGGGTCTGCTTCCTGGATAGAGCACCCTAGAATTCAGCGCCAGTCACGTGAACACACCCTTTCCTTCCAGCAACCCTCCCCACGCCCACCACCACCAATTACAGAATCCCAGCTGGCTCCTTTTAGTGGTGGTGGAGGATATGGCTTTGGGCCACACAGGAAAATCTTGAGAGTAGACCTAAGGACAAAGGCAGAATGACAGCAAGGGGAGTGAGCAGACCAAAAAGGGCCTGAGGGAAGAAGCCAGGGTGTGTGGGACGGAGAGAGCAGGTAAAAGCAGGCTGCTGGAGGGGGGTTGCACTCCTGTGAGTGGCGGAAGAACGATGAGGAATCGACACTCATTTGAATGAAAGAGGATTGTGTGGGAAAGGGGTGAACTTTGTTTGGTGTATCCCTGGGTGCTGACCAGCTGAGGAGGGCTGCTCAGGTGGCACTGGAGGTTGCTGAGTTCAGTCCATCTGCCTTTTATGGAGTCTGCTTTGTGCAGAGGGGTGCTTGATCCCAAGGATGCAAAGACTGAGTGGGGCTCGTGCCTGCTCCTGGAGAGCTCTCAGAGCTGGCAGGGCTAGCGCACCTGCAGGTAGATCATTTCATGGCTTAGCCCTACGGTCCAGTTCCAGGAAGAGCAGCTGGGGCAGGGATGAATCCCGCAGGCAGCCTCTGCTTCCAGGGGTTCTGGGGCTTGCCTTTTGCCTTTAGCCTTTTGTGGACCTGCCTTTCATCCCTTTTCCTTTTCCAAAAAGAGCTGTTTGAGGATTTAGGTTGGTAAGCAAGCATTGGCAATCACAAAGGGCTCCCCTGTGTTCCAGAAGAGTCTTGTGCTTGGTTCGATGTCCTTATCTTGAAATTCTTTTTTTTTTCTTTTTTTTTGAAACAGAGTTTCGCTCTGGTTGCCCAGTCTGGAGTGCAATGACGTGATCTCAGCTTACTGCAACCTCCTGGGTTCAAGCAAGTTTTCTGAGTAGCTGGGATTACAGGCATGTGCCACCATGCCTGGCTAATTTTGTATTTTTTTTTTAGTAGAGCCAGGGTTTCTCCATGTTGGTCAGACTGGTCTTGAACTCCCGACCTCAAGTGATCTGCCCATCTCAGCCTCCCAAAGTGCTGGGATTACAGGTGTGAGCCACCGTGCCCAGCCTGAAATTCTTATTAATTTTGAACAAGGGGCCCAGCATTTGCAGTTTGCATTGGGCCTGGTCCCAAGTGCTTGTGAGCCCTCATACTGGCAAGCCCTCTGCTTCCTCACCTCCCTACCCCATTGCTGAAGTGGAATCTTTGAGCTTCCTGCTTTAGAGTGGGACCCCTGGGTCTCTGGGAACGGGGGCTTCCAGCCCAAACCTGGACCCTCTGCAGAGAGGCAGTGGGGCTAGAGGGCTAGAGAAGCAAGAACCTTTTTTGTGCAGTGGCCACAGGATGGGGGTGAATTTACAATGCCAGCCCTGACCACTCTGGGCTGGTCTGGAACACTGGGCTCCCTGGGACTGATTTCCTGGGTGAGATGGGGCAGGGAACTGACTCCTCACAACGGCCCCTCCTAGGGGCGCTGCCCGAACACGGAAACCCAGGCCCCACCTTTAGATTAAACTTCTTTAAATAAAAACACTTATTCACTCTGGCTCCTGGGGCTATTGGAAGAGAGAAATTTGGAGGTAGGGGACCTCAGAGCAGCCACTCCTTGGCCTGTCCTTTCTGTTCTTCCCCTCCAGACTCTGTATTTGCCATTGGGGCCAATACTTGCATATGTCTAGTTGGAGAGGCTCCGGCTTTATCTCTTGTTGGGTTCAAATCTGGGTATGATAGAAACGAAGATTAACAGAGTCCTGTAGAATGAACATCTTAACCTGCTTGAGACACCCAAATAAACAAGCTGCTTAGACCCTTGCATCTAAGGGTATAATGCAGAAGAAACAGATATCCCTTACCTCACACCACAACTCTCCACTTTCTGTGGGGACCTGTATTGAAATAGGCTGAAGAGGCCAGGTGCAGTGTAATCCCAGCACTTTGGGAGGCCAAGGCAGGGGGATTGCCTAAGCTCAGGAGTTTGAGACCAGCCTGGCCAACTTGGCAAAAGCCTGTCTCTACTAAAAATACAAAAAATTAGCCAAGCATGGTGGTGGACACCTGTAATCTCAGCTACTCGGGAAACTGAGGCATGAGAATTACTTGAACCTGGCAGGCGGAGACTGCAGTGAGCAGAGATCGCACCACTGCACTCCAGACTGGGCGACAGAGCAAGACTCTCTCAGACAGACAAAGCTTGAGGGAGTCGTCAGAACTTCAGTGGCTCACGAATTTCACAAATTTCAAAAGGTCTAAGAAAGATCTAATAGTCGGTACATTCCTCCTCCCTCTCTGTTTTGTTTTCCCCCAAACTCCCCTTGGTTAGAGGCAGCAGGTCCGGCAGTCCCGCGAGCCAGGGGACCGCAGAGGGAAGTGCCCTCCGTCTCACTCTTCAACTATCCAGGATCTGAGACAGTTACTCAGGTTAGGTGAATTCAGCCACGCCTAGGGTCCTCCTCTTCTCAGAGACTCTCAGACCACTCTTTCCAGACCACACCACAAGTTCTCTTCCCTCCTGTTCTAGGCCCTTCCATGAACTCTTCCCCTCCAGCAGAGCTTCAAGGCCCACCCTCACAGGAGAATCACCATGATGTGAATTGCAAGGAAGGCCCTGGGACTGAGCCTTGCCCAAGTCCACCCTCGGTCATTCGAGTCCAGTAGGCACTTCTTTCCAGTGTCACTGCACACTGTGTGCATCACGTTGGTCTTAGAGAATGTCTCAGATCCCCTTTGCTCTTGGCCTTGTTCTGCTCTGACTGTCTCTTCCAAACGCATGTTTACCTTGCCCCAGGATTCTAGAGTCTCCACTATTTCGAGCAGCCAAGGAAAATGACCTGTCTGTCCTTAGGCAACTTCTACTGGACCGCACCTGTGACCTCCGACAAAGAGGTGGGATCTGGATTTCATGGGATGGAGGTGGGGGCAGAAGCACCTACCCCCCTCCCCAGGACTTTAAGCTTGTGAAATGGGGCCTTGGAGGGTCTCTCTGGACCCTAAGGCCCCTTCCTCAAGGGAGCCTGGGAAGTGTCTAACATTCCTGTCTTACTCCACTCCAGGAGCCCTGGGGGAGACGGCACTGCACATAGCAGCCCTCTATGACAACTTGGAGGTGGCCTTGGTGCTGATGGAGGCTGCCCCAGAGCTGGTCTTTGAGCCCACCACATGTGAGTCTTTTGCAGGTAAGGAGGTCGCACAGTAATTCAAGGCAGAAACTTTTGAGATGGGGGGTGTGCTGTTGTCTCTTAAAACTGGCCTCTGAAGGATGGGGTGGGGCGGGGTGATGGAGGGTCAGGAGGACAGGCTCCGTTGAGTTGGGAGAAACGCAAAGGGCCCGGTCTTGGCTCTTAGCGATCCGTGGCTTCCTTTAGCATTTCCTCTCCATCCTCCCACAGCCCCTGCAGGACCTATCTCAATTTCTTTCCCTCTTAGCAACATGAGAATGACTATATTTGCAGCAATCCCCTGCCGGTGCCCAATAGCTGAGGGGTGGATACAATGGGCAGGGCAGCCTGAGGAGCGAACCACTGTCAGTCCCAGGCCACCCTCCCAAGCCCAGGGCAGAAAAGTCTATGCAAAGATCCATCAGGAACCTCCTGAGAGGAATGGTGGCGGATGCTGTGTCCCTGAGAGAACTGGGACAGAGGCAGACCCCTGATGACAGCTGTCTCTGGGCCAGGTCAGACTGCACTGCACATCGCTGTTGTGAACCAGAACGTGAACCTGGTGCGAGCGTTGCTCACCCGCAGGGCCAGTGTCTCTGCCAGAGCCACGGGCACTGCCTTCCGCCATAGTCCCCGCAACCTCATCTACTTTGGTGAGAGCAGGGCTGGGCTTGGAGGAGGGGCAGCCGGAGAGGCAGGCAAGGCAAAGGGAGGCCAGGGCAGGAGGGTCCTGCCTTCAGACCCATCTGTTGGGCAGCTGGGAGGGGCAGCCCTTCTAGGGCTTAATTAAGCCAGAGGCCAATTCCTTCCATGATCCTTCCTCTGGATCTGCTGGAACAGTGTCCCCCCAAGCCCAGAGCTGAGATGTGGGGGAAGAGGAGGAGGACATTATTTGGGATAGACTGCCCACCCCATCCTGCCGTCCTGCACTCTCCTGCCATGGATCTCTCTGTGTCCCCAGGGGAGCACCCTTTGTCCTTTGCTGCCTGTGTGAACAGCGAGGAGATCGTGCGGCTGCTCATCGAGCATGGAGCTGACATCCGGGCCCAGGACTCCCTGGGTAAGAGCTGGGATGGGGAGGGAATCTGGGATGCTGCAGGGAGCCAGGGGCAGGGTGAAGAGAGGATCTGGGATCTTCAGGAAGACCCCCGAGTGGGGATAGGGACATCAGGGACATTAGGCCAGTGCCCACATGATACCCTGTGTCCTCCCCAGGAAACACAGTGTTACACATCCTCATCCTCCAGCCCAACAAAACCTTCGCCTGCCAGATGTACAACCTGCTGCTGTCCTACGACAGACATGGGGACCACCTGCAGCCCCTGGACCTCGTGCCCAATCACCAGGGTCTCACCCCCTTCAAGCTGGCTGGAGTGGAGGGTAACACTGTGGTGAGACACACTCCCCATCCCTGAGGTGTCTTTCTAATGACCCTCAACCTACCCCGCTGGCCCTGGGAGAAACCGAGGTGAAGGACCCACCTTTTTGTAAAATCCCTTTTCCCCACACTCCCCAAAGGGATGGTGGTCCCTTGCTTCCTATTCCATCATTGAAATCTTCAGCCTTAAGTTCCTCGACTCAAGAGGATTTGAGAACCTCACCTTAATGCATGTGCTATGGTAACCCACAGCTCTAGCTTCGTTTGCCTATTTTCTTCTGTCTGAGCTCTCTGGGGTGTTGGAGCAGGAAAAGTGACAAAAAGGGAACGCTTGTGGATACAGGTTTGCTGATTCCCCACTGTCTGACTGTCTCAAGGGGTGGGCAACTGCCTCCATCCAATGCAGTTGTTCCTCTAGACCACCTTCTCACACGCTGACCCCTGACCCATCCCGGTGGTCTCTCAGATGTTCCAGCACCTGATGCAGAAGCGGAAGCACATCCAGTGGTCATATGGACCCCTGACCTCCATTCTCTATGACCTCACGGAGATTGACTCCTGGGGAGAGGAGCTGTCGTTCCTAGAGCTTGTGGTCTCCTCAGATAAACGAGAGGTATGGATGCCAAGGGGACCAGGGCTGCTGTGTGAGGGAATTTAGTGCTTGTGCAGAGTCTGTCCACTCACTAAGATCCTGGGACCGAGGCACTTCCCAGCCTTAGAATAGGTGGAGATTAAAACAATCTCCTGGGACCTGGGGAAAAGTCCAGTGCACATTCTTATCCTGAATCCCCTGAATCTCTGCTTAGCTGCAGTCCCTTCTGCCTACCTTCCTCATTCCAACATTTCAGATGAGAAACTCCAAATCAGAGTGGTTTTCTCATATTCATTCATTGGATCAGCATTGATACGGTTTGCATTTTTGTCAAAATGCAAAAATTTCATGTCGAATTGTAATCCCCAGTGTTGGAGAAGGGACCTGGTGAGAGGTGATTGCATCATGGGGGCAGTCCCTCTTGATGTTGAGGGATGTGGTGGTGAGTTTTCACAAGATCTGGTTGTTTAAAAGTGTGTAGCACCTCCCCTTGCTCTCTCTTCCTCCTGCCCCAGCCATGTAACATGTACCTGCTTCTCCTAGGCATTTTGCCATGATTGTATGTTTCCTCAGTCCTCTCCAGAACCTGTACAGCCTGCAGAACCATGAGCCAATTAAACCTTTTTTTATTTATAAATTACCCAGTGTCAGGTAGTTCTTTATAGTAATGTGAGAATGGACTAATGCAAGCATACTGAACACCTGCTGTATGTCAGGCACTGCACAAGAAACCAACAATACAGAAATAAATAAAACACAGTTTCTGTTCATTGACTTCCTCAATTCTCAGTCCTTGTCCTGGATAATTGTAACAGAGTAGGACATATGTCATAATAATGGTGTGTACCCTGCATGCAGACAGCCACATTGAGGTCAAGTTAACTTGGCTTGGATAGACCAGAGAAGATGTCACACATTAAATGCTGGGGCTGGATCTTCAAGGAAGAATTGGGAGTCTCCAGGAAGATGAGAAAAAAAAGAGCTTTTAAGAGAGGGAGCAACATATAAGCCCTTCAATAATGCTGGGTTGAGTGATGTGAGGGAAAGGAAAATTTGTTGAAGATTGCGGTAGAGAGGAGAAAAGACCTCCAGGTTTCAGGATGCTCCACGAGAGTGCCAAGATGTGGTTTCTACTTTTTGTCTGCCACATGGCAATCTCCCAGGAACCCTTATAGAGCCAGAAAACATGATGACTTAATACTAATGAATAGAAGAAAAGTCGAGTGGCCAGTTTGTGAGATCTTCCTCAGAGAATATCCCTGGAAACAGATTAACTTTGAGCAGGAATTAAAAGCGCAATCCCATGTGGATTTCACCACTACATATCCTTGGTCTTTGATTTAAGTTGTTCTCAATATTCTCCAGGAGGTTTCATACCTGTCTTGGGTCAGTTGCTTTTTTTCGTCCATAAATCTTCCTCTCTCGCCCTATTTCACATCCCTCACTATCTTCAGCTGTAGTTCTGAAGACCTAGACCCCTGCCTTAGGATAAAAATAGAGGCTTTCTGGCTGGGGGTCCTTTAGCTTCCTGCCCTAAACTGCCAGGCATGTCTGGAAGTTGCCCGCTGTCCCTCTCCTCCCCTCCAGCTTCCATAGAAAAGGTGTTCTTGCTGTTAATGGCTACTCCACTGTGCTTTGAATCTGCCTCTTTCTAATATCTCAGATGCCTCCTTCTGTCCATCATCTCCTCTCCTGTGTGTCTTTAACATCTCACTGATTGCTTATATCAGAGCACGATCCCACCCTGCCACATCCTACTGCCTGTAACCTCCATTGCTTCTTTCTAGCCCAGCAATACTTCTAGAGCAAATCTGACCACTTCCCTGCTTGAATTCCCCAATTGCTTACTGTTATATTTAGAAAAAGCAAAAAATGCAAACTTCCTACCTTGGCGTTTATGATGCATGATGCCCTTTTCTACCTCAGTCATTATATTTTTGCTCACCACTCCCAGTAGATTCTCCCTTCTCCCCAACCACACCTCAGCTGCAAATGGGCAATGGGTTCTCAGAGCTTCCTGACCTGACAACTGCTGCTACCTTATGGTATGATCTTTCCTAACTCTCCCTTTACTCAACCAACTACTATTCATCCTTTAAATCCTCTGTGGTGCTACGGTGTCTTGTGTTTACTGCTATAATCGTCTATCTGTGTCGCTAGCACAAGGCCCAGCATATACAAGAAATATACTATTTGTCCATCAAAGAAGTGACTGATGCGCTGAATGAGTGATGCTTACTGCCCTGCCTCTTCTGGTACACAGTGAAAAAAACAACACCCTTCTGTGTTGTTCACCCCAAGTTTCACTCCACTTTCATGGCAGGCTCGTCAGATTCTGGAACAGACCCCAGTGAAGGAGCTGGTGAACTTCAAGTGGAGCAAGTACGGGCGGCCGTACTTCTGCATCCTAGCTGCCTTGTACCTGCTCTACATGATCTGCTTCACCATGTGCTGCGTCTACCGCCCCCTTAAGTTCCGTGGTGGCAACCGCACTCATTCTCGAGACATCACCATCCTCCAGCAAAAACTACTACAGGTGATTGTTCTTCTCAGAAGGGGATGCAAGGGAATTGTGTCATGGGGTTGATGGTGCTGGAAAGGAATTGATGCTACTCAGGGATGACACCACCCTCTGGGTTCCAGCAAGTGTGGGCTCCTGAACGCCCAGGTCGAAATTAGACATGAGACCAGGAGGCCAGAGATGGGCTTTAATAAGTACAAGAATGTTTGTCCAGGGAGCTGTGGATTTTCTCAGACAAACTTTGAAAGAGTACTTGGAATGAGTAAGCCTGTGCATTTGTGAAATTTTTTGGTAATTTACAAAAAGTATCATGCTTTTGTAGTGGGATGTTTAAGGTAAACTCTATTGCTTGAAAGGAGAAAAATTGCTCCAAGTCAATTTCTGAGTCCATTTCTGCTGTGTTGGGGCAACACGGACAGCCCTGCTGGCCTGCAACCTCTTCTGTGCATGGTCTATATGAGCCTATGGGAATAACGGGTCAGCCATCTGCCTGTCAGACACTCTGCAGAAAGATGTCTGGATTGGGTATCAGGTTGAAATAAATACCCTCTGAGATTCCATTTACTGCTGTAGGGCTGCCATTCTGTGTTGTGGTTGACAAGGGAAACCTGGGGTGAGGAAGAGGAATGATCGGAGGTACAGAGTAAATATAGAAATCTGCTGTTGAAGAAAGTAACCCCCTTTTTTTGGCAACAGAAAGGGTAGACTCTAATGAGCACTTCTGAACATATATATTTAACAAATATAGCGACATTTGGGGGTTGACTCTTTGTGGATTACTAAAATTTTTGTTCTGGTGAGCTGAAAATACACAGAAGGTGATTAGGTACATAGGCAGAAAGCAAAAGACCAGGAAAAAGAATTTTGCAAAGCAAGTGAGAGCTGAGTGACTGAAGATGATCTCGATGCAGGAGAGGGCAGCTACAGGTATAGCTCAACCTGGACTAGGAAGAGAGGTAGTTTGGGTCTGAAAAAGAATATAAACTTTCTATAGCCAAGAAGCAAAAATCCTGAGTTGGTTTAGACCAAAGACAGCGGTATGCACAGAGAAAGAACACGGCAAAGATACCCAATGAACCCCATGCTAGGTAGAGACACGTCACCTCTCCTGTTTCTAGAATTGCCTTTCTGTATATATACACAGTGTGTCATGTGTCCAGAGCCACTGCCTCTCCCCAGGTAGGGTTGCTGCCTGGGGAAGACAAGCCTGAATGTGTTGGCGACGCGCAGAGAGGCTGTGCTCCGCGCATCTCAGTCTGGACACAAAAGTTGTCCCTGGCATAGGACATGAGGGAGATAAGGACAGTTAGGAGATGGCAAGTGGAGGGAGGAGTGATTAAAAATTGAGAAAATGTGTACACACAAACACGTTGGGGGTGGCTGGACTTTTTCAATGCTCCTGGCCCTATTTCCTCAGATATGTCTTCTCCAGCCTTCCTTTTGTGTCAAACTTATTTGGAGATTTTCTACATTTTGAATGTAGACAGTATTCTGGGTTAAAAGGTGGACAATGCTGAGCCATTGATGACCAGAAATCTCCTTCCTGTGTGTCTCTTTCTCCTTGGGACAAGGCTAGTTATGTACAAACACGTTTCTTTGATCCAGATAGTCTATGTTTAAAAGATCACTTCCTTTGCTTCAGGACTCAGAAGCATAATTATAGCTGCACACCTGACCCATCCTTCTTTTTTTCTCTCTTCTGCCTTCCTTCCTGTTCCTTGGCATTTTTACCCTTTTGCCTTCTGCTTCAGTGAAAGCCACTTCAGCTCAAATAGAAGACTTTGGACTTTCAGGTATTCTTTTCTAGGTGGAGAACTGCGTGGTTAAGAAGATTAAGAATGCTGCTGGAAGGGGTTCGATAACAAAGAACACTAGTGAAAGGTCCCTGTGCTTTGAGCCCCAGACCTGATTTATGGGATGACTATATTCTTCTTCAGTAGTAAGCCCATGTGGATTAGATCAGGGGCTTCTAAACTTATCACCATGATTTGGAAGATTCTATTTTCACAATGCACCAGATTTGCTAAATAATAGGAAATTCATGTTTTTTTCCTACTGTTTTCTTACTTGAAAGTCTTAGAAAAAATGAAAATGCACAAATACAATGTCTTGATTTGAGGCATGCAATTGTTGACATATTTGTTAGCCGGTGGAGCGTTTTCTTAGATGAATGAATACTTTACCATCCAATTATATTAATAACTCTGGGATCACAGGGATCTCAGTTACTTCAGGACTTCCTCTGCAGATCTCTTGGGATCTGTAGAAATCACTGGGCTCCATGACCCCTAAGATCCTTTCTAGTTTAATATCTGGGGTTTTATGGGAGTAGTGCAACAGCAGCATCTCGGAACAGGTGAAAGAAAACAAATTCCTCTGGATAAGGCAGCAAAAACTATACAAAAACTGATGTATGTAAAGCTGGAGTTAGTTTATCTCTATCCGATTTGGGGGGCTATCTTAATGACCCTAAGATCCCTCATTGTTCAGCCATAAAAGTTCTGCTTCACCAGGGATTTTCCAGAACTCTATTAATTTGAGTTAACTTCTTATCTCTACTTGGTTTAGGCAAAGCAGCCTGCACTATAGTAAAAGTTCTCTTAGGTTTCCAGGTGAGCAAAAAGTTCAAAGTCCAGGAGTCCAGCAGCTTGGGTTTTAGCCCTAACTCTGAAATTTAACAGTTGTGTGTCCTCGGGAAAATCCTACTTCCTATTAGATCTGTGATTTTTAACCCAGACCGCACATTAGAAACCTAGTAAAAAAGCTAGTAAAATGACCGGCTCCTAGGCTACACCCTAGACCTAATAAGTTAGAATGTCTGAAGCGGAGGCTCTGGCCTTGGCACTTTTAAGAAACTCTTTGAGTAAGTCAAGTGTTCTGCCAGGGTTGAGAACCCCTGGCTTCCATCTTTGAGGTCCATGTAGCTCTGTCTTTCCTGTCCTAGGTCCACCAGTCTGGTCACTGAGATTCCTGGAGCACTGTTCAGCAGGGGGTTCTAATTTCTCATCACGTCTCCGTTTTGACTTTTGAAAAATATTTTCTTGAGCCCTCCTTTGCTTTTCTCTTTCCCAGAAATGTTTTGCTGATCCATTCATTAAATAAATTATTATTGAGAGCCTCATACAGGCTAAACAACTATTTCAGGTGTTGGAAATTCAACAACCATAGTCTGAGCAAAACACTCATGATCTCTGCTTTCTTGGCGTTTATAGATGGGTTGATATTAATCAAATGATCATGCAAATAGATATTTCATTACAGCCTGAGACTATTGGCATCAATGTTATTGTTATTATTTTTTCTTATGAGAAAAGCACAGAGTGGGAAAAAAACTTATAACAGGGGTCTGGTCCATCTGGGAGGCCAGAGACTGCTTCTGAGAAAGATTACTGAGCTCAGATCTAAGTATGAATTCAGTGTGAAAAGAGAGTTCTAGACAGAGAGAATGCATATTCAAGGCCTCAGGGCAGGAAGAACCTCATCAAGGTCTAGGAACTGTAAGAAGATTCGCTAGAGCACAGAGGGCTGGGGTGGGTGCCTCCAGGTGAGGTTGTCCAGGCAGATCCTTCCCAAATTATGTAGAGCCTTAAAGGCCATGTTGAGGATTTCACTCCTTATCCCCAGGGTAATGGGAAGTCAGAAGGATTTGACAAGGGGAGACTTACAGGGTAATTTTTGCTTTAGAAAAATTACTTTGCTTGCATGGTGAATAACAGACGTGTGGGGTGGTAGGAAGGACATGGGGAGACCGGTCAGGAGGCTATTACAGTTTAGCAAGCAAAAGATAATGGTAGATTGGCCTAGGAATGTATTGGGGAGATGGAGGGAAGGGATTGGCATCAGGACTTGTTGAAGGCAAAAATCATCCCGACTGTGTTTCCGTCTTGTAAAAATCATCTTCTACCTGTCACAGTCAGTAGGATCTATTTGTCTACACATCATCGTCCCTTGTAAGTTCTGAACAACCCAAAGCACCACTGCTATTTGAAAAGCGACTGGTTGCCAACTCTATACACCTCTGTTCAGGGGTTCTACCAACACAAGGTGGAGCAAGCACAGCACATTAAAGACAGGGAAAGAGATGAGGAGAACCAGGGAGCCTGGTAGGTAGAAGTAACATCCACTGAGCACTTATCATGTGCACTTCACCTGCATCCATCAGTGTTTTTGAGGCCTTATTAAATGTGGACTGTGACAGTAAGGCTGGGTGGGACCTGAGACTTGGCATTTCCAGCAAGCTGCCAGGGGAGGCCAATGTTGTGATTCTGTGGACCATGTTTTGAGTGGCAAAGCATTGTTCTACCTTTAATCTTCATAGAAATCCTAACAAGTAAATACAGTCATCACCACTTTAAAGATGGTGAGTCTGAGGTCAAGAGAGGTTGAACACTTTGGCAAAGACACTCAGCTAGCAAGGGCAGCACAGGGATTGGACTGCAGGTCTGCTTCCCTTCAGAATCCTCACCTTTAAACACCAGACAAGTCCGCTTCTCCCTGCAGAGTGATGGGCTAGATCCCAGGCTTCTCTCGGCTAGACAGGGCTTGCCACACTCACTTGTATCTATACATGTCATCTTCCCCTGTCAAGATGAGCAACACTTGAGAAGTGCCGTAGGAGGGGATCAGATTGAGAAGGATTCCCATTCCCAGATACTGTCCTACTGGCTATTCTCTAGTTTGGATCATTGGCACTATTTTTTGATGGGGTTAACCTACTGGCATACAGAGCAAGTCATGATTCTGTGAGAATGAGTAAAGACTCTTCAGAAGAAAGAGGTCATTTCCCAAGCCAATCCTCCTGAGAAAATGCAGAGACTTAGACATGAAATTTACCCTTGGAAGGCAGCTTGACTTACATGGGAACCAGATCTCTCTCTCTCTCTCTCTCTCTCTCTTTATGGCCCAGTGGTTCTCAACTTGGGGTACATGTCCAAAACATCTACAGAACTTTTCAAGAAAATGGCAGGGCATGGTGACTCACACCTGTAATCCCAGCACTTTGGAGACCAAGGTGGGTGGATCACCTGAGGTCAGGAGTTCGAGACCAGCCTGACTCACATGGTGAAACCCTGTCTCTACTAAAATACGAAATTAGCCAGGTGTGGTGGTGCATGCCTGTAATCCTAGCTACTTGGGAGGCCGAGGCAGGAGAATCACTTGAACCCAGGAGGCAGAGGTTGCAGTGAGCCGAGATCGTGCCATTGCGCTCCAGCCTGGGCAACAAGAGTGAAAATCCATCTCAAAAAAAGAAAAAAACAAAACGAAAAAGAAAATGCTAGGTCCTTGATCCAAATTAACCCAGTGCTGGCCTGGATATGTGTGTTGTGACAAAGACTTTCCAGTTGATTCTGGTGGCAGTCCTGGTTAGGAACTCATGCCCAGTTAGGGAATTGGAGAAGCTCTTATGAGCTAGCGGAGCTTTCTCTGAGAACTTCATTCCTTTGCAAGTCTGGGATCATGGGGAGGAAAAAGATCTAGAGCTGGGCCTGACAACTGGTTCCGGGGCCTTCCCACTTCCCATTGGGGTGGCCTATGTTGCCCATCCTTTCCGCATGGTACACTTCTGGCCTTATGACCCAGTAGAACGCCAGGTACTGCTATGCCCACTCCTTCTGGACATTTCCTTCAAGGCAGTGAACTCATCCATTTGGGATGGGAGAGCAAATCTCATTAGGCCAATTCTCAGTGAAGTATAGGTGCCAACCTGCATAGGGGATTTGGTTGCTGACAACTCCTTAAATTGCAAGCCATGTCGTGAACTAAAAACTTCCAGTTGTTGTTAGATGATACTTATTTTTAAAGGGGTGGATTGGAATATTTTCCCTGTGCATTGTTAGCCAGGCCTGCTTAGGTGACCTTGATCTAGGCATCTAGAAATTTCAGAAAAGGATGACATCATTTCTATTTAGTTGTCATCCTTTTCCTCTTATGGCTCCAAATAGGTCTCCCCATCCCACTTCTTCTCCTCCTTACCACCCATCTGCGTGTCTTAGGCAATGCTCAGCTTGCACCTGCTGTCTCCTCTCTCCTTTTCCTCCTTCCTTCTTTCCTTTTTTCACCAGTTGAGTACCTACCACATTGTACATTTGTGGATAAAAAGTAGGAGGGAGGCATCCCTGCCCTCAGGGAGCTCTAAGACTACTGGTGAGACATGGGGCACCCAGACGCTTTCAGTGTACTGGGAGAGGGCTGGCAATCCACTGAAGCCCCCATGCCCTGGGAGAGACACCTGAGCTGGGCATGGAGGGGCAGGAAAAGAGGCCCAGGAGGAGTGTTGGCCTGACCTGAGTCTTGAGGCATCGGTGAGGTTGAGCCAGGCCAATTGGTAGAGGAAGGCATTCTGAGAAAGTGGCACAGGCTGTACAGGGGCCCGACTGAGCAACTCAGAACCCCAATAGCTCAATGTGGCCGGAGCTCACACGGGTATGAGGACACAAGGCAGGGGCCATAGCAGCGAGGGTTTTGTATATCTTGTTTGGTACTCTGATTTTACTTTTTCCAATTCTTATCTCATAGTGAGCTTTCCTAATTCAAAGAAAATGATGTACATCATGCACATGACTTACAAATCAAATGGCAGTACTGATAGAGAGCAACCGCGTCCTGGACAGCCCCTCCTCCTCACCCGTGTCTTACTCATGGGGGTCAACCAGTTTTTACGCCTTTTAGCTCTTGCTGTCATCACCTCTGCATCCCTTGAATCAAATGCTTCTATCTCTAGTTGTCAATCAAATTTAGACATTATCTAATGAATTTCTACAGTGATAAAGATTAAGGAGCACCCTCCACTGCCACCTCTCCTGCATTTCTATTCTGAAGGCCTTGGGGAGCTAGGAAGATGTTAAACAGAGGAGCCTCAGGATGTTATCTGCATTTTAGAAAGATCAATTCAGAAGCATTGTGGGGTGTGGGTTGAAAGAGAGGAAGTAGATATAGGGTAAGCTAGATGGTAGATGGCATGGGTTTGCCCTAAGGCAGTAGTTCTGTTAACTGAGGGAAAGAAGAGCATGCCAGAGAGAACTGGGAACTGAACGAGCAGGACTGGGGAATGGGTGCCCTGATAATTTACTTCGCCAAGCATAATTAGGCAACAATATTTTCTATAGCATTTTTTTTTTGAGACAGTTTTGCTCTTGTTGCCCAGGCTGGAGTGTAATGGTGCGATCTCAGTTCACCACAACCTCCACGTCCCGGGTTCAAGTGATTCTCCTGTACCACCTTGACCACCTAATTTTGTATTTTTAATAGAGATGGGGTTTCTCCATGTTGGTCAGGATGGTCTTGAACTCCTGATCTCAGGTGATCTGCCCGCCTCAGCCTCCCAAAGTGCTGGGATTACAGGCATGAACCACTGCACCCAGAAAATTAGGCAGAAACATTTTCGTAAGGACCTTAAATCTAGAGAGTTTTGAATCAGCATCTCCATCTAGAAGAAAAATCTTGAATGCAACTCTGCAAGAATGGAATTCTAAAAATTAAAAGAGACATTCATTACCAGTTTGGGCTTAGAGTTTAATTCTAGGGGTGCAACCCTGGTTAATTAAAAGGGGAGCCTATTTTCACTTCTATTTAATGCCCCTTTCCATTTCTGAAATACTGAAAAATTCCTTACCTTTGCAAAGAGTTTCTATTCTAAAGCAAGAGCTAACATTATATATCAGTGTGAAACACTGGAGTTCCCCTGGAAATCTAAAGAAAATCAAAGTGCTTTAAAAGCCCAATATTATCATTACTTTTATTGTGACTTTTATACACATATATTATTTTTGTTTTCCAGAGAGAGTCGTTTATAAAACAAAGCAAACAAAATTTTACAGAAGGGTTTGTATTCTGGTCTTGGACAGCAGCAACGAAGGGTGCTCTCAGGGGCCTGTGGCACTTTGCAGCCTGGTTTAAGGGTGAGGACACTGGGGACAATGCTGGAGGCACTACTCTAGGGCAGTCAGATCCCTGGCAGTGCAGAGGCAAAAAATGGGGGTTTCTGAACACCTCCGTTACTCATTAGTGAATTTGGGCAGGGGAACACCTACTTGTAAAGGAATCTGTTGAACTGGTGAGAGGAAGCCCCAGCAGGAGAGTTTGGTGACCAAAACTGTCTCCAGCATTAGAGGGGCTTCACATTTTTGTCTCCTGAAGGGATGGCTGCCGCTACTCCCTGGCTGGCTTCTAGGGGCGCTCTGATCTTCACAGCCGTCCTCGCCAACTTATGTGTAGTCTTTTTCTTCTTGAGCCGAGAAAAGAATGGTAGCATTTTTTCAGACATATTGAATCAAGACACAATATTTTTAAAATAAAAAATTTTTTTACAGACGCTTATAAGGCATGGATGCAGTTATTTCTATATTTAGTGTTGTTTTGTTTCTAAAGTAATGTATTTGTTATTTATCCTCCTACTCACTACCTGACTCTGAAGGAGTTGGCATGTTTTGCAATAAAAGACAGATGCTATGGAAACATTAAGATAAAGAGAAAGCACACAGTCCATGAACAGAATTTTAGGAGAGCAGATAGGAATTCAAACATAGTTGCTAGAGCTGAGGGCATTAAAAAAAAGAAAAACTCTTAAATTTTTTGGAAGCAAGTAAAAAAAGAAATTTTTGATTATATGATCAAATAAAATTTACCAGCTTCTCAAAAGATGTAAATGGCAGAAAAGTTTACAGAGCATACAATTTTTTTAAGCCAAATAAATAAATAAATAGAAGTGTTGACTGACGTCTGGTCGCAGGTGGTTAGACCACGGAGTTCCCCAGACACGCAGACAGAAGCTCGCGTCTTAGTTTCTCCTGGTTCCCTATGTTAAAAGTGCTGCCTCTCACTGGACAGGTGAGTGTGCTGCTGCATTCGCATCCGGAGAGACGCTTACAGGCTCCAGCTGATGAGCAGAGCAGGGTAATTGCTGTTGCTTATGCTAATGAGGGATCACGTTCTCCCTAGCTCAAATCATCAGCTTTCCTGCTGGCCCCAGGGGACTCTCAACTTCTTTCTTGTGTACACAATTTGGAGATGTGACCTTGGACAACAGAGCTCCCAAAAGTCAAAAGGCTGCTTGCATGTGTTGAAATTATTTGTGCAATATCACGTGGGAATTGTCTATAGGTGAACACAGGTTTCTAGAAAGAAGGCATCCAGTTTTTATTATGTTTTCAAGTCAGCTCATAACTTCAAAGAGATAAGGAGAATTAATGCAGGATTCTATCACTACGTCTGTGATATTGCATAAGTTTCACCGTGAAGTAACATGCATTGAAGTAGGGTGGTCTTCATTCCACCTTGCGCTGTGGACTATACCTTCTACAACTATTGCTTAGGATAGACAGGGATCCTTCCTCGTAGTGTCTCTAACCCCTTCTCTGCTCTTTGCTATAATATCAAATAATAATCAAACCACAGTGAATATATCTATAATGCTTTATGGTTTATAAAGTTTATGTAAATATATCATTAATGTAAGCTTCACAATGACTCTGGGAGGTAAGCGTTACAGCCTCCGTCTTACAGATGAGAAACCTCAGGTTCAGAGATTTGCCATGACTGGTTCAAGGTCTCACTAGAGGTAGTAGATTCTGGGCCCGTGAGGGAACCTGAATCCTGTTACATGTTTATAGTGTATTCTTCTCACTGGGAACCATGACGAGATTGGAAACGCTGGACTTTCCACATAGCTGAAACCATCCCAAGCCATTAATCTTCCTGTTGGCTCACTTGATGCTCTGAAATGTGTTCTCAGCTGCTCAGTATATACATCATAAATTACTGCTTACAGTATCTATAGAAAAGGTGATTTTGCTAGATGGTAGAGCAAGACATTGGCATATGTGACATATATTAAACCTTGGATACATAGACTCCTGTCCTGGTCACAGAGTTGCCCGCAATGGCAAGTACAATGGGGGTGGGGTGATGCTGGTGGAAAGGGGAGCTTTCATTTATTTTGGATGGACCTTAGCAGCTTTCAATCATTTGCACAAAAGGATTTGACTCTCTGCCCATCAGAAAGCACTTCTTCTGACTTTCCCCAAACAGGAGGCCTACAAGACACGTGAAGATATCATCAGGCTGGTGGGGGAGCTGGTGAGCGTCACTGGGGCTGTGATCATCCTGCTCCTAGAGGTGAGGTGCAGGCGGGGTCCAGGCTAAGCCCCTCCCATCTAAGGCCCAGACGGAACCACAGTCGGCATTGTCTTTTTGCTTTGCTGTCCTCTCCCCAGATCCCAGACATCTTCAGAGTTGGTGCGTCTCGATATTTTGGACAGACGACTCTTGGGGGGCCATTCCATGTCATCATGTGAGTATCCCCTCATTCCAGCCCCCTGCCTTTCCTTACCAGAATCGTTTCCCGTCTCCCAGTTCACTATCTGAGATCTAGATCTCAGCTCACTGTCACTCCAAGGATTTCTCTTCAGTTGGCTTGTAGGTGTGACTGTATGTGTGTTTCAGGTGTAAAGACTAGGCCTGAGTGTGTGGGTAGCACTGTGCTGTAGGAACCTAGAATAGTTTCAGTCTGTCTCTCACTCACTGCTCCCTGCTCCCCCAGCATTACCTATGCCTCTCTGGTGCTGGTGACCATGGTGATGCGGCTCACCAACACCAATGGGGAGGTGGTGCCCATGTCCTTTGCCCTGGTGCTGGGCTGGTGCAGTGTCATGTATTTCGCCCGAGGATTCCAGATGCTGGGCCCCTTCACCATCATGATCCAGAAGGTCAGTACTTTTCCACAGCTTCCTCTGCCTCAGGCACAGGGCCTTCCCAGAAAGAGGGATGGCAGTAGAGTAGAGCTGGTAGAACTCTGGGGGCCTCCTGACCAGCTCGCGGTAGCTGCTCAGAGGCAGTGGAAAAACAATTATCCCACCCTTTCTCCTTTGTCTGTTTCCTGCAGATGATTTTTGGAGACCTAATGCGTTTCTGCTGGCTGATGGCTGTGGTCATTTTGGGATTTGCCTCCGGTAAGGCACCATTCCCACCTCTACTAGATCAGCAGATCCAGTTCTCCCGAAAGTTTACTCTCATTCTTGCTTTCAGTTCACATTTGCACTTCATTTTGCCCTTTTTTTTTTCTCCTGTTGGAAAGTAAGTCTAAAAGCACACCCATATTTACAGGACCTGGGGCCACTCAGGTTGGCCTAGAAGGTAAAGCCATGTGTTAAGGGTTAATAACATTCACGTTCACTAACTGCCCTGCAAGGGCTTTAAAGGAGAGACAGAAAAAGACCTTTGGTGAGAGTGGGGCATTAAACAAGAAAGAGTGGCCAGTCTCGGATCTCAGAAAACCATGTGGACAAGATAGTGCCACGCTTAACTCTCCTATGTCTACAATGCAGAAGAGGAACCAAAGCACTCAACAACATGTAGCTTGCTTTCCTTCTATATGTGGTCATTTAAAATTGAGAAAAATAACGAAGAATTGTAAAAAGGAGGTGCAGAAAAACAGCTTGGACAGTTTGAAGAATGACAGAGAAAATAATAAAGAAGAGCTGTGAAGAGAGACTGGGAGAACAGGGACACACGGGCACCCAGTCAAGGCATAGCCAGTCAGCGTGCCAGGGAGCTGCAGAAAGGAGCAGCACAGCAAGGAGCTACAGAAAGGAGCAGCACGGCAAGAAACCGCAGGCAGCTGGAGAGAGCCAGAGGGAAGGAGAGGGTGGGGGGACGAGCGGAAGAAGGTCCTTAGAGAGGGGCAGAAAGAGGAAGGCCTAGGTCTGAAGAGTGAAAGGCGAGTAACTCAAATTCAGCCCTCGGTGTCTGCAACTGATCATCTGTTAGACAAGAGGAGGCACTAGATGGCCTATGAGGATCCCCCCATCTCTAAAGAGCGTGACGCAGTGCAGAGGACTCTATTACTGTCCTCAAGAATTTCCCATTCAATGGGGATTCCCCCAAAACAATAGACCTAAATAACAACAATGACCAAAAACAGTAACAACAAAAAACCACCACCAAAATCTGAAATGTGAAAGGGTGAAACTATGGCTTTCTGCCTGTTTGGAGTTCTCCACCCCAAGCCCTAATGTATCCTTTCCTCCTGCTCCCTGGTCATCTACATCTACATATGACACAGATTACAAAATGAGGTGGTGGTCACAGAGTGGCTCTCTGCAGATGTCCTCTATCCAGAACTCTCTAAACGATCCCTTCGTGGCCATTGCACTTGCTTTTCTCTTAAATAAATAAGGAGGCAATGCTTTGTTAAAGACCCTGTTTCTGCCCTTGGAATCACCTTGTACTTCAGTCCCCCATGCAGAGAGGAGGCTTTCAAATAGTCTAGTGCTCTCCTGAAGTTCCCGTGTCACTGCTATCCGGTAGGCTCCACCCTGAGCAGGAATCCGTTTCCTATGATGGTTCAGGTTCACCCAGGGAATGGCAGAGTGACAGACGGTTATCTAGAGGCCATCAAGATTAAAAAGGGGCTCTTCTTTTAGCCTGTTCATGTGTTCTGTTCTTTAAAAATTGTTGAAGATTCCATGCATTCTTGTAATAACTCGCCTTTTAAGTATTTGGTTTTCTAAAATGTAGAAACCAGTTAGGTGACCTATTATCCATTATCCATACACACACATACACACTGCACACACATACAATTTTGTTGTTGTTAAATGACTGATTATTACTACCATGACCATTACCCAGAGTGGTGAACTTAATCTTCGGGCATATTAGGGTTAGACAGTTCCACAGGAAAGATTTATCTGTACGTAACTACCTGTGCATCTGTGCAAGTGTATTTAGACAAATATGTAAATCAGAGATAGAATAAGTGCTTACTAGGTCCATGCTTATTGTGGTAACTCCATTATCCCATCTCCATGTCCTCTTCCTGGGCGGAGCAGCGTTCTATATCATTTTCCAGACAGAGGACCCAACCAGTCTGGGGGAATTCTATGACTACCCCATGGCACTGTTCAGCACCTTCGAGCTTTTTCTCACCGTTATTGATGCGCCTGCCAACTACGATGTGGACTTGCCCTTCATGTTCAGCATTGTCAACTTCGCCTTCGCCATCATTGCCACACTGCTCATGCTCAACCTGTTCATCGCCATGATGGGTGACACCCATTGGAGGGTGGCCCAGGAGAGGGATGAGCTCTGGAGGGCCCAGGTGAGTTCTTTTGTGTTAGTCTTGCTAAGAGGCAGGAGATGGAGAGAAAAATCCAAGTGGGCTATGTTATGGTGGATCATTCTTAAAAGAGTCACACAAAAATCCAGTGAGGCTGTCACCTCAACAGAGGTTTGCATACACCTAAGGTGCATGTGGATAAATGGAAGGGATGGAAGAAGGATTAAATGAAGGATACTGGCATGAGGGGGATTGTTGCTCACAGGTGAAAAGTCGATCTAGTAGTCATCCTTTAGTCCAGTGGGAACTAGAAATGGCCTTGTTCTGGTATATTCCAGTTTTTCATTTGAACCTTCTATTTGCTTCTATAAATCCCTGCTTCTCCAAGATCTTTTCTTTATACCATAGGCTAACAAATATTACAATTGGAAGTGACCCTCAATGGCCCTCAAGTTGACCTCCTACTTAACATAATAGTCATTTATTGGTCAGGTCGTTCAATATCTTCTTTAATGCTGATTAGGACCTTATTATCTTGTAAATTCAGGTAGAGGATAGGAGAAGGGGAGTTTTCTTATATTTTTAAAGATTTTGTTCTTAGACATTCATGTCGCATTGAGCTAAAGCCTATATTCTTAAAATTTCATTCTTTGGCCCCAGTCTTTCCCTCCCATATAATACAGAACACATTCTTCCATATAAGCACCATTCAAATATTTGAAAATAGCCATCGTTTTTCCCTTAGACTTTTTATTCATTTAATGATGATCATTGAGACCCTGCTGTGTGTTGGAAAATGTCTAGGAGCTGGGAACATGAGCATAAACACAACAGACACCATCTGTGCCCTCATGGAGCTGACCGTTTAGTTGGAAAGACAGGCATGAAGCGAATGACTTCATGGCCTTAGATTTGGTTTACTTAAATTTCCTGTTATTGATTTTACACCAGCATTTCAGTCTAGTGAGATCATTTTATATTGCTCTGTTGCCCCACATATTATGTATCCCTCCTAGTTTTGTGTCACAGGCACATTTGATAAGCTTGTCTTCCACGTTTCATCTAAGTAATTAATGAAGGCTGAGCAAAGGACAGAACGCGCAGCGGACTTGCTCCTGGAAATTTCCCGGCCAACTTTGCAGTCATTAATCAACCCTTTTCCTTCTTAAGATATGGATATTTAATTTGCTGAAAATTCCCTGAACGGTAACAGTGTCAATTCACCCCCAGGATCATAGAGATTCTATTTAATCATTTTATTTAAATCAAGATAACCGGTCTATGGCTTTTCTGTGAAAAAGAAATTGAGATCAGTTTGGAGTGACTCATTTTCCATGAGTCTGAATAGTAATGTAAGGGCCGCTGTTTTATTCAAAACACTCACCAAAATATCCCCTCTCATTTCTTGATGAGTGAAGCTGGTAGCATTGTGCCTGGTGTAGGCTGGGGGGTGAATAGGTGGCTGTTCTCACCACCCACCTCTAGTGTCCTGTCTTCGCAGGCTGCCTTTGGTTCCTTTGCCAGTGGCCTCAGTGCCTCTCTGACCCTCATGGCTCTGGCTGAGTTCTTCCTGTCCCTCTTTCCTCCTTCCAGGTCGTGGCCACCACAGTGATGCTGGAGCGAAAGCTGCCTCGCTGCCTGTGGCCTCGCTCCGGGATCTGTGGGTGCGAGTACGGGCTGGGGGACCGCTGGTTCCTGCGGTGAGTGACGTGTGCACATGCAAAGCTGCAGACGCGTATAAGGCCACGGAAGCAAGGGTGACAGAGAGCTGTCCTGGAGCCTGCCTTAGCCTGTCTAGGGGAGGGGGCTGGAGCCGAAGTGGAGGGGTAAGAAGAATGCTGTGCATACCTCAGGGCAGCCACATGTAAAAGGTTGTGTGCATGTGTCCATCCTCAGGTGTCAGCATGGGTTACCCAATTGGCTGTAGTCTTGTTCCGAGCTGACCTTCATTTCCAGTGTAATTTTGGCTTGGATCTAACTTCCTCCTTTATAGTCTGCCCTCATCTCCTGATGTGACTCTCCTCTCTCCTCACATTTACTTCTTGAATTGCATCTCGTCATCCTTGTGACACACTTATCTATTCGTTGGCTCTGTTTTCTTTCACATTCCCACGTATTAGCAACACATCATACACACACACACACACACACACACACACACACACACACACACACACACACCCCTGTGTGCATCCTACCACCCAGCAAGCCCTGCTTTCTCAGCCTCGATCATCTCTATCCCAGGTTATCCTCCACTCCAATCACCTCCCTTCACTTGATCCCGGAGACTCTTCCTGCTTCAGCTCTACTCCCTTCTTTCTCCTTCCCTCGTGACTCTGCTTTCTACATATTCACCTCTGCTTCTCCCCTGCCCCTCTCTCCCCACCTGAACTGAGTCCTTTCCCCTTTCCCCCATCAGGGTTGAGAACCACAATGATCAGAATCCTCTGCGAGCGCTTCGCTATGTGGAAGCATTCAAGAACTCAGACAAGGAGGATGACCAAGAGCATCTTTCTGAGAAACAGCCCTCTGGGGCTGAGAGTGGGACTCTAGCCAGAGCCTCCCTGGCCTTCCCAAATTCCTCCCTATCCCGGACCACGTCCCAGAGCAGCAGTCACCGAGGCTGGGAGATCCTTCGTCGAAACACCCTGGGGCACTTGAATCTTGGACTGAACCTTAGTGAGGAGGACGGAGAGGAGGTCTACCATTTCTGATTAGCATCACTGTCACTCTTGACCTTACTCCCGGTTAGTCTGGGGGTGGGGACAGACACAGAGACATCTGCCTATGCAAGTGTCTAACTTCTGTGCCTGTTAATCATGGGAGGATGGGACAGGAGAGTCCGTAAGGGGCCATGTCTCACACTTCACATGAGAATTTCTGGCAATGGACAACGGTCATCTATTGTCTTACGTATTTTCTGGGTTCTTGTAAGTCCCACATCTCAGGAAAAAGGAAGTCGGCAACTAAAGACATGTGGTAGGGATGCTAGATTAATGTCAGGACCATTTCTCTTCTGCCCCACACAGTCCCTAGAAAGTAGTAAGCTGTGGCCAGGTGTGGTCCTCATGCCTGTAATCCCAGCACTTTGGGAGGCTAAGGCAGGTGGATCATGAGGTCAGGAGTTCAAAACAAGCCTGGCCAAGATAGTGAAACCCTGTCTCTACTAAAAATACAAAAAAAAAAAAAATTACGCCTGGTGGTGGGTGCCTGTAATCCCAGCTTCTCAAGAGGGTGAGGCAGAGAATTGCTTGAACCCGAGAGGCGGATGTTGCAGTGAGCCAAGATTGTCCCACTGCACTACAGCCTGGGAGACAGAGCGAGACTCCAGCTTAAAAAAAAAATTAAAAAGTAAGCTCTGAGGCTTTTCTGGCTCCCCAGGGCTTCATGTGGGGAGGGCCAGGCATGGCTTAGAAGTGTGGCCCTTCTTTTTTTCCTAACCTCCTGTTGGGCTGTCTCCCCAGTGAGCACCCAAACCGCAACTACAATGAGAAAATGTCCTTATTCTTGCCTTAATTTTTTATTGAGGCACAATACATGTCACATAAAATTTACCATGTTATCTGTTTTAGATGTACAATTAAGTGGCATTAAGTACCTTCACATTGTTGTGTAACCATCACATTGTGTAACCATCACACCGTTATTCATTTATGAAACTTTTTCATCATTCCGAACTGAAACTCTAATCTCCATTGAACAATAACTCTCCAGCTATCTCCCTGCCCCAGCCCCTGATAACCAATATTCTACTTTCTGGCTACAAATTTAACTGTTCTAGGTATCTTATACAAGTGGGATTCTGTGATCTTAGTCCAAAATCTGCCAAATTTTGTTTATTCATCTACCAATGGACATTCGAGTTTTTTCCACCTTTTGGCTGTTGTGAATAATGGTGCTGTGAACCTGATGTACAAATATCTGTTCAAGTTCCGATTTTCAGTTACTTTGGGCATACACCTAAAAATGGAATTGCTAGGTAATTCCTACGTTTAATTTTATGAGGAACGGCCCTACTGTTTTTCACAGTAGCTTTTACCATTTTACATTCCCTTCTAATGGGTATGAAGTGGTTTCACATGTAGTTTTGATATTTGCCTTTCCCTAACCACCAATGATACTGAGCATGTTTGTGTGTACCTGCTTATTGGACATTTGTATATCTTCCTTGGAGAAATGTCTTTTTGGCTTATTTTTCCATTTTCAAATTAGGTTTTGTTGTTGTTGTTGTTGAATTGCCCTATCTTTGCTTTTTGAGGCTCACAGTCTGAAGTGTTTGCATCCTACTGTGTTTTTAAGTATGTACGGCAAATTATGCCTATATTTGAATGGCCTAATCATTTATTTTCTAGGACCCTCCTGCTCTGTCCCTAGCAGCTAATCATCGTTCTGCCTGGAGGCAACAGGCTCCTGCTTGGACTCCTGACATAGCCATCCTCCATTCCCATCTCTCTCTGCACCACACTGAGCTGTGAAAGGACCAGCAACAACAGAGGAAGGGTCATCCCTCTCCAGGAGGGAAATTAGGAATCAGGGGTCCAGGGCACCCATTATAGGTGCTCATGGGTAACCTCTCTTGTGTCTGCAGCACTATACTTCTAATTCTAGCCCCTATCATCACCCTCACCAAAAAGCCATGACAGCTTTTCAGAGGACTGTGGTCTGGGATAGCAGAGATATAAGTGGGATTTGTGAAACCACAGACTGTTCATTCAGATACCACCAGCTCAGGGCTGAGTGCCCAACAGTGAGGGATCACATAATGTGTTATATACATGCTCACACACACTGTGTAACACACATGTTCACACACTGTGTTATACACATATGTTCACACACTGTGTAACACACATGCTCACACACAATGTGTTACACACATGCTCACACACACTGGGACACACAGGTGGCGGGGTATGTACAACTGCTCAGTTGCCGTCATTCTTCTTTATTCTCTTCATAGTGGAAGCTCTTTAAAACTCTGCTTCCGTAGTCCTTTGTTTTTGTTTTTGTTTTCTGAGACAGGGTTTTCTTCTGTTGCCCATGCTGGAGTACAGTGGCGCGATCACTGCTCACAGCAGCCTTGACCTCCTGGACATAAGTAATCTTTTCCCCTCAGCCTTCCAAATAGGTGGCACTACATGTGTGCACCACAACACCCAGCTAATTTTTGTATTTTTTTTTTTTAAGAGATGGGGTTTCGCCATGTTGCCCATGGCTAGTCTTGAATTCCTGGTCTCAAGCAATCCACCTGCCTCGGCCTCCCAAAGTGCTGGGATTATAGGCATGAGCCACTGCACTCAGCTCTGTAATCCTTTCAATACTTGCTTAACTTGCCTATAAACTTATATGTTTTTTGATTTGAGCCCTTGGCATACCCCCAGGTATTGTCCTTTGTCCTGGTGCACCTGGTATATAATTAAAATTTCTTACCACCTAGGTTTTTCACTAAAAATAAGAGCTACTAAGAATTAACATTATAAATTAATGAATGTAATTAAAACTACTAGGTACAAACAATGTGTATTAAAGAGGTAGGATGTGGTTTTTTTTGAAAACAAATGTTAAAATAAGTCACAAGAGTGTGGCTCTTGAAAAAAAAAAAAAGTTTTTTTTTTCAAGTTTAGAAGATTTTTTTGTTTTTGAGACTGGGTTTCACCAGTTGGTCAGGCTGGTCTTGAACTCCTGACCTCAAGTGATCCACCCGCCTCGGCCTCCCAAAGTGCTGGGATTATGGGCGTGAGCCACAGCGAGTGGCCCTAGTTTAGAAGATTTTAAGGATTGTTTCAAGTTAACAGAAAGGACAAAACTGAAGTTTTAAGCAAATTGTAGAAGGTTTGTGGAAGATTGATCTTATAAAAGAAATTTTCTGTGTGATCAAGTTTGGCTAAAATTTTAAGGGGATTATTTAGTTTTTATATAAATTGAACATTAATATAAATAGCACATTGATGAAGGGGTCCAAATCTGAGCACCTGTGTGAGGATAACAGGATTTTCTTGGAATATTGATCTGTTCTTTAACATGAATTTATAAAGTTTAAAAGAGTCTTGTGGAAACCTCACCTTATAATCAAACTCACTAAAATTTGATAGATTTGCTTACAAGATTCTATTAAAATTAGCTTTAGAATTAATAATATGGTAATAGAAAAAATAAAATTTGGTTTTATTTTTTAAATAAGATTTTTGTATAATATTAAGAGATGGTAAAAGATTTTCATTTACCCTTTGAATAAACGGCAAAAACAAAATAATAATAAAGAAAAAGAGAAAGATTCAGTTGACTTCATGCCTCTATTAGGTCCTATTTTTTTTAGGAAATTAAGCTCTTCTTTATCAAGATGTAAAGATTTCTGCTTTAAAAAAATTGGTCAGTTATCACTTTAGCTAAATGACTTACTTCATAATAACCTGTAATCTCATTTTGTGATATCAAGTGCTTTAAACTTTTAATGTTTGGCAAATTTTCCAAAATTAAATTCTAAATGCAGTCTTTTAACCTCAAACTGACTTTTAAAGGTCCAAGAGAAACATATTTGGCTTAGTTGATATGTTAAAATCATACAGGAAGCATTGCCAAATATAAAATGGTATTTAACTTTCTCTGGGATATATTTATATAAATGTGCTATTGCTATGTGTTCCAAAATTGTATAACATTATTATAATTTTAATATGTCTTGGTATATATTATTAGTAATAATTATAATTATTTTAAATTATTGTGTGCCACAGAAATAATCAGATTTCCTTGTCAGTTATATCTTTGACCACGGATATCTTTTGTCATTCACAATTATTATTTTACTTTGTTCCTTATCAAAACATTGTTTATAATCAGCTATAGGACTCTGATGGTGTATCAGTCCATTCCCACACTGTTATGAAGAGGTAGTCGAGACTCAATAATTTATAAAGAAAACTTTAATTGACTCACAGTTCTGCATGACTGGGGAGGCCTCAGGAAACTTAGAATCATGGCAGAATCACCTCTTCACAGGGTGGAAGGAAAGAGAATAAGTGCCAAGCGAAATGGGTAGCCCCTTATCTAACCATCTGTTGCCCCTGCTGGAGTACAGTGGGCAACTCACTGAGAGAGTGAGTTCTCATGACAGCTCACTATCATGATAACAACATGGGGGGAATATGCCCCCATGATTCAATTAACTTTCACTGGGTCCCTCCCACTACATGTGGGTATTATGGGATTACAATTCAAGATAAAATTTGAGTGGGGCCACAAGGCCAAACCATATCAGATGGATACTTTTAAATGAAGATTTCTGACAGCTTTGGAGATTGTTCCATTAAAATAGAGAGAGAGAAAAAAAGAAACCTTCAGAGATCTGATGTATTCATGAGGATTGCTGACCGAATATCAAGTAGAACAGAGGTTAATTGCATGAACTGAGCTAATAGAAGACTAAAATAATTTTGTGTGTGACCTTTTTTATCTGAAACATTGCTGATTCTTTTCAGTTTTTGGGTTGTTTACAGCTTTAATAATTGAGTAAAATATGCTCTTGTGAGCCAAATTTAAAGCATATTTCTTTCTTTCTACCTGATTTCTCCAGAATTTGAAAACTATTTTTGAGTATTCTTAATTGATGTCAATATCATTATTTGTATGAGTTCAATAAAAATCTCCTTTCTTTTGTAACAGGACACAATTGGAGACTACTATTTTACTAAAGCTTTACTACTGACTAGAATGA
Organism: Sapajus apella; assembly: GCF_009761245.1. NCBI lineage: Eukaryota > Metazoa > Chordata > Mammalia > Primates > Cebidae > Sapajus > Sapajus apella. Next base: position 14,817,984 of record NW_022436996.1, read on the forward strand.
AGTATTTTTTTTTTCTAAAAAAAAAGACAGAAAGAAAGAAAAAAAAAGGAATAGTAATAATAATAAAAAGAATGAAGGAGAGGAAGAAAGAGAAAGAGGAAGAGGGAGAGAGAACGGGGGTGATACTTTATTGCCCGGGCTAGAATGCGGTCTAAAAATGGGTATGCCTATAATTGTGCTTAATAATAGAGACATGAAAAAAAATGAGGGAAGAAAATAACAAACAAGCAGCCAACCAATATTTCATTTAAACCTGTAAATAGATGTGATGTGGTACTGATAAGAGTGTATATTTTGTGTATTTAAAGTGGAGAGTTCTATAAATGTTAATTAAGTTTACTTGTTGCAGATCTGAGTTCAAATCCTGGATATCGTTGTTAATTTTCTGTGTCATTGATCTGTCTAGTATTGACGTTGAAGTCTCCCACTATTATTGTGTGGGAGTCTAAGTCTCTTTATAAGTCTTATATATCTGGGTATTCCTGTATTGGGTGTATATATATTTAGGATCTTTAGCTCTTCTTGTTGCATTGATCCTTTTATCATTATGTAATATCCTTCTTTGCTTCTTTTGATCTTTGTTGCTTTAAAGCAACTTCTGCTTTTTATTTATTTATTTATTTTTGCTCTCCATTTGGTTGGTAAATCTTTCTCCATCCCTTTGTTTTGAGTCTTTGTGTATCCTTGCATGTGAGATGGGTCTGGATGCAGCATACCTATGGGTTTTGGCTTTTTTTTGCCTGTCTGTGTCTTTGGATTGGGGGATTTAGTCGATTTAAATTTAGAATTAATAATAATATATGTGAGTTTAATACTGCCATTTAATGTTAGCTGGCTGTTTTGCCTATTAGTTGATGTAAATTCTTGATTATGTTGATGCTCTTTACTTTTTGGTATTTTTTAGAAAGGCTCATACTAGTTGTTCCTTTCTATGTGTAATGGTTCTTTCAGAAGCTCTTGTAAAGCAGGCCTGGTGGTGATGAAATCTCTGAGTGCTTGCTTGTTCACCAAAGATTTTATTTTTCCTTCGCTTATGAAGCTTAGTTTGGCTGGATGTAAAATTCTGTGTTGAAAGTTCTTTTCTTTAAGGATGTTGAATATTGGCCCCCACTCTCTTCTAGCTTGTAGGGTTTCTGCTGAGAGATCTGCTGTGAGTCTGATAGGCTTCCCTTTATGGGTAACCTGACCTTTCTCTCTGGCTGCCCTCAGTATTTTCTCCTTCATTTCAAACCTGGTGAATCTGGCGATTATGTGCCTTGAGGTTGGTCTTCTTGAGGAATATCTTTGTGGTGTTCTCTGTATTACCTGGAGTTGAATATTGTCCTGCCTTGCTAGGTTGGGAAAGTTTTTCTGAATAATATCCTGAAGTGTGTTTTCCAGCTTGGATTGATTCTCTTCGTCACATTCAGGTACACCTATCAAGCGTAGATTGGGTCTTTTCACATAGTCCCACATTTCTTTTTTTAAATTTTATTTATTTATTTATTTTTTTTTTTGAGACAGAGTTTCGCTCTTGTTACCCAGGCTGGAGTGCAATGGCACGATCTCGGCTCACCACAACCTCTGCCTCCCAGGTTCAGGTAATTCTCCTGCCTCAGCCTCCTGAGTAGCTGGGATTACAGGCATGTGCCACCATGCCCAGCTAATTTTTTGTATTTTTAGTGGAAACGGGGTTTCACCATGTTGACCAGGAGGGTCTCGATCTCTTGACCTTGTGATCCACCCACCCACTTTGCTCATTCCTTTTTATCCTTTTTTCTGTAATCTTGTCTTCTCGTTTTATTTCATTAAGTTGGTCTTTGACTTCTGATATCGTTTCTTCTGCTTGATCGATTCGGCTGTTAAAACTTGTGCATAGCTCGAGAAGTTCTCGTGTTGTGTTTTTTCAGCTCCATTAATTCACTTATATTCCTCTCTAAATTGTGTATTCTTGTTAACATTTCGTCATACCTTTTTTCAAAGTTCTTAGTTTCTTTGCATTGGGTTAGAACAAGTTCTTTTAATTCACAGAAGTTTCTTATCATCCACCTTTTGAAGCCTGCTTCTGTTAATGGAACACACTCGTTCTCCATCAGGTCTTGTTCCATTGATGATGAGGAACTGTGATCCCCTGTAGAGGGAGAGGCGTTCTGATTTTGGGTATTCTCAGCCTTTTTAGGCTGTTTTCTTCCCTTTGTTATAAATTTATCCATCTGTGGTTTTTATAATTACTGTCTTTATAACTGGGTTTTTGAGTGGACATCCAACTTGTTGATTCCCAGCACTAAAATCTGAGCAACCCATTGCGCGCCGGCAAAAATAGCGGCGTTATGATTGATGGTGCTTTTCTGACTCTGCACCAAGAACTGCCACACCAAGGCAGTGGCAAAACTGCCTCGCCGGCCACAAGAGTCGCGCTGACAACCCGTGGGGCTTCTCTGCTGGGAATCTCCTGGTGTGTGAGCAACAAAAATTCGTCTGAAAGTGTGGCGTCCTCTCGTTCTCTGTGCTTTCACTGGGAGCTACAATCCTGAGCTGCTAGTGATCAGCCATCTTGGATCTCTCTCCTCAGCTTCTCTAGAATGAAATATTTTAAGAGATAAACAAGCTGTTTTAAGTAACTGCCATTGACTTATAGAGCCAATAAAAGATCCTTTAAAAAGCTGGCCTTGTCCCTGGCCTACACAATTCTTTTACAGGGTTTCCAACCTGTGATAAGTAAAGAATGTTTCTTTCTGACAGGCCCAGGAACCCCAAGTTATCTTGAGACTAAGAAGAGAGGCATTCACCCAATTCATACAGATATCTGCAGGTGCAAATAAATTGACTGGGCTTGGGGTCTTTAAAAACTCTAATCTGCTGGGTGCAGTGGCTCACACCTGTAATCCCAGCACTTTGGAAGTCTGAGGCGGGCAATCACCTGAGGACAGGAGTTTGAGACCAGCCTGACCAGCAAGGTGAAACCCCATCTCTACTAAAAATACAAAGATTAGCTGGGCATAGTAGCAGGTGCCTGTAGTCCCAGCTACTTGGGAGGCTGACGCAGAAGAATTGCTTGAACCCAGGAGATGGAGGTTGCAGTGAGCTGAGAGCACACCAGTGCACTGCAGCCTAGGCGACAGAGTGAGACTCCATCTCGAAAACAAAAGGAAAGAAAAGAAAAGAAAAAAGTCTGACCTGAGATTCCTTAAACAAAAAAGCTTCCAGCAAGCCAATTAAAAAAAAAGAGGCTATATAGAAAATAATTACTCTTGCTGCACTTTATACAAAGAATCAGGCCACGTACAATACAACTAAAACTTCTTTACAAATCAATTTATCCTACTATGATTTGTCTGATAAAAATAGAGGACTAAGGAGAGAAAATTATGTTTAAAAAAAAAGTTTAAAACACCTATTCTTAGACCTTACATTATCCATTGTTTTTCAGTTTTATTCTTCATTAAAATGTATTTGGACTGAATCCTAAGTTCTTTCCTGGCTACAAGTCTCCAAACTACTGTTCATTTTTTTTTCCTTTTTCTTTCATTTGCTCCCATTTTTTTTTCTCATTTGGAATCTAGAAATTAAAACTAGAAATTTTAATTTAAAATTAAGTTTAAATTAAAACTGTGCTTTTCTTAAACTTCTGCCAAGTGAAACTAGAAACTTAAACTTGGGGAAAAGTAACAGCAACGTATTTATATATATAAACCACTTTTGTGCCTGCCTAGTGATGCATGGACTTCAGAGTAATATAGCCTAAATCAGTTTTCCAGGATTACTTTCCCCTTTTGTTGTCAGGATCTTTCCTCCTTTTTTACTGGTTTTCTTTCTCTCTTCTGTCCTCTATTTTTCTCTGTGGAACATGAGATTTCACAGCCTGCTAAGAATGATCCTTCCTAAAATGAAGGACCTAAGCATCTAGAAATAGACCGTCCTAGTGACAAGGGATAGACCAAACCTGAGATAAGAGTCTCATTTTCTTCTACAATGCTTTCCCCGAAAGATTTGGAAGAACGGGAAGGGGAGGAGAATGTGAAAGGAAAATAAAATCTTGGGACCTCAAACTCACCAGGCGAAAGGGAAAAGTTGAGTTTGGAAACTGAGTCAAACTTTTGGAAGTTGCCTTTCTTCCAAAAAGTTTGGAAACTCCCTGTCTTTTTGTTCCTAAACAGGTGGCCTCCCTCACCCTGACATTGCAAATTAACAGTTTATCTTCACAGGTGCAGGACAAGAGGGGAACAGAAATCATCCCTCCATCTACGCCGGGATGAAGGCATATTTGACTTCTTCCTCTAATTTACTTTGTCTTACGTAAAGTGCAGATGTATGGAGCATGATACAAATACACAATTGAATTTTCCTCTGCTCCCTGCTTCTTACATGCAACATGTAGATTCAGTGAGCACTAATCAAAGCCTCTAAAGAATGTAACCACTTGGTGTGGGGGTTGGGTGGCAGCACAAAAGAAAAAAAAAGGAGGTAACCACTTGTCTTATTTGTCTACCCTCCCCCTTTCTTTAACTTTTCCCCCTTTAAATACTGAAGCCTTCAAAACCCACTTTGTGTGCAGGCCTCAGAGCTTACTGTGTCTCTTATTCCTGAGTGTGTCCTCGACCTTGCAAAACAAAACTCTAACTTGATCGGGACCTGTCTCAGACATCTTTTTCTGAGTTTACAACTTCCACTCCTGTGCAAAGTGAAACTCCCATCTGTGTTCTAGATCCGTTCCGAACGCTGTCTTTTCACACCCCAGGTCCATCGATGTCTCTTCTCACGTGTGTACCTTCAACCTCTTCTTCCCTGGTAGCTCTGTCAGCAAATAAACATGCTCTATTCTTTTGCATTTTCAAAGAAATTGCAAACTCCCTCCCTCAACCCCACCTCTCCTTTCGGCGACTGCTTTACCTTTTTTACTCCCTATACAGGGCCAAACTTCTTAAGAGTAAACCCAATTGTCTACTGGCCTCCCACTGACACTTCCACTCATTGTGATTTGACCCCGTCTACTTCATGCTACAGATATCACGTGGGGAGGTTACATACCTGTAGACTGAACAGTCTTAGTTTTGCTTGAACTCTCTGTAGCATTCAGCTTACAGTTAACTGCACTACCTGTTAACACGTCTGGTGCCACACATTGTAACTGCTCTGGCTGCTTCTCCTCCACCGACCCCTTAAAGATTTTCAGTCCACAGGCTGTTTTCCTCCCCACCTGGGTAGTCCTGCCTAATTCAATAGATTACCACGCACCCAGCTCAGAATCCCTAGCTCCTTATCTTCACCTTAGATCTGTCTGTCTCTGGAGCTCCAGGCAGGAACAGCTTGGACGCCTATTGATTGGACCGCTCTACCTGGATATTTTACAGACACATCAAAATCAACATGTCCCAAACTGAAAAGCTTTTCTTCCTCACCAAACCTGCTCCTCCACCAGTGTTCCCAACGAACTATGCAGCAGCACAACAAAGTTGCCTAAGCCAGGATCCTAGGCGCCCCGTCCTCCACGCGCTATCTCAACTCTCAGATCCAGTGAATCTCATGATCTCACGTCTTGTGGATAGTCTAGTCCCTAAACATGTGCTTTGAAAAATAACTAATTTTGATTAGATCACACATCACATGGTACAAAAAGCAAAGAGCACACAAGGTATCTAGGAAGGCAAGCTCTCCTATCTCTGTCTCAGCCTCTTGCTTGTTATTCTCAAGGACATTCACTGATAAAAAGTTTATTATTTATCCTTCCAGAAATGCTGTAGGCATTTCCAAGGATATGTGTGTATACATTTCTCTTAAAATACATATAATAGCATAGTAGATTAGAAAAAATTGTTGCGTTTGTCCTTAAGATATTTTAAAGTATCTCATTCTGCACATGATTTTACCATGATGTATTATTTTTACTCCTGGGTAGTGCTATATTCTCCTTCCTCTTGGGCTTCATAATTTCTGGACCTTTCTACCCCTCTGCCTCCATTTCCTCTTTCATCTTTGTGGCTTTTATTCATCCTATTGGTCTCAGCTTAAAGATTATACACTTAGGGGGTGTGCATGTGCACCTGTGTGCTAAAAGAGGGGGCTCCCTGTCTCCTCGGCTAGGTGAAAGACCACCTGCTTTATGTTGCTAGACCACCTATATTTTCTTTTTATTACACGCACTGAAATGTATTGCACTTACTTGTTTAAATGACTGTTACCTTCACAAAGGTAAAGGTGATGTCCATCTTATTCATCCTTGTATTCCCAGCATCTGGCATAATTCCTAGTACGATGTATTGTGAAATAAATATTCATTAACTGAATCTATAAATGATTGATTGATTTTTATTCTAACTTTTCTCACTGGCCATACATGTTTCCACTTTGTTCCACCTCTCAAAGGTGTTGAAAACATGGCTGCCTTTTGAGTGAGGTTATAGTCATTAAAGATGACCACGTAATACGAGTGGAAATGCTTTGGAAAGAATAAAAACCAATGCAAATGAGATTACAAGGAAATTTTTTAGCCTAAATAGGCTTGTGTGTGTGAATATGTGTATGTGGGTGTGTGTGTGTCTATGTGTCTGTGTGTGGATGTGAGACAGAGAGAGAGAAAAGAGGAGGAGGAAGAGGAAAAAGGTGGTGGAAGTGAAGGGGCAGGAGGGGGGCTGACAGAGAAGAGAAGAGGAAGAAGAAAAAAAGAGGAAAAGGGGGGAAAGTCCTTCAGCAAAGCTCTGCAACCGTGCTTACTGATCAGGCTGGTATGTAGAATCCTTAAGAGGCATTAAGATAATCTGCGAGATTCCACCTCTGCCCTCAGGAGCCCAAGTAAGAAAGGAGGAGAACACACACACACAACACACACTCAGCTCACTGCAGGGCAGATGTGGGAAGTGAACCATGTGCTAAACTAGATGGCAAATGTCTCTTCCTGCCAGGCAGCTGCAAGGCTTCTTTACGGGGCTCCAGGGACAGGGACAAGGAGTAGAAGAAATACTTACTGCTCTTTCTGCCTCAAGAATTTTTCAGGTACTCACAAATGGTTACTATTCTTCCCTCCTGTCTCCCGCTGTCCCTGATTATTTCAGAATATGCAAAGAAAAAATAATAGTAATCATGCTCCTGTATGCCTTGGAGGCCAGAGGCAGGAAAGCAGTGTGAAGATGTTCTCACAGGCATCACTGGACTTTTAAAATGCCTCCCTCCCTCAGATGTTTGCAAAGTGTGTTATGGACAAGGTGCTCCGTTCTGGTAAGGACAGTTGAGTTGCACCTGAGAAGTGGCTCTGCCGGCAGCCTCAGGAAGGGAGGCCAGAGGGCAGCATTCCTCCCTCTGTGTTGCACCTGAAGAAATGCAAGATAAGGTCTGGGCAGAGCTGAACGAGAGGAAGAAAAGGAGGAGGGAGAGAGTATGTCAGGGAAGGGCTGCCTTAGCAGGTCCCTAGGGCAGGATGGCATTGCATGGCAGGGCAGAGAAGAGACACTGGCATCCAAAAGGCCTCTTGGCACACCTGAGCTCACTCCAGGAAAAGCTGAGAGAATGCCTTGGCGTGGGGTCAAGGAGCACTGACTTCTCTGAGCCAGGCTCACTTGTTTCTTAAAGGTTAATGAGGAAAAGATGAGAAGTGAACATGGAGAGAAATACTTTACCCAGGTAATGCTGAGTGATGTCATGTGGACAGGGAGAGGTTGCAGAAGTGTGGCCCCCTTCTCTCTGCCCTGGGATGGCAGCCAGGCCGCAGCCACCTGCGGAAGGACTGGACACACCTTCTTCATTTTGCTTGCACCTCTTTGCTATCTTTGTGGTCCAGGAGGCGGCAGTTAGGACCAACCGGGCCTGAGGGGTAGGGGCTTGTGCAAGCCAGCTGCAGCTGGAAAGCCCGAGTGTGTGCCTCCACCCTGACCTGTGCAGCGCTCCCTGCACTGCCTGAGGGAAAGAGCTTCTCGTTCATGATTCTTTTTTTTTTTTTTTTTTTTTGATACAGAGTTTTGCTCTTGTTTACCCATGCTGGAGTGCCGCAAAACCATGTTCAAGCAATTCTGCTGCCTCAGCCTCCCAAGTAGCTGGGACTACAGACATGAACCACCAGGCCCAGCTAATCTTTTTTGTATTTTTAGTAGAGATGGAGATTCTCCATGTTGGTCAGGCTGGTCTAAAACTCCCAACCTCATGTGATCCGCCCTCCTCAGCCTCCCAAAGTGCTGGGATTACAGGTGTGAGCCACCGCACCCAGCCTCCTTCGTGATTCTTTTTTTTTTTTCCCCATTTATTTATTTTATTGCATTTTAGGTTTTGGGGTACATGTGAAGAACATGCAAGATTGTGCATAGGTACACAAGTGGCAGTGTGATTTGCTGCCTTCCACCCCATCACCTACATCTGGCATCTCTCCCCTTGCTCTCTCTCCCCAGCTCCCCACCCCCAACAGTCCCTCCCCTATTTCCCCCCAACCGACCCCAGTGTGTAGTGCTCCCCTTCCTGTGTCCATGTGTTCTCATTGTTCAACACCCGCCTATGAGTGAGAACATGCTGCTCCTCACTAAATGCAAAAGAACAGAAATCATAACAAACAGTCTCTCAGACCACAGTGCAATCAAGTTAGAACTCAGAATTCAAAAACTAACCCAGAACTGCAGAGCTTCATGGAAACTGAACAACCTGCTCTTGAATGTTGACTGGATAAACAATGAAATGACGACAGAAATAAAGATGTTCTTCGAAACCAACGAGAATGAAGACACAACATACCAGAATCTCTGGGACACATTTAAAGCAGTCTCTAGAGGAAAATATATAGCAATAAGCGCCCACATGAGAAGCAAGGAGAGATCTAAAATTGACACCCTATCGTCAAAACTGAAAGAGCTAGAGGAGCAAGATCAAAAAAACTCCTTCATGACTCTTAAAGGCCATTGTCTTATCAATGAAGCTTTCTCTCCTCAGCCCTTTTACCTGCACTTCTTTTTTTCTTCTTCCTGACCAAGCTATGGTGCCCACCGAGGGTTGCAACACGTCATCACTACCACCCTGCCCCGCCACCACCAGGGCCTTCTTTGGTGGGTGACTGTCTTAGGTACTGGGCTAATCCAAGGCCACCTCAGCTGCAGCTTTTTTTCTTGTCCCTATGAGCAGAGCTCCCTCGAGAATCAGGGCCCTTTACGGATGACGTGAGCACGTGAAAACCCAGTTTCACTCCCCAGCTCTGCCGTGGTGTTAGCTGAGGAAACCTGTACATCAGTGAGTGATGATCATTTTTGACTTGTGCACCTGACATGATTATGATAATAAAATGGCGCCAAGCATGTGAAAGCACACACGTTCCTAAAATCGTACTGCTGTAAGGAGTGACTGCAATACTGTGGGCTGCCCTGGTTCCCTTCTCTTGTGCTCCTGCTCCCTCTGCTTTTTCTCAGCCCTCTCTGGACACTGTCTTCCAATTCAGACATAAGGAGGCAAGGGAAGGAGATGTAGAAATAAAAGACCATGGCTCCGTGAAGGTGTCACTGGCGAGGTCCTTAGCGCCGCTCTCATGCCCATGGGTCAGAGAGGGTGACCCCCCAGTGATGGCTCTTTCCTTCTTAAAGAACTCTCAGACTTCAGCCCTTCATCCTGTAGTCCCTCACTTTCCCTCTCTTTTCCCTAAATAAACCACCTCCAGAGAGGGCAGCTGCAAAGGGAGGATTGCAACAACTTGTTCTTTCTTGTTGTTTTTGCGACAGGGTCTTACTCTTGCTCAGGCTGGAGTGCAGTGGCATGATCATGGCTCACTGCAGTCTCAACTCAGCCTCCCAAGTAACTGGGACTACAGGTGCACCACCATGTTTGGTTAATTTTTTTTTTTTTTTTTTTTTTTGCAGAGATGGGTTTAGCCATGTTGCCCAAGCAACTTGTTCTTTCTTTACCCAGGCAGAAGTCTCTGTCTCTTTACCTTCTCTCTCCCTCCTTCCATGGGTGAACTTAGTGAACCTGAGGGGCAAGAAGGAAGCAATCCCAGGTTCCATGGCCTCTGTGCCAACCCTTCTATGTCTCAGGTCAGCGATCACTCCCTCCCTCTGGGTTCCAGGCCAGCCTTGATGCGGGAGCTCAGGACGGGAGGGTGGGAATGGCTGGGGGCACAGGTGTCTTTGCTACACACGCCATGTCCTTTCCTCCATCCTAGCTTCTGCTCCCTTCCCACCTTCTCCAGGCCAATTAATCTTTCAAGAGCAGATGGCCATTTCTCTGCGTGTGGGCTGGGGATTGCAAAATACCCTTCCCACCCCAACCAGGCACGCACACACACACACACACACACACTCTCTCTCTCTCTCTCTCTCTCTCTCTCTTCCCTGCCACCTCTCCTTGCTCTTCACCACCTTCTGAGCCCCTCTCTTGTATACTGGGCCACCTTTGCCCTTGGGGCCTAGGAAAGAAAATATACCTATTAAATGGCTTGCAATTTCCCAGGCACAGCTCATCCTTCACAAACATAGTTCAACATAAACTCTACACCAGGCACGTCAATGCGGAAAAAGAATGTGATGTGATTTAGCCTCTTCCTTTGAGACTCCCCACGTGGGAAACATAGGCAAGCCAAGGGACAATGTAAATGCAGTAAGATCCTTTCCATGCAGTACTAGAGGGGAGAGAGGTGGGGGCACAGAGGAGGCAGGGACTGGCCCTGCCTGGGTAGGGCTGGGTGCCTAGGAACAAAAGAGAGTTTGACATCCAAATTGGGTTTCAGAGGATGAGCTGCAGTTTGTGAAGAGATCATCTGGAGTGTCTTTCTGAACTGGGGCAGGATTGGTCTGGTTAGAGAGCCTGGTGTAGGGGAAATGCCATAACCCCTATTTCCTCACTATTCCAGTCAACAGTGAAAAGGTACTTAGATGTAAACAGTCTCTTTATGAGGGCAGGGGGAGAGGTCTATGGAAGGGATGCTACAGAAACCCAACCTGTGTCGGTGGTAACAGCCTGAGGCTGAATCTACTCTAGTCTCCTGGAGAGAGAGAGCGGATTTGCTCACCAGAGGGTAATCTGGTCTGTCACTGAAAGGGCTCCAAGGCAGAATAACAGCCACAGAAGAAAAGAATGAGGGAATAAGAACAGGGCTATTACTGTACGTTTGCCATGGGCCAGCTGCTTTGCACACCCTTCTCTCTCTAATTCTCAGGAGCCTGCAAGTTAGCTGTTGTCATCCTTGTTTTATAGGCAGGCAAGTAAGGCCCAGAGAGGCTGAGTAAGTTGCCTAAGGTCCAGTGACTACTGCTGTGCTCATTTTGTAGACAAGGAAACTGAGGCTGAGAGGGGTGGGCTGATTTGCCTAATATCACTCAGCCAGTAATTAGTAGAGTCTGATTTTGAACCCAGATGTATCTGGCTCCAAGACCTCCTACTTCTACCTCACAACTCAGAGCCCCTGAGATAAGACAGCTCTAAAGTCTCTACCAGAAAGCCCTTTCCTAGATGGGTTTGATTTCAAACACTCCCACCAAAGCAAAACGGTAAAACAAGTGACTTGCATTCATATGACACTTTATGGTGTATAAAGTCTTTTCATGGCTGTTATCTTCTTTAATCCTAAAAACAATGCCATAAAGCAAACAGAGCAGTATTAGGTGTCCCTTTTTACAGACAAGGAAGCTGATTTTCAGAGAGATTGTCTGATTGAAGTCACAGCTCGCACCGGAATGGAGCAGGGAAATGACCCAGGATTTCTGGGCTCCTAGAGAGATCTGTCTCCGTAGGGGCTCCCTCGGTGTATGGACAGATGGACAAATCCAGACCCAGGTGGGTCGGGCACGACCCTCTTCACAAAGTCTGCAGCAAGGGTGAACACAGATGACGGAACTAAGAGACACGTCGGAGACTCTCAGCTCACAGGCACTTGCACGCCTCTGACAATCAGTGTGTTGGGGGCATTACGGCAGCCACACTCAGTGGTAAGCACACAACTCAGTCGCAGAATCATACAACAGCACCTTCAGTGTTGACTCGGATAGGCAGCCCTGTGCTGACAGTTTCCTTCTGCCCTCTGGTCTGTGTGCAAGAATTTTAGGCCCAGTGCTGCCCGCAAAACCGTTCCTAGTCTTCCTTCCCAGCAGCTTGAAGACTCAGGGGTCCCTCAGACACACCAAAGTCAGCTCTTACAGTCAGAAACCTCAGCAAAGCAAGGAAAAGGGGGAAGAGGAGGGAGATAAAGCAGGACAAGTGGGAGCCCCAAGCAGGAGAACTGCTCCCAGGTTACAGCACATAGCTCTGTGATGACAGGGGTGATGGGTGAACAGATACTCCTATCGGGAGATCACTGTATGCTCCAGCCTTGCTGTACGTTCCCACCTTGCCCTATGCTTGCAGCGGCATACACACGCTCAAACAAAGCCACGTTGCACACTACAGCATCCACACTGCCACGTGCACAGGGCAGTACACACAGGAGGGAACCATGCCCCAAGCCCCAAAAATCATGTGTGATGGGGGCAGGGGAGGTGGGGAGTTGCAGAATAGCTGGAGTCTTTTTTTAATTTTCTAGTTCCTGTTATTGTAGCGACTGACTAGGGACCTCACGCTCCTGGTGCCCAGTTAGGTCCAGGATTGCCCAACAGCCATCTGGAGAATGCACTGTTTACCTTCCGTCCCTCCCTGTACTCAGCTGGGACAGCACCTCCTGGCCCCCTCGGCTCCTGCCACCCTGCCTTCCTCTCAGCCTCCCAGCTCAGGTACCTGCCACAGAATCTGCCCAGTCCCCGGTGCCTCAGCTTAGCACTGCTTTGTGGTCCAGGGGGAGGCTGGGCCACCACCTTCTCCCTACTGCGGTGTGCCCCTACTTCCTCCTCCTCGATTCTGCTCCTTCCCTGCTCCTGGGTCTCTCTGTCCTGAGCCCCTAACACCCAGACCTTCAGGAAGGACACGCTGCTCCCAGCCTGTCCCCGTCCGAGGGTTTAGGCATGTCTGCACATGTTAAACAATCCCCCACTCTTAAGTCTGTCATTTTGCCATTTTGGTGGTGGGGTGTTTGGGTGAGTGCTTGTCTTAAATAAATAGAATCCAAAGAGTTCTTATCACTGGCTGCCCTTTCACTGAGTTTGTTGGTTGAAGAGAGAAGAACACGTGCAAGGAGGGGCAAACCAGTGGAAGACTGGCAACCAATGCCACCCTGCAGGGCTGCTGCCCCAAAGGTGACGGTGAACAGACTGTGTGCTTCTGGAAAAGGATTTTGCTTTGGGTTTGAATTTTTAACAGCCATGATGGGCTTTGGGATGAAGGTTTGCTCCTGTCTTCTGAGCCCCAAATAGTGCTGCTTACTCTGGGCTTAGCGGCTCCACATACCCACCCTTTCCCACTCCCTTGCTAAGTGGCAACAGCTAGGTTCTCATGGAATAAAAGCAGTTGGTGATCTAGAGCCCAGAGCGTGGGGACGCAGCCCTGGAGTGGGGAGCCAGCCCGCTTCCGCCTTGTCAGAGGGACCATGCACCTCGTCCCCTCCACATCTGTGGCTTTCCAGACCTCTGAGAATCACCATGGTTCGGAAGCTTCACCCTCCCTTCAGCCAGAGCTACGTGGACCACAGAATCCTGTCACTTGGAAGGTGAGAGGAGGGTCAGAGGCTTTGTGTCTTCATGTTCTGCCTGCGGTCCACTCTCTCCTTCCTGTGTAACTCAGAGACAAAGACAGCCAGACTTAACCTGAGAGGCCCCTTCTGACACCATGAAGCTTTGAGCTCCATCCTGCCTAGAGCTGGAAGCTGACAGGGGGCTTCCTGGGAGAGCAGAGAATGGAAAAAGGAACAGGGGCACTCAACATCTGGTGTCCTTATTTTTGCAGTTCAGGAAATGAAACCTAAGTGACTTGGCCAAAGACACGGAGTGATTTCTGGTCAGCTGGGGTTAGAATGCAGCTGTCTTGATTACAGATGGATTGCTCTCTCCATTTTACCTCCCCCAGAAAGCTGATCCGCTGCAAGGCACATTTTGCATACTTGTAAAGCTTGCTGAGGACCTGCAGCCTCTCTTCTTGGTTGTCTTTGGTGCCTGCAAGAGAAGAGATGGGGCCCAGTATGGAGGAATGAAGAGGACTGGGGTGCAGTTTTCACAGGAACGAGACCTTGGGGTCTGATGAGGAGTAGAGACAAAGATGAGGGGCAGAAGAAAGAGGCTTGGGGGAAACATGGCCAGCAGGACCAGAGGCTGGGCCCAGGGCAAACCTGAGGACCTTGACATCCTCCTGCACGCACCAGATCACAGGGGACCCATGCGGTGAGCAGGGGGACTCTAGCTGTAGCTGGGTGGGGCCGGTGGGGGATGTGGGCTTCCTCCAAAGTTTCAGGCCTCCTCTCACAAACCCAAGAGGGTCAGTACCCATTCTCGCCAGATCAGCACTCAGCCCCTCCCCTGATATCTTCCGGGTCGGGGACTCAAACTCACTGAGAGGGTGACAGAGAAGCCACAAACCACATGAGCGCTCCCAAGGTTGGACCCACCTTCTGCTGAGGCAGTGAGTGAGAGAGGAGTGGGTGAGAACTAGCGGCCAGTGGGGAGAAACGGACAAGAGGAGAGGGTGACCATACAGATGTGCATGCATGCCTTTTGGGTACATTCTACAAAGGAGAAGGGGCCCAGGAGGCCTGAACACCTGTGGATCTTGAACTCTATAGACCTCTGGGAGGATGCTGGAAAACAGACACCTGTGTGCACGCACACAATCACTCTAGAACATCGCCATATTGATTCATTTTGACACAAAACACACCATGCATAAATTTACGTCAAATATTACACACATGCATATCTAGACTGAAACTGCTGCATGGTATGGCTGCTTGTCGCCTCTGCTTCCTTGTGCCCTATTTTCATCTCCAACTCAGCCCTTCGACCACCTTCCTCTTGGATGTTGCCCCAGATCTTGCCAAGGAAGCGTGTGGAGTGTGAAGCTCCTTGGATGTGGTGGTTCCATGGGCCACGGACTGGGAGGTAGGAAATGAGGGCTTGGGGCCCAGGGCTGGAGCTACAGTGAGTGACTGGGATGAGAATAGGGGATCGGGGACTAATGTCACTTTCTAGGGAAAGGCGCAAGGCAGTTCTGCAACGAATTAGACCTCTTGCTCTGTGAAAGTTGAAGTGACTTTGTGTGCACTTGGAACCATGGGTGACGCATATTTCTTCAGACACATAGGATGTTTGGGTACAAAAGGACATTAGAGGGTTTCAGAACAAAGTGCTTCCCAGGGAACCACAGAGCCAGCAGACACCTCCAGCCAGGCACCGCAGCAGCGCACCACGCTGCCAGCCCTGGGGTGGGATGTGTGGGGGCGGGGAGTGGGGTGTGTGTGTGGTGTGTATAGTGTGTATGTATGCATGATGTGTGTGGTATGTGGTGTGTGTTGCATGTGTGTGGTTTGTGTGGTGTGTGATGTGCATGTGTGTGTGGTGGTGTGTGCGCAGTATGTATGTGGTGTGTATGTGTAGTGTGGTGTGTGTGGTGTGTGTTGCCTGTGTCTGCTGCATGTGAGAG